>NC_091998.1:26706238-27006238 GCF_044704955.1 Pristiophorus japonicus | reverse complement strand
TCCGCTTTATCTAGGCCCCTCATAATTTTATACACCTCAATTAAGTCTCTCCTCAGCCTCTTTGTTCCAAAGAAAACAACCCAGCCTATCCAACCTTTCCTCACAGCTAAAATTTTCCAGCCCTAGCAACATCTCCGTAAATCTCCTCTAGTATCCTCTCTCGTGCAATCACATCTTTCCTGTAATGTCGTGACCAGAACTGTACGCAGTATAGTTGGTTTTACCTCTAATAATTTTCTGCTTTGGAATTCAGTTTTCAGCAGTTTTATGTTTTGCTAGTTTACTCTGAAATCTTTTTATTCCAAATTTGAAAATGCTTCAGGGACACGGGGCAGGAAGCCCACACCAGGGGCCTCAGCTACTGCCACAGTAAGCATGTAATCTGGTTATGTTGGCAGTGCATGAGTGACTGCCATTGTGGTAGGCTTCAGTCTGGGACAAAAGTGGATCTTTTCAGGAAATTCAGACATTTACATCATTGTAAACACCTTTCCCTGTTGAGGGTAATTTTGTGTTTTTGAAAAATGCAGCCCAGAACAGTGCATTTATTTACTTCTCAAAATCCGGGAATGGCTCTGGGTGAGATTGTCACTGTGCATAAGTTCAAGTAACGTGTCACTGAATTTTATTCACTAATTTGAACGCTTATTTAAGACTTCTACAGAGTACAAGATTGCACAAGCGAAGCTCCGTCACCTGTAAAGGTGAGAAGGGGTGTTATCATTGACACTGAAAATATTAAACAGCAAAAGTTGGATTTCACAGTGCTTGCCAAGATTCTCGGAAGTGCCTGTTTTTCTAAGTTTTCAGATTTTCCTTCGGACATTTTACACCCAACAAGAAGTTGTTGTCTAGAAAATGATAACCCATGAGAACAAACTATTTCCGCAGTGTGGAGATGACTTGATAAGTTATAAAGAGAATATAGTTTCTGTGTATTGGTCCTATTAGGAAATCGTTAATATCAGTGAAGTGAAAATGCTCCATGTATCTGCACCAGATAATTTTCTAACTTAAAGTCAAAATCTGTTACATTTGCTTTTACCCCTGCACCTTCACTGTTGCAGTTCGGAGGGAAGCTGATCACTTTTGCCAATTCAAAAGCTACTCCACCACAAATACAGCAGCCTGTTTCATGTCAAGTCTTTGTCAGTGTGGTTACTACGGAAACAGAATTTTTGTGCCGTTCCAGCGAGCTTCAGACTGCACTCCGGTCAGAGGCATTGGTCCATTACTGTCAGTCCAAGATCAACATCGCACCCACAGAATTTGAAAAGAACATCTGGAACTTCTTGAAGGTACATACCGCTTCGACAGCTTTCTAAATGTTCGAGTTTGCTGAATGTGCCTGTTAAAATTCACATTATCAACATTTGAAGTCCTTTTCAGAATACTTTAACTTAAGTTTTCGATGGAATTATTTGTGTACTTGAGCCCTTTCCGCTGCTGTAGCGTGGAAACCAACAGTCGAAACAGGCTGCTGAACATCCTACCTTATTGGGTTTCTTTAAATGGGAGGCATGTTTCTATGAGAAACAATCAGAATATTAATTATTTCATCATTTGAGTGGACAAGGTGTGAGCGGAAACCTATTTGGCGTCTGTTGAGTTGTTTGATTGGCCAAGCTTACTGGGATTTTGTCTAACACTCCTTGTATGGTTCAAGCAATCACCAATTACTAGCCCCGTCTTCGCTCCGTTACAAACTCGTATAAACTGTAATTTCGAACAACGAAGGTGAGCGCCAAATAAACGATCTGATTATAACAGCAAAGACTTGGGTTTGTACAGCACCTTTAATGTAGAAAAATGCCCCAAAGCACTTTACAGAGATATAACAAATATAGATGCTGAGCCTAAGAAGGGGTTATTCGGATAGGTGACCAAAAGCTTTGTCAGAGGTGCGTTTTAAGGATCATCCTAAAAGAGGAGAGGAGGAATTTCAGGAGGGAAGGCACGACCACTAATGGTGGGGCAAAGCTGGAGAGGGATGTCAAAGGGCACAAATGCAGTGTGTTCAGAGGGTGGGATTTTAAGGCTGGAGGAGATTAGAAAACGGGTGCAGCAAGGCAATGGAGGAACTTAGACAAGGATGCAAATTTTAGCTTTAGTTTCTGATCCGCTCATTCCCATCAATACAGGAAAGCTGACGTCTCTTGAAAGTGACAACTATTTCCAAACTGTGTTTGCATATAGTATTCCTTCTGCCACATAAACAACTGAAGTCTTTAGGAATGTAGTCTGAAGTTATCTTTAAAAAAAATCACAAGAATTCTGTCCATCAAAAATGTTACTTGATAAAGATATAATGCAGAAATTTTACATGATAGCACTGCAACTGAATCAGAATCCTATCAGCCTTCAGAGCTTTGTGGGTGAATTATACTTTAATAGATTTTATCACAGTCTATAGTTTTACATATTATGTAAACTTCTTAACAGAGTGCCTATAGTCTGCTAAAGTTAGATAAAATATGGTGTCTTTTTGACATCCCTTCTGGATTCCCCTCGCTCCAAAAAATTGGTTTACCAGCAATGCTTACAATTATTTTAAATAAATGGGTGTCCCTCGTACTGGAAGCTCCTGTATGCCCTTCTCGGGTAATTCTAGTTGACGTTTATTTTATTCACCCTTCCTCCAATTTTTGTGTCTCCCTCTCCTCTAGACACTTGTTAGTGTGCTGTTTCATACCTTGCCCCTGTGGCTGTTCTACATATATGAGCAGAGATGGAGGTTGTCATAGAATCATAAACATTAGAAATTTACAGCATAGAAGGAGGCCATTTGGCCCATCGTGCTAGCCGAGAAAGAGCAATCCAGCCTAATCCCACTTTCCAGCTCTCGGTCGGTAGCCCTGTAGGTTCAGCACTTCAAGTGCACATCCAAGTACTTTTTAAATGCAATGACGGTTTCTGCCTCTACCACCATTTCAGGCAGTGAGTTCCAGATCCCTCCCTCCCCCATTCTCTGGGTGAAAAAAGTTCTTCTCAACTCCCCTCTAATCGTTCTACCAATTAATTTATATCTATTCGCCCTGGTTATAGACCTCTCTGTTAAAGGACATAGGGCCTTCCTATCCACTCTATATAGGCTCCTCATAATTTTATACACCTCAATCAAGTTTCCCTTCAGACTCCTCTGTTCCAAAGAAAACAAACCCAGCCTACCTAATCTTTCCTCATAGCTAAAATTCTCCAGTTTTGGCAGCATCCTCGTGAATCTCCTCTGTGTACCCTCTTAGGCCACAGCTCTGGTCACCACATTGCACTAACTAGTGTTTTATACAGTTAAAGCATAACTTCTATGCTCTTATATTCTATGCCTCGGTTAATAAAGGAAAGGACAAACAGGCCATTTGACTGTGAATCTGAGCCGAGCACATTCCTGCCCTCACACACAAACAGTTTCCAGATGGATAATAATCCAGGCTGGGAATCCTCCTGCCCACCCCAGGAGCATCAAGCCATTTCCATCAGGTCTCCAGATATTCGCTATCTTGGCATAGACCAGGGATCTCCTTAATCTGTGTGGTGCAGTACCATTCTGGGCAGTAATTTTACTCCTCAGGATAGCTCTCTGATTAAATGTCAAACATGTTACTATGGATTAAACAGTTTCATGCTAATACAGATTAATAATTGCTTTCCACTAGGTAAACTTTGAACAAGATCCTCGAACAAAGTACTTGAATCTGCTTGGCTACAGTAAGGAAGGATTGGATAAAAAGGTAAAAATCTAAATGTAAATTATCTTTGTGGTGAGGTTTGACTCTGTAGGTTTGATGAGTATACTGCTTGTGAGGATAGATGCAAAGGAGCTGAGGCCTCTTGCTAAAATTCCATGTTTCTGCACCTGTCCTTGGAAAGCTGGTGAAGATGGTGACTAATTAGGGAAGGCCAGTTTTTCTTTATTTAAAAAAAAAACTAGACGATTTTTTAAAAAATTAGCTGGTTGACCTGTAATGTTGCTAACTGAGTTTCCTTCAAACTGTGTTTCCTTCGTCCTATAAATACTTTCAACTCCCGAATTCTTTCTGTCTCGGTTACTCCGCTTTCTACTCAGTCTCTTCCAGTCGGGTCTGTCTCCTGCGTTTGTTCACTCCCTTGCTTGCTCTTTCGCTCTCTATCGCTGTCACTTCTCTCTCTCTCTCTCTCTCTCTCTCTCTCTCTCTCTCTCTCTCGCGCATTGTCATGTGCTCACTTGCTCTCTGTCGCACACTCCCTTTGCTCCCTATTTGAATAGTCCATAACTCTCTCTTATGCTTTATTTGAATGTTTCCTTTTTGAATGTTGCCAATTGATCCACATTGAATTGTCATTTTCAGATTGCCTCATCTCTAGGTAACAGCACGCGACTGAAAAGTCTAGAAATAGAGGTGAATGAGCGTATACAGAAGATGCCAGGTGTCTCCAGTCAGGTACTTGCTGGTTCAGTTGCAATTGTCCCCAAACCCCACTGACCTTAACGGCCATTACTTGCATGGTCATCTGTTTTGCGAGATACATCATGTCTGTGAACAGAGAACAGCATTAGTAATCCTTCAGTGCCAGAACTTCACTGGCGTCAATGTAGTGGTGCATGAGCTGCTCTTTAAACTGGTTATTCCAATTACTGATGCTTCATAGGAACACGAATAGTCCATTCATCTCTTTGAGCCTGCTTCACTATTGAATTTGATCGCAGCAGACCTATACCTCAACTCCATTTATTCACCATTGATCCATGTCTCTTGATAGCCTTACGTAACACAAAATCTATCGACCTCTGTCTTGGAACTTTCAATTGACCCAGCATCTACAGCCTTTTGGGGCAGAGTATTCCAGATTTGCACTGCCGATTATGTGGGGAAAAAAGTACTTCCTGAATTCACTTAATAGGCCTAGTTGTAAACTATGATTTAAGTTTATGGCAACTTGTTCTGGATAATTTCTCTATATCTATCTATTGAATCCCTTAATCATTTTAAATATCTCGATTAGATCACCCCTCAACCTTCTGAATTTAAGGGAATGCACGCCAGATTTATGCAACTTATCCTTGTAATTTGATCCCTTAAGCCCTGATAGCAAGCTGGCGAATCTGCGCTCTACCCCTTCATAAGAACATAAGAAATAGGAGCAGGAGTAGGCCATACGGCACCTCGAGCCTACTCCGCCATTTAATAAGATCATGGCTGATCATCGACCTCAACTCCACTTTTCCGCCCGATCTCCATATCCCTTGATTCCCTTAGACCCCAAAAATGTATATCTCAGCCGTGAATATATTCAGAGACTCAGCATCTACATCCCTCTGGACAGAGAATTCCAAAGATTCACAACCCTCTGAATGAATAAATTCCTCCTCATCGCTGTCTTAAACAGTTTACCCCTCATCCTGAGACTGTGCCCCCTATTTCTAGACACTCCAGCCTAGGGGAAACAACTTCTCAGCATCTACCCTGTCAATCCCCTTTAGAATCTTGTATGTTTCAATGAGACCACCTCTCATTCTTCTAAACTCCAAAGAGTATAAGCCCATTCTACACAATACAGACAGCCCTCTCATCCTAGGATCCAATCTAATGAACCTCATCCCCTTTCACAGCCAATATCTGTTCCCTGAGATTCGGTGCTCAAAACTGAACAGAATACTCCAGATGGGGTCTGACCAAGGCTTTGTACAACTGAGGCATCACTTCCTCACTTGAATTCCAACCCCTTGAGATAAAGGCCAACATTATCGTTTGTGCACTAGCTTTTAGTGATTTATATACATGGCTGGATGACATACTCCTGTCCCCATGTTTCTACCTGCCTTACCTTTTATCTGGGATCGCTTTCATTAGAATAGGACAGATTTTGAAAAGATGAGGAATGAGCTAGGTGAGGTGGAAATAGAAATTGACATTCAGGACTGTACATAAAAGATGTTTAAAAAGGAAAGATTACAAAGTTACAGAATAACTGTACACCCTTTTTTTAAAAAAAAGTTTTGAAATGCTGTGGATAAATAGAAGCTATAAACAAACTAAAACTGCAGAATGAGAAAAGAAGAAGTTTGGAAAAGGATTAGAAAGGAGGGAGTATGAGGAAACAATCTTAAAAAAAAAGTAATTGTCAAAACCAGCACTGTATTTGGATCGTCATGTAGTGCCTGATTGCTGCCAGCAGGTGGGGCAACAGGGGTACTCCAGCATCTCTGCATCAGATGAAAATGTGCAATAGCCTCCATTCTAAAATGCCTAAAGTGATCTCTCAGGATTGACAGTAGGTATTCATAATGTCAGAAAGGCAGAATTCATAAAGGTATAGAAGTGTAAACTGTCTGAGATTGCTGTTATTGTGTGTAGATCTTCAGTATTATTAGTGATGCCGAAATTCTAATTATAAGCAACAAAGATAGATTAACAAAAAGACTAAACTGGTTACGTGTGGTTTGATGTCTCACTGAATGAAGACGTGAATACAGTCCACTTATCAGCACAAATCTTATGATGAAAATACCTCGAGTCAATGGACACTACATCTGATCCAGTTTCTGTGCACTTTAAATGCTATTGATGCATAAATTGAAATTACAACACCTTTCAAAAAGAGAACACGGTCCTTTGTGAACTAGTCATATGTGCTTGAGGATTTTTGCACTGTAGTGCAATGAACAAATGAGTACATTTTGTAACTTTGTTCAGGCGCCAACACATCTTGTATCCATCAAAGCAGTGACCTCTGTATTTTTGTTCGCTCGCTGTTCCAGAGTTCCAGCTCCGAGGAGTCCATAGCAGCGGGAGATGCCTCGACAACTTCTGACTTCTTCGACAATATTCCGGGAGAAAGGCCCATCTTCGAAATCCCTGTGACGGGAGGTAAATACTGGATGATTCTCAAACTGCACAAACTACAAACCCATCTGATTTTGGAATTGGGAGCGAGCGGCTTTATTTTCCTTTTCCAACCCTACCCCTTTCTCTGCTGAAGGCTCAGATCTGGGCTGGAGGCCCAGTTCTACAGGAGCTGGCCATCTTCCAGCGCTGTGCTTCAAGCGCTTATTTTTCATGTTTAACCCTCAGCAATGAGTAACGCCAGGCTGTTTGGGCCTGATCCTATCCTTGCTTGATGCCAACGCTAGTGTATTTTCCAGAAAAATAAGGAAAAAGAACGACCTACATTTATTTCGCGCCTTTCACGACCTCAGGCCGTCCTAAAGCACTTTACAGCCAATGAAGTACTTTTGGAGTGTAGTCACTGTTGTAATGTAGGAAATGTGGCAACCAATTTGTGCACAGCAAGCTCCCACAAACAGCAATGTGATAATGACCAGATAATATGTTTGTGGTATTGATTGAGGGATAAATATTGGCTGGGACAACGAGGATAACTCCCCTGCTCTTCTTCGAAATAGTGCCAATGCATGTTTTATGTCCACCTGAGAGGGCAGATGGGGCCTCGGTTTAACATCTCATCCGAAAGACAGCATCTCCAACAGTGCAGCACTCCCTCAGCGCTGCACTGGAGTGTCAGCCTAGCTTATGGGCTCACGTCCCTGGAGTGGGACTTGAACCCACAACCTTCTGACTCCGAGGCGAGAGTGCTACCCACTGAGCCACGGCTGACACCAGTTTTTCTGATTGGTAATCAGATGTGGCTGATGTTTTTTCTGCCTTCCATCCCCCACCCCCTTCTAATCCAGGGATGCTGAGGCTAATTGTAACATCCCATCTACTGCACTGCCTGGGGTTAGCTAACTCGCCACAGAGGAACTTGATCTTGGGATATTCCACGTGGGGAGAGCAGACATTATTTTTGGTCCTTTTTTTTGTTTGAGAGATAGTGAATCCCGCTCATCGCCCTGATTTAGACTTGGCTCTATCTGCGCCTGAGAAGACACTTGCATTGGTTGCATAAAACTAACCTGCTGTAACTGTTTTTGGGTCACTAATAATTTGTTGCAATCAGACTCAAAACATTCTGTACTAATTTGTGACAATCTACAATGCTGCTGTCAAATTCATGGAGGAAGGAACAAGATGAGATTTAGCCATTGTGTGGTTTAATTTTTAATTAGCTTTCAATCACCCTCATGTCCAAACCTCCCAAGACTGTTTGATACCTTGGCGTCTTGTTTGCCCTTGAGCTGAGTTTCCAGCCCTGTTTCCCCTCCGTCACAAAGATGGCGTACTTTTGCCACCATAACGTTCTCCTCCACCACCACCCCGGTTCTGGCCTGGCCACACTGCATCCACCATTGAAAACCACATCCGAATCTTTGTCACTTCTACTCCAATGCTCTCCTGGTTGGCATCTCATCCTCCATAAACTTCAGCGCATCCAAAACTCTGCAGCCTGCATCGTATCTCGCACCAAGTCCTCTCAGCCGTCATGCCTGTCCTCACTGGCTTACATTTGCCCCTGATCTGGTAATGCCTCATGTTTAAAATTCTCATCCTTGTGTTTAAATCCCTCCATGACCTCACCCCTATCGCTGTAACCTCCGCCACAGCTACAGCCTCCTCGGGACTCTGCCCTATTGTGGATCCTTGCCCCACCATTGGCAGCCGCCTAGACCCATGTTCTATAATTCCTTCCCTAAACCCCTTTGTCCCGCTATCTCCTTCTCTTCATCCAAACTTTTGATCACCTCTCTTAATACTCCATCTTTTGGCTCCTTTTCTGTTTTCTCATATCTGTGAAGTGCCCTGAGATGGTACTCTACGTTAAAGATGCTTATAAATGCAATAAAAACAGAAAATGCTGGAAATACTCCGGTCACACAGCATGGAGTTAACTTTTCAAGTCGATGACCTTTCATCAGTAAGAGTTCTGGTGCGAGACCATTGACCTGAAACGTTAATTCTGTTTCTCGCTCCACAGATGCTGTGTGACCTGCTGAGTACTTCCATTATTTTCCATTCTTATTTCGGATTTCCAGCAACCACAGTATTTTGCTGCTATATAAATGCAAGTTGTTTCTTCCTGGGAATTATGAGTGAAGAGGTCCATGGAGCCTTGGTTATGTTCTGTGTACATTGCAGAGACAGTGAGGTCAGAAAAGTTGTGTGTTATTCTTGCTGTAGAGCACTGATGGACCTACTTGTTGAAGGATTAATGTATGTATTTTTCAGATACTGATGGGTTGATCAGCCAAGCCTTGCTAATAGGTAACTTTGAAGGTGCTGTTGAGCTGTGTCTAAAAGATGACCATTTCGCTGATGCCATCATTCTCGCTATAGCTGGGGGAGAAGAGCTTCTTGCACAAACGCAGAACAGATACTTCGCCAAGAGGAAGACAAAAATTTCACGGGTAAATGTCACTTCATTCTGCAGAGTACTTGTATCCTTGTTCGTTCTAAAATCTACGGGTATTAGCATATTCAAAACTCTGTTCAGGAAGAAACTATCTGTGGGACCCCTTGTAAGTGTCAGTCGTGGCTCAGTTGGTAGCACCCTTGCTTCTGAGTCAGAAGGTTGTGGGTTCAAGTGCCCTCCCGAGACTTGAGCACAAAAATCTTGGCTGACACTTCAGTGCAATACTGAGGGAGTGGCACTGTCGGAGGTGCCACCTTTTGGATTAAGCGTTAACAGACAAAGCCTCGGTTTCTCTCGGGTGGATGTAAAAGATCCTATGGCACTATTTTGAAGAAGATCACTGGAGTTATGCCCACTGTCATAGCTAATATTTATCCCTCAATCAACATCACTAAAAACAGATTATCTGGTCATTATCACATTGCTGCTCGTGGGAGCTTGCTGTGTGCAAATTAGCTGCCGTGTTTCCTACATTATAACAGTGACTACACTTCAAAGAAACATAGAAAATAGGTGCAGGAGTAGGCCATTCGAGCCTGCACCGCCATTCAATAAGATCATGGTTGATCATTCCCTCAGTACCCCTTTCCTGCTTTCTCTCCATACCCCTTGATCCCCTTAGCCGTAAGGGTCATATCTAGCTCCCTCTTGAATATATCCAATGAACTGGCATCAACAACTCTCTGCGGCAGGGAATTCCATAAGTTAACAACTCTTGAGTGAAGAAGTTTCTCCTCATCTCAGTCCTAAATGGCCTACCCCTTATCCTAAGACTAAATCCCCTGGCTCTGGACTTCCCCAACATCAGGAACATTCTTCCCGCAACTAACCTGTCCAGTCCTGACAGAATCTTATACGTTTCTATGAGATCCCCTCTCATTCTTCTCAACTCCAATGAATAAAGGTCCAGTTGATCCAGTCTCTCCTCATATGACAGTCCAGCCATCCCTGGAATCAGTCTGGTGAACCTTCGCTGCACTCCCTCAATAGCAAGAACATTCTTCCTCAGATTAGGAGACCAAAATTGAACACAATATTCCAGGTGAGGCCTCACTAAGGCCCTGTACAACTGCAGTAAGACCTCCCTGCTCCTGTATTCAAATCCCGTAACTATGAAGGCCAACATACCATTTGCCTTCTTCACCGCCTGCTGTACCTGCATGCCCACTTTCAGTGACTGATGAACCATGATACCCAGGTCTCGTTGCACCTCCCCTTTTCCTAATCTGCCGCCATTCATATAATATTCTGCCTCCTTGTTTTTGCCACCAAAGTGGATAACCTCACATTTATCCACATTATACTGTATTTGCCCACTCGCCTAACCTGTCCAAGTCACCCTGCAGCCTCTTAACATCCTCCTCACAGCTCACACTGCCACCCAGTACTAAATTGGCTAAAAAGCGCTTTGGAACGGTGGCCGTGAAAGACGCTATATAAATACAAGTCGTTCTTTCCAAGTGACATGTTTTAACCCTTTCACTTCTGGATGCTGAGTTTGAACCCATCTCAATCTGAACACACGGCTACTTGCATCAGCTGGCCATCTCACCGAGGCTACAAAGCGGGCTGGTTCAGCTAACGGAAAATGTCAAACTAGGGGTGGGGGGTGGGATTGTATGTTGGGGGTGAAGCACTTTGTTGGGGCAGGGTACAAGTAGATTCACTGTGTATCAGATCTGTGTTGTACCTGACCTCGGAGTACTCTTCAACTGACCTGTGTAGTGCCTGAATTGGAAGTGTCTGATGCTAGCAGTGCATAATAGGGAAAGAAGGCTATTTCCGCGCACTCCTGTATCACCCAGTGCGGGAACATTTTAATGGTTGTGAAAGAGTTGTAAATAAGCAATCAATAATATTACTAACCTTGTATCCTCTATTGTATCCTCTTAGAATAAGGGGCCACCCATTTAAAACAGATGAGAAATTTCTTCTCTCTGAGGGTTGTTAATCTGTGGAATTCGCTGCCTCAGAGAGCTGTGGAAGCCAGGACATTGAATAAATTTAAGACAGAAATAGACAGTACAACGATCAGGGAATAAGGGGTTATGGGGAGCAGGCAGGGAAGTGGAGCTGAGTCCATGATCAGATCAGCCATGATCTTATTAAATGGCGGAGCAGGCTCGAGGGGCCATATAGCCTACTCCTGCTCCTATTTCTTATGTAACCGATTGATATAAAATGCTTTCACCTCATTGATGAGGCACAAAATACAGTGATTGGAATAACATGCAAGTGTAGAGGTATATGTGTCATGGAAATACATCCAGAGCACAGAACAAGGAGGATACAGGATAGTATAGTATATTCAACTTTACCCTAAAACGTTTGACGTTTAGTTTAAATGAAGGCAAAGAGCGCATAGTACTGTAAATTGATAATGATGCAGAAAGTGATCTTTGATTCATTGCGCCTTTATGAAACATTATTTCTTTAGCATTTAAATCAGAATTTTCAAAAGCTGGTAAGAGCAATAGAATCCATTTAACTGCAGGCTTTGCAACCTAAGCAGGCCAACAAGGAATATAATTTTAAGCAACTCTTGAGTACAATTCCAGATGTTACCATGCTTGAATCTCTTGCACAGTTAGAGGAAGACTGAATGTAGTAAATGTCCTGTTGCAGCTCGTGTCATCTGTAGTCACCCACAATTGGAGGGATATTGTAGAATCGTGTGACTTGGACAATTGGAAAGAAGCTTTGGCTGCTCTTTTGACTTACGCCAAACCAGAGGTGTTCCCCTTGCTATGTGGTAGGTTTGCTACTTCATCTCTTTTATGTCATTTATTTTTCTTGCCAGTTTTTTCCAATCCCTACTCTTTACGGGATTGCTCCCTTATTTGCAAATGGTTCTACAGATTCAGGCACCCCATCACCGAAGTGGTCAGTATTTAAGTGTGAGTGAGCGTGTACAGGTAATTTGCCCACAGTCATGGTTGGGACCAGTCCTCATCTGATGTACCTAAAACTGGCACTAAAGGCAGCGATCACTGGATAGCATTTAGGTGCAGAGACGATTAATTTTCTCTTTCCTGCACAGGGTGCAAAGGGCAATTGTATGGTCCCTCTTATTGCTTTGGCTGAGGTCAACTATCAATGCAGACCCAGGGATTGAATCTGGGATCTTCCTGGCTTTGTATGGCTCAGTTACTCCCGAGATAAATATAGAAGCCCCACTGTACCACTGTTATTTTGTGATCTGAATGGACTGGGCTTCTATTAGTTTGATGCTGGTTGCAGTAGAATATGTTCCGTGTGGTCAGTCGGCATATTTTATGTATTGATACTTTTAGCAGTCAGCCTCCTCCTTCTCTGGTTCACAACAACACATTTCGAGTAAGCGCCAGACACTTTGTACTGTACTATACCGAACAGTACAACAGTTCTTTTAAAGTACAAAGTTAAAATGCCTTTGTATTTTCTTAAAAGAGTAAAATAATAGTGCTTGAATATGGGGAAGCCAAATGTCAAACATAACAACACAGCTTAACTAGCTGTTGTAAAGCTTTCGATCAGCCGAACTGTGTAGAGAGTGGCTTTTCAGTTTCTATATTATTCAAGCCCTCCAAAGAAATGCTAAAAACCATGCTCTTTTTATACACCATATTTTGACTACATCAAAAATGCAAGTCGTAGATAAGACTGCATGACTTATCTATTTCCAAATACTTTGGAAACAGACTAATCATGTAAACATTTGTTGATGATTATCCCAAAACTACTTCCCTTAGACAAGACTTCTTGATCTAACAGTTACTAACATCTTTGAAAAAAATGCTTTACCAACTGTTATCTTTCCATACTATAGCTAATGTATCCTCTACCTATGTTTTATTACCCTAGCTATGTTTATTACTAACACTTATTTCTTTGCACAAGCATTTTACATATCCCAAAACAAGGCCATGCATTCCTGTCATGACACTTCAAGTTTATATTGGAAAGCCTGTTGCTCCAAGATGCAAAGAAGTTCGACTGTTGAACTTTTAACTCTCCAGGATGTCCAATAGATAATCAGTACACCATAGGAGAAAATGCATTTGAGCTAATAATGCTTTAATGTGCAATACATTTCTCATCTCATTACCTGAATTACTTTCACTATGACACTCTTGTAACGTACACTACTTTAGATATTTCCTGGTGCAGTCTATGTTTGGAAGGACAAAATTCATAACTGTACTGCTTGGTTATTTTTAGAATTCGTAGTACAAAAACTTCATACATCCACTTTATTGAAATCTTAGTGACAGCACCCAATATCGTCCTGTGTGTTTTGTTCCAGGTTAAAAGTGGAAGAGCTAGTTCCTAATCTGTGAATAGCCTCTTTCCTAAGTCATTTTATTCACTCCTCAGTAATAGCAGCCTACTGAGAATTTGCAGTGAAATATTCAAGAGAACTTGGCCGTGGAATTTCTTAAGTGTTCAATCGTAATGCAAGCTTTTCAGAATTGTAAAATGGTATGCTTCCTTACATTTAATGGGGTGGAATTTAATTTGGGCTCAAATGAGTTTAGTGTAACATGGGCTAAAAAAAACCTTAACAAATAATTTCAAGAGAAAAATGATCGCCTGCCAATAGAAATATTAACAAATGCAGTTTTAGTTTCAGGAGCAGTGTCAGTCCCGGAAAGCTGTTCAAATCACACACCGATCTTCATGTTAAAATATTAGTGTTGCACACAGATATTTATTACAGATTATTAGTACCAGGTGCTGCTTGGTCACTGCTTGCACACTGTAGAGGTGCAAATATCAAAGATTATGAATAAAAACTCATCATCATCAAAGGCAGTCCCTCGACCGAAGATGACTTGTTTCCACGCTGAAAAGGGATGAGTTCACAGGTGTTTCAATGAAGGACCTAATATTCCGGATCCAGAACTACATCTTGAAGGATGGAAGATGCCTGTGCATGGATTTGTTTAACCTGTGGTGGCTGGTGCACACCAGCCACCACATGGGCTTGACAGAGCTAGGTCCTGGTCCAGTGGCAAGAATTAACCAAGATGACTGGAGACCAGCATTGCTCATAAAATTATAGCTAATCTGAATGACATCTAGAAAGTAACAGGCAACCAAAAAATCGTTTTAAAATGGAAGTTTACGGGTAAGGTCTGTGGACTGAACTGTTTTCAGCAAACATTTTGCACTTCAATAACCAGTGTTGAATCCATTGGGGGTCCTTCCTTTCCTCAGATACCTTGGGATCCCGCCTAGAGATGGAGAATGAGGAGAAGCTGTGCATACAGGCGTGTCTTTGCTACATCTGTTCCGGAAATGTTGAGAAACTGGTCGAATGTTGGGTGAAGACTCATGAAAGCTCAACTCCACTTGCACTGGAGGTAGGAGACTGCTGTTCAGATCGCTCTATGTTGCTGTGTTTATGTACGATATATGTTAACAGCATGTTCCAGAATTAAATCCAAGGTGGACTATGCAGGGTTGGATTTAACCGCAGTGAATTAAGAGCACATCTGTGTTTCAAAGCAGATAAACTTTGCACATTGTAGTTACTATCATATTTTAGGGACTGCATGGTGAAGTGGATGAATATAATGTTCTTTCTTTTCTTTTTTCACTGGAGTCACCCTGCCTGCCATTTTCTGTCACCGACCCCCCACTGTCCTCCCAGGCACTCTGCCTCCCCCATTACTCCCAACACATTAACTTCCTCCCTCACTCTGTTGCTTCTCCCTCTATTGACACCTCCCATTGCTCTCCCCGCTCCTGCTCCGTCACTCTTTCTCACCCTCTCACTCACTTGCGCTCTCGCTCCCTTTCTCTCTTGTATATGTGCGCACTCTCTCTACCACCTGTAAGGCTGCTCCCTGAAATTAGTTTAAGCAGTCACATAGGATGGAAATCTGCCTGCAGATTGGCGCTAAATTATTTGGCTCTCATCGATGGGTCTTGAGGCTAGCTGGGTTAGGAAATGGAACTGTTACATTTGATTATGGCACACAGTTGAAGCTGAACATTGATGTATTTTCTCTATTGAATTTGCGCTATACCTGTATTGAGAATGCTGACACTGGGTGTAAAAGGATTCAATTTCCCAAAACTGATATCTTCCCTCACTTGGAGCGCAAAACTCGAAGTAAATGCAGTGAGCTCTTGTGACGTCGTGTTTTGCTAGTGAATAGTAGAGGGCCCTGCTGACAATCCATTTGAATACTTATCTAAAGTCCTCGTATAACAGGATAAAGACTAAGAATCTTGCAGTATTAATGGTGAACCCAATGATCAACACTTTATAGCTTCAGTCACGTTTTTCTGTCCTTCTCATCAGGACCTTGTGGAAAAGATTATGATCTTGCAGAAGGCGATTGAGTTACTCCAGGGCACAGACATGGCTGCAGAGGGCCCAGTCTTTGCGAAGAAGCTCACACAGTATGCCAGCTTGCTGGCCGCACAAGGAAGTTTGGAAGCAGCCATGAGCTACCTCCCTACTACTTCAGATCAGGTTTGTTTTTGCATTGTTTTTCTGTTTGCAATTACCCATTAAAAAGATAGCGTAGCTATTTATACAAGAATCTAATCCTTTATAACATCCAGGTTTAATAGAGAAGCAAAGCTTAGCAAAGTACTTGCAGTGTTAAGTAGCTCATAGCATTACTATTTAAGAGAATGTTGGGAAACTGTTGGATATGAATTTGAATTCATAAATAATATCATGTCTCCTCTCGGCTTGTATTGCCTTGAGTATCGAAGATTAACGGGTAATCTAATTGAGGTGTTTAACATGATCTCATTGAAGTGTTTAAGATGATTAAAAGATTTCATAGGGTAGATAGAGAGAAACTATTTCCTCTGGTGGCGGAGTCTAGAACATAACCTTTAAAATTAGAGCTAGGCAGTTCATGGGTGATGTCGAAAGCACTTCTTCACACCAAGTGTAGTGGAAATCTAGCACATTCCCCTCCCAATAAGCTGTTGAGGTTGGGGGTCAACGGAATATTTCAACACTGAGATTGCAAAATTTTTGTTAGGTAACAGTAAGGGTTACAGAACCAAGGTGGATAAATGGAGTTAAGATACTGATCAGCCATGATCTCATTGAATGGGGAGCAGGCTTGAGGGGCTGATTGTCCTACTCCTGTTCCTATGTTTCCCGCTGGAGCTGCTTTAAGGACATGTTTTACAGGAGAGACTTGGGTATGGCTCTTTTCATTTCTCTGGGTCCCAAAGCTTCAGACTGGCTCTGAAATACCTAAACTAGGATTGTTCCCCCTTGCAGATTTTTCTTTCTGTGCTCCACCCAAGTAATGCTTAATGCCCAGGGAGTTAAGACAACATTGTATTCCCAATTGCAACTTCAGGTCAACCAGAACTTAACTACTGTTTGACTGTAAGTGATGTCAATCTGATGTCAGATCGGAAACACCCACCCATAAATTATTGCACTTATAAAAAGATCATTTTGCTTCTGTGACACTGTGCAATATGTGAAGTGTGGCAGACTGTGTGTGTATTCATTGTTTCTCTGTATATTTTTAAAAAGTAAAAGTATATGATAAATAACTTGGGACTGCTGTGTGCTGGAAATAATACACCTAATTTTTGTCGTCCTTTAAATAAGAGGGGAAAAGAATTGCGATGATGAACCACCTTGATTTTTTTGTTTCATGATTGTGTGTCAAACACATGAGAAATGACAATAGTTCTAAAACAAAGATTCCAGCCTATTTAAATTATTTTACCTGTGGTTATGAGACCAGAAGAAATGTCACCATCATTAACCCCTCCACATTTTTAAGAAGAAACTTAGAAACTATCTTTACAAAATATGGAGGGTATGACAATAGGCTTATATTAAATTATACTGATTGGACCTGATTTGCATTTGAATATTTGATGATTGCACAATAGACATTTGTGTATTGATCAACAAAAAAAAAACACATTCTTGTCTCACATTATATATCTTATCAAGTGGATCTCCTGTGACTTTATATACGTTGTCAGAAGATGTACTGCTTCTCAAGCACAGGAGCATTGTATAAGGCACAATGTATTCTGTTAAGGTGAAGCTTGGCAGCAGAATAATGCATAGTGAAGCTTAGCAGCAGAATAATACATTGTGAAGCATTTACCTGAACGGGAACATTACCTCTTTCAGTTTACAATACTCCAGCTCCGAGACAGGCTGTTCCACGCTCAGGGAGAAGCTATGGTGGATCAACAGCCTCCCTCTTTCCCATTTAACCGGGTTGTAACAAGTAGTACACGTCCGGCTTCCACTCCTGCTCCCACTCCAGCCCGACAAACACCACCTCAGAGACCAATCCAGCAACCCACCCAGCAGGTATGTGGCACTAGAGCATCTCTTCCCTACTAAATCTCTTTTTTGTAATTTATTTTCCATTATGTGTACATATTGTTGTGGATTTGCTCTGTGACTGCACCATTGTTCTACTTTGCATGCACTTTCTTGTATTGTGCACGTTTCACTGCTTCGTCATGCACTTTTTTCGTCGTGTCATGCACATTTTTGTGTTTTTTCCTTTTGCAATCTGCGTGCTTTTGCTGCGCGCACGTTTCACTGTGAGCGAGCCCAGTATCACTGTGCATGCTTCCTTTGACTCATTGGAGGAACAAACAGAAGAGTCTGAATGGACAAGAGCAACATCTGATCTATTTTGTCTATTTTTGTCAAATGTGCAACTTATTCCACACTGTTTCTTATTCCCAGGACTCCTTCAATATTTGTGTAACTTAATCTTGGCTATCTAGTGCCTGCCATGTATCTTGTCTGCATTTATTCTCAACTGTATGGTGCACTCTGTGTAACTCATTCCTTAGTACCAGTCAGTGTTTGCGTAATTTATTCTCTGGTGCCCGATACATTCTGTGGGAGATGAATTTCATTATTTGTGTAACTTTTTATCTTCGCTCTTCTGAATGTCTTGCGTTTTAAAATTATATTGTTGAAAAGTCATTAAATTTGAGCTGTAGCATTATGGCTATTTTGCTTATAATAATTAAAATTAGTTTCGAAACTTGCTTCAGTTAACTACCAAACATTTTTTTTTCCCCCTCATAATAGCAATTTTTGTCTTCACAAACTCCATACCAGACTGCCTTCTGTCCCCAGGCCCAAGTCAGTCGTTCAGCTCCAGCAGTATTCACTCCCCAACCTGCCCCAGCAGCACCACCTCCATATGCTGTCCCTGCTCAGGGCATTGCTGACAACACCACCAACATCTACTCCAAACCGGGAGCACCTCGCCCTACCTACCCACAACATCCTACCACAGTCTCTGCACCAGGTAATCTGTTTAACACCTTCAAAGCAGATCAGTCATTTCCCTGTTAAAATGAACAGAAATCGAGTTTATTCATGTGTTTTTTGGCTAAGGAGGTGGGAAGGGGGAAATCTAGGGGTGTGGAGCAATTTTCCCCCTATTTTTTTATGGAGGCTATGAGGCCCATTCACAGGTTTCGCATATGCGCGAAATTTAACATTGGAAAAGCTGGTTCCGGATGCGTGGGACTGGCAGAGAACCACATGGCCGTTCAGCTTACAAGGAACGTTAGTGTGGAGAGAGAAGTACATGTATGCTCTAATAAATAATTAACTTTTATGTAAAGTATCAAGTGTGCAGATTTTTTTTTTTAATATCTCACAATATATATATTTTAGAGTTGTGCTAATCAAGATTTTACACCGGGGAATTTGCCATTTGGGTTTTGGTTGCCAACATCGGTAATGAATAAAATATATATAGACGCAGAGCAAAGCTCCCTTTACTCAGCCCCAACAATAGATAACAGCCCCAACCTCAGCAAAGCATGCATGTTTTCTGTTTTCCACAAGTCATCCTCAGTATAATCACCAGTGGGGACTAGCTTTAGGCCCTGTTCACTAGGAGACGGGTTGAGATTGTACAAACCTATTTCATATTGGTTCAATCTATCCCACCGATAAACTAAGCTTTCATCCCAAGAGTGTGAGCTAGACTTGAACCCAGAAATGGAAGCCCGATGTCTAACCTGCTCCTACATCCAGGCCTACTTTTGTGTTCTAGTGATATTTTAATGATGTTGACCCATTTTAAGCATATTTTCCCCACAATGCAACTGCCACATTCGAGTTGGTGGCTGCCGAGTTAGGTTGAACCTTGTGCTGTGTGCCATTGCCTGGAGAGTCACATGGCACATGACCTGCAGGTAAGTAGAGGATTATGAGGAACTTAAGTCCTTCATACTGTAGGAAACATGTAGGTAGCATTCTGTAATTTGTTTTCCAGTATTACTACGTCCAGAAGATATCTCTGTAACCTCCTACCATCCTCCCAGATCTCTGCACTCCTCCAATGCTAGACTCTTGAACATCCCCAATTTGAATCACTCCATCTTTGGTGGCTGTGCATTCAGCTGCTTAGGCCCCAAGCTCTGGAATTCCCTCCCTAAACCCCTCTGCCTCACTACCCCTCTCCCCTCCTTTAAGATGCTCCTTAAAGCCTAACGCTTTGACCAAGCTTTTGGTCACCTGACCTAATCTCCCTATGTGGCTCGGTGTAAAATTACAGTCTCTGGTCGTTTTGCTACGTTAAAGGCGCTATATAAATGCAAGTTGTTGGTTTTAAACACGGCTCAGAGCGAGGTTTATGTCATTTTAGTTGCCAGAATCCTTTTCCGAGTTCACAGTTTATTGGTCTGTCTGGACAAGCAGCCTTCGAGTGGTCCAGAAACATTTGGTGTGTCGCTCCCAATTCGCCTGGAGTTTGAGGCAGAGATAAGAATGAGAAATGCTCTGCTGTTGTTTGAGATTTGAATGCAGCATGAACCTTAGTTAGGCTGTGCATTTGGTGAAACTTTATATGAAAGATATTATTGCCAAGGAGTGGGTAGCAAGAAAGAGGACAAGATAGATTCAAATTAAACATTGCTGTATTGTCATATAACTTGGATTTATTTTTGTTTTTTCCCCTAGCCTTTTCACAATTCCAGAATTTCGGACAGCCGAAGGTTCCTCCATGTGGACTACCAGCCTATCCTCTTCAGAATGCTATGCCAGGCTCGGGATTAACTGGCCCGTCCCTACCTACAGCCTCTCTGAGCGGTCCAACCATGCCTGGTGTGTCCATGTCAGGACCATCGTTAATGACCCCCGCTTCAATGCCATCCTATCAACCCTCCAACACTCTGCCACCCTCTGCCCAGCCTGGGCCCCTGCCAACTTATCCAGGTCACCACCAGCATCCGCCCCACCCGCCCACGTCTCTACCAGGCATTCACCCGACTTTTCCCCACCCCTCTGGAACAGGAGGGCCCGGAGCTCCTTCCTCCAAACCGTTCATGTCTGCAGCTGTGCCTCCTCCTCCTCCAACAGGTATTCAGTCTCTAGCTGCTCCGAGCTGTCTGCCTCAATTGGTGTATGCATTTATTGGACACGTTACTATTTGCATGAAGTTTTTTTTTAAAGTTACGAGATGGCGTGCTCACACTGACTACATTGCTTACCAGCAGGTTGCTTTCACCCATCAGTGAGTGGAATCCGACAAGAAAACACACACAGATTTGGACTAGTTTTCAAAGAACAATTGACGATCCAATCTTTGATGCAACAAAGCTAAGAGTACGGCAAATAATTCAGCACCTTGCCTTTTGCATCTGGTTTATTTGAAGCAGGGAAATCCCCTCGATGAAAATCCAAACGAGCAATGTGAAAATGCGCCTTTATACGGTGTTTTAATAGTTTTGTTGCGTTAACCTTGTTTTGGAATTTTCAGGCTTGTCATTTAAGTATCATTGCACCCCCTACAGATGCATTATAAGGTTAACATTTCCAAAAATTCTGGTGCCCTACCCTACCCTCCTCCATTTTCTTCTCTACAGCCTGGCTCCTAGTGTCTGGCTGAAGAGCAAAGCGTGACCCTCACAGGAAGCTTCCTGACCAGTCTCTGCTATTATTCAGAGAAATGCTGCCTGGAAGATTGAAGGCAAACTACGAAAAATGGTGTCAAAAATAAATCTGATTAATTGTTCCTTCTGAAAACTAGTTCCTGAGCCATCAAACCTTTGCAAATAAGATGCAGTTGCGTTCAAAGAGTAGCGGCCTTGCTGTTTTTTTAGCTCTGCATGGATCTTTTTGGATTTTCTTTTTTAAAAATAAGGTATGGACCTGATATACAGGCGGCAGTTCTTCATGCCACTTGGGCATGGCAAGGCTTGTGAAGCCTAGAGAGGAGCCTTTTGAATGGTTTTTGCAAATAAAATGCGATTAATCCCTGGATGAATGCATAAATTAATTAGCTGGAGCTGAGAATGCTGTGGGGTGGGGGGATGGGAGGGGAGGTGGAGAGTGGTGGTGACGTTTATTGCCAGTTGATGTTCTTGTGAACAGTTTGGCATCAGTTGACTCTGGCACTTTTTAAGGCTTGGTTTCAGTGTGCAAGACCGCAGTTGAGTTTATGGACCAGTTATCTGAATCAAGACACTCCCCTGGGTTTTAAAATAACTTACTTCCTCAAAGGTTGGATCTGAGCTACAGGAATGTCTGTTGTTGCTTGGCTGTGAAGGGAGATGGAGGCTGGAGAAAATTAATGCTATCTGGCTGATATTAGGGAAGTTGGCTGTGGATTGAGGGTGACTTCCTGCAGCCTTGACGCAAACAAAATACACATTATATGGTTGTGACTTGCCCTGTCTATCAAAACTGTTTTAAATCAGTACAAGTGCCCTTCGTTGGTCATTTCATCAAAACTTGGAATTGTACCTAAGCGGGTGCGTAACCAAGATGTTGGCTAGAATTCTTTGTGCTAGTCAGAACTGGCTTTCAAAGAAGTTGTAGAAATAAAGATAATGGATAATAATTGATGTGAAGCTAATTTTCAAGATCATGGAGGCACCTGGAATGTAATTTTTTTTTCCTTTTCCCCCACTCCACTGAGTTTCAGATCGAAGTTCTAGCACGTTGGGAGGTGCTAATTCGAGATGACCAGCTCCACTGGGGGGTGGGGGGAAGAGGAGGAGAATTATTCTTGTGCATCTCCTGGTAGTTGATTGGGAATGGTACTGCCCATCCCTGGGAACAGGTTACCCTCCTAACCATGTTCACTGTTGGCTTAAGTACTCAAAAGGAAGAATGGAAAGCTTCATAATGAGTCTGGATAAATTGCTATCAATTTTCTCTATATGTCAAGAACTTTCTTTTTAATTTGATCTCTTATTCTGTCATTTTTTTCAGGGTACTTAATAAAATTGTGAGTGTTCTTTTGAGATATTCAATCTAATCTCTTGGCTGAGAACATGTGCAGGTAACTTGATCCCAGGCTTCTTGGACCTATGCTCTCTGGGGTTTAGAAGAATGAGAGGTGATCTCATTGAAACATACAAGATTCTGAGGGGGATTGACCGGGTAGATGCTGAGAGGTTATTTCTAGAGCCTAGAATGAGGGGCCATAGTCTCAGGATAAGGGGTTGGCCATTTAAGACTGAGATGAGGCGGAATTTCTTCACTCGAGGGTGGTGAATCTTTGGAATTTTCTACCCCAGAGGGCTGTGGATGCTGAGTCGTTGAGTATATTCAAGGCTGAGATAAATAGATTTGTGGACTTGAGGGGAATTAGGGGATATGGAGATCGGGCGGGAAAGTGGAGTTGAGATTGAAGATCAGCCATGGTTTTATTGAATGGCGGAGCAGGCTCGAGGAGCCGTATGGCCTACTCCTGCTCCTAATTTTTATGTTCTACCACCACTGCTTCCAGAACTTATGCCAGGAGATGTGTCTCCCTACTTTTCTCTCCCTCCTTGTAGGGAAAGACCTTTGGTAACTTTGGGCCAGATTGGGAACTTGCCATTTGGAGAATTAAGGCTGCAATCATGCTTTCAACTACGCTGTGGCATATTGATGCACGAACTTATAGTATCACCAGTTCGTAGTCTTCCTTTGTCACACCCGAGCAGATTTAATTTTGATTGAAGTGAATTATTGTGATGGCAAGTCATATTTGAATTACTACTGATTTGCTACAACTCGGTCAGTGTGGTAATTGCTACTATTGGTTACAGATCAGTTCATTGAAATTCAATTGATTATGGACTGCGCTTGATTAAAGCCAAGTATGTTGATAAATTTAGTTTCATGTTTCTTCACGGTTGAGAATTTGGTTTCGATGCTGGCACTGTTGCCTGTCTTGTAAGAGCGAGACCTGCAAGGGCTGATTTTGCTGGTCCTTGCGCCCAGCCACTGAGTGTTCTGCGGGGGCAGAGGCCAATAAAAAGAAGCAGATACCTGGATTCTTGGGACTACTCCCCCTTAACGCTACGCTGGGGTTCCTGAGGCTTTGCAGTTAGTGTGCAGAAGATGCCGGTCAGGCGGCAGCCTCTATTTCTGTTTGGAACGCTTGCTGGCTACCCACAAAAACCTTATGTGCTCTGTCTCTGAATCCCCCCTAAACAGAGCCCCCTCGGGGGTTGGGGCAGGCCTCAATTATTATTTCTCGTCCTCCCGAAAATGCTCACTTCAATCAGGACCTCCTGATCTTTGTTGGCCGCCAGAATTTTCCCAATCACAGTGGCTTGAGTGGCCCACAGCTGCCTCAAGTTCCAGGCCATACCACTGGCACTAGGCCCATGGGGCAGGTCTGTGCCGGGATTGCCTTCAGGTCACTAAAATGGCCCCAGAAGTGATCTACCTCGCGTGCTCTCCATCTGTTTAGTGCCTGAGCAGAGGGCACCCAGGAAAATTGGCACCGTAAAATATTATGTGTACAAGAGATGCAATGGAATGTATTATATACTGTACCTCACTCTTGGAGTTCTAATGAAATTGTGCACCGAGAGCAAAGCTCAAGTCTTTGACGAAGATTAAAATCTATGGGTTGTATTACAGATTGTTATATGCTCCTGCTCACACTCTTGCATAGCGTATACCTCACTGGGCTATCTATCCAGCTCGCCACGTTCTATTAAGTCCACGATTGCTTGTGATTATTTCATTAGTTTAGAGTCTCCATATGTTGAAGGGGTAGAATGTATAGAAGCTACACCTTGAGTATTCTATATATCAGACTATATTTATGCATCGTTTTATGGGGAATATTGGAGCACGGAAGTTTTGATAGATTGCATCAAATGGTAAACTGATGTCTGGTGAGTGTTGTAAATAAACCTGGTCACTACTGTTGGTAGCCTAACACTGCTGTTTGTCGTTTCGTCTCCAAAGGGGAGATATGGTCACTGATGACATGAACAAATTATAGGTAGGTGTGATCTCAGTGGGCAGGAGTCACTTAACTACTCATCAGCTAATGCTTGTATCAGATGTTCTCTATTTAGTCATTGATTCAGATGCTAGCCCAGCTGTATATGGATATTATGAAAGCTCAGTTTTAGTGCAAGACACTCAACACCCCTAAGATGCTAAATATGAGTGCCTTATGATGACTATCTAATTAAAACCATCTATTACTAAGGCAAGTACACAGGCTAGGGCCTTAATTGAAGAAACTGAAAGACATGTTCAATAGTTGTCTAATGGAGCCTGTGGTTTGATAAACCTTTGGTTATTAGATGGGCCTAGGTGACCTAATCTAATCACAAAGATATCTAGTGCACAGGACAGGATCTACTTTCCACCTCTACAATAATAGCCTCTTCATATCACAGACAGGTTGGATGAATAGATATCCCTGGGCTAAGTCTGCTGAGATCCTAAGGATGAACTAATATCGACAATATTTATTCTCTTCTAAGGTCTGATGCAGATCACATTCACTATATTTGTAAAGGCTAGTGGGGTCTTGGAAGTGAGATGTTGCACTCTTCAAATTGTCTCCAAAAATGGCAGTGAGGCTAAAATTTTGTTGAGAAATCCCCCCAATTTTGCTGAACGATCAACCGAGTGGTTTTTCTAAAAGATCATCTCCCGTTTTAACCAAGCTGCCTCAGCACCTCTCGTCAGCCACTAATCCGATTTACATTTTTAACACAAACATTTAGGATTAGTATACACAAATTTAAACTACACAGAGCTCACTTTGTGCTAGTTTGCAAAATTATTTGTGATTGCAGATAATTTCCTACTCAAGTTCCTTTTTATCTAAGAAGGAGTTTGCTAGTGCTGCCATTCTGGTTAAACATGGAAGGTGCACAATGGATTTAACCATTTCAAGAGAATTTAGTACATGGAGTTGGGTGGAAATATGTTAACAAGGCTGCAAACTAACTGAACACATTCAGTTTTGATTGTCTGAAGAGTGAAGTTCAAAGGTTTTGATGTCTGATTCCAAGGCCACAGATCACTTTCCATAGTTGCTCACAGTTCCTGTCAGCTGCCACCAAAGTTGGTCTGTTGGGTTCCCTTTTTATTTGTGCCCAAGTTTTGGCTGTTTGGTCCCCACCACTGGCTTGTGCTGGTTTGATGTGCATCTTCTGCCCAATTTTGCTATTAGGTTAAAGTGTCAATGCTACAAGAGGTGGCAGTGCTGCATGCTTTTTGACAAAGGTACTCCCCTGTATTGCATGATGGTAAGGGATGACCACTTGTGGAGTGCTTTTGGCGATATGCTGCTAGGATTGATGTTCACTGCTCTGTGTATCTTAGAGCAAACTATCACATTGCTGGGCTATTTAATAAACACCAGTAGAATAGTCATCTTGTTCTAATGTATATATTTGGCTGAATTATTATTTGTCTAGTAGTGTGTAGTATGCTGAGTGATGTCTAGATTGTCCATAGAACCTCCCTGTATTCTTTGATTTTTCAGGATTCCTTCCATGGCTACAAAACCGCCCTTGTGCATCAGGTGAAAGGATAATAACAAGTGTCCTGGCTGGGTCAGCTAGCCTTGTATAATGGCTTTTCTGTTGAAACGCTAGTGTTCTTCATGGCTTGTATCCCTTGTTTACATCTAAGGTCTTCAGATTTTTCCATCTGTTTTTAGTCCTATACTTACAGAAAGGGTTCTTCTAAATGATTGATTTAAAGATTAATTTATAAACTGATATTATATCTCTTACACAGAGTATGAAGAACACTGATGTTCCTTTTTTCAGTTTGCATGCTTATTTTTTTTTAAATTGTAATACTTGATTGAATTGTTTTTAGAGACTTATTTGAAAGTTGCTCTTGTAGTTATCAAGACTTGAGCAGGGATTCATGCATTATGTTGCACCAATCCACTTAATGTGATGCTTTCATTAAGTGATATTAATTAAAGCTTTTTTCAGGGGGGAGGGGGGGTGGTCTTTGTTTTTGTTTTTTTTCCTCCATTTTGACTTCTCTCATTGGGTCCTTTCATTTAATGATTTCTAAAATAGGCAGATAACCTGCTTGCATGCTCTGTGTATTCTACTCTTGAGTAATGGTAGGAGAGGTAAAAGAGCTGCTTGTGTTGAATCTTCCCGCTTCTCTCTATCTTCCCGCCCCGCTGTCCACTTTTTCTTTTTCCATGTGGGGAAACACTTCTGCTTCCATTCAGTGCCTTTCCCTGGCTGACTGTTGTAAGCTCCCATTTCACATTCTGTGAAACAAGGTATCAGAACACCAAGGTGTTCCTGGCTGATGCCATGAGGTGGTCATGTTAATAAATGCGAATAAGTGGTTTAATCCAGGCAACAGAGTTCTTAAAAAGGAATGGTCATCCCAGCTCTTTATTCTGTGTTAATCCCTGCTAAAATAAGCAAATGAATTGTTGCTTTTTATTCAGCGGTTTCAGTAAGTTGCCACTAGATTCCACGTGAAACAGTTGTACGTTTTCAGCACATAGAAGCAAACTGATGAGGAAAACTGACTAATGGGGTTATTGATGATGAAAATGCCTAACAATGCACTTTTGAAGCCTTGCACTGCTAACTTAGTAATTAATGGGTGGTCCAGCGCAGACTTTAGTGACCTCTGTGGTAAGGTCACAGTCTCAGTGATGAACATTGCCGAGATTCATCTTGAGGCTTGACTGTACATCAAACAATGCATTGGAGGTATGGGGCAGCAGTGGAAAGCCTTAAATAAATCGTTATGCCCAACCGAGTTCATTTCAAAGATTCATTCAGGGAACCTAGGGGTTGATTACATTAAAGTGTTCTCTGCCAATAAAGAGGAGACTGTGACTGAGAGCATTAAAATATTGAAGCTTTGCTATGTTGACCTTATCATGCAAAAAACAATAATGCTGTTACTGAGTTTGATGTAACACCATTGAAGTGATTGCAAACTTGCAATAAAAAAGCATCTTTGTCAGCAGTGTGACAAGCGAGACCTCTTTGAATATACACAGTCTCACGTTATTTACTTTTAATAGGGTTCCAGGATGGATGGAATGATCCTCCAGCAGTGCGGGCAGGACAAAGAAAGAAAATAGTAAGTTGTGCATACTTGCTAATCGTACAGCCTGGGTTTTATTGCAGTTGTGATGATTTTGCATTATGTACCATGATATCTCAAATGGAACTGCTCCATTTGTTGGTAGTGGGGAGGAAGGAGGCAAAGGCATCTGGGAAAGAAGCAGTTTTAGTAACCAAGATAACTGGGACAGTTTCTCATTTTGATCCCTTCACTTTTCGATTTGCTGCACTACATTGATACCCAGGCATTATTCACTGCCTGAACAGAGAGGCAGATTGACCTGCTCCTCTTCCCTGCCTAGGACATTCTTGAGGTGTGCACAAGAGCGCCACCTTCTGTTTTGTCACCTCAATGCTTTGTTGTCAAAAATGTGATGCTTCCCATCTGATTGATGTATATTATTCAAATTTGAATTGTTAATTTTTGTTACATATGATGAATTTACTTTTCCTAATTTGATGAGTTTTTCCTAATTTGCAAATCTGCCAGCATCAGCAGTGTTATATGAAGCACAAAGTTTAAAGCAACTATGGGGGATGGGGGAGGAGTTGATTTGATGATATCATTTTAAGCCTCAAAATAATATCCTATTTCCACAAATATTTATTTCCACAAATAAGTGGGAATGGGAGCAGGATTTTTGTTGTCCTGGTCCTATTGTTTTCGTTTTAAACGTGTGTTAACTAAAGTTAGGGATTTTTGCAGCTAGTTATTCATGAAAATTTCATGACAAAATGTGGACATGTAGCTATTAAAAGAAAACTAGTTGATCAAACTATTTTACAAGATTGCATGCAAATTGTCGCAATCACGTAAATGGTGCTTCCCTTTGCATCCCCATCATATTGCTGAATCTCTAATATAATTGCTTCGATCTATCTTTTTTTTTAAATCTAGGCGTTTACATATTTATCCTTTTATGTGGGTCTTTGAAGTTACATGAAAAGTCGTCCTTCGCTCTTGGCAAGTTGGCATGCCTTCATTTAATGTCTTCCAGGTCTCCCAATGTATCTGGGAGAGCCGTAGATTATCTGTGTCAACTACTCACTGGACTGTACATTGCCCTGTGTGAGCATAGTAATTTTATATTTCCCACCACTATACTGCCCAACGATGGGATATCATATTCACTGCACGAGTATGGGGACTAAATCTCATGTTATGAATGTTTTCTTGAAAAGCCAAGTAAGAGTCTAATGTGCACCGTGCATGCATCCCCAAGGCTGAAAAAGCAAGAGAAACTTATTCAGGATGCATTAGTAAATAATTAAATAACTTGAATTTATTTTAATGTCCTCAAGATGTCCCAAAGTGTTTGGCATCCAATGGAATGCTTTTGAAGTGTTTGTAATGCAACACCAGGAGAACGCCCCTGCTCTTTGAATAGTGCCATAGCATCTTTTATGTCAACCTGAGGGGCAAGTAGAACCTGAAGTGTAATGCTTCATCTCAAAAGTCGCACTTCTAACAGTGCAGCACTGCCTCAGTATTGCTCTGATGTGTCAACCAGATTATGTGTCAAGTCTCAAGTGGGTCTTGTCCTGTGACCACCTCACTCCGAGCCAAGAGTGTCACCACTGAACCAAGGCTGTCACAGCAATCCCAGCATTCATGGTCAAGGCCACTGATTTACAGTTGTCGTGAAATACATTCCCCAGAACGCTGAAGTTCTAAAACCCCATGTAATAAGCACAGTATTTCACTAAAATAATGTACCAAATTCTAAATGGATGGAATGGATGCAGAACATGATTCCCAAAACCTGAGTAAAAATTCCCAGAATCTCTTTGTTTAAAAACAGAACTAAATTTATTCAGTCACTAAAACAGTGGCCCTGCGCGTGATTTACCTAAACATCCTGTAATTTGTCGTTTTTAAATTCTGGCTCGTCACATGGGAAATTTAAACATGTAAAAAACTATGTATGAGGTAGTGTGAACATTTACAGAGCCCTCCAGAAAATATACAAGCTGTGAATATTAGCAATGCTGCAGTAGTGATGATGTGATGCTGTGCTTGGATTTTAAAAGCCAAAGAATTCCAGGAGGAAGGATTGATTTAGCGTAATAAGGAGTTCCAAAATTTTGAGGTATTGAGAAAGGATGAGTTTACGTAGAAGACTCTGTGCGTTTTAAAATTAATTCTTAAGATGTGGGCAGTGCTGGCAAGGCCAGCATTTATTGCCCATCCCTAGTTGCCCTATGTGATCTGTAGGAATTTGAGAAATGAGTGGAATTATCAGCAAAAAGAACGAATATGTTTGGATGATGAGTGAAGGAGGTTACTTAAAGATGGGGGCAAAAGAACAAAGCATTGGGGATTGCTCAAATTAATGGGGCAGTGGGGGGGAAAAGAGCTAGAGAATGTGTCACCCAGTGCAGAATAGAGTTGTTTTGAGAGGAAACTAGATGAATTTGAGCTTTGAAGGAAAGGCATAAGATGATACCTTGTTTGGAATTACACAGTGCCATGTTTAAAGCTATACATATGAGCTAACCTCAACAAATTGGGTGCAAATAACACACTTCTGTTTGAATTTCTAACGCCTTCTAATGCATTCTCTGGATGTCAACATCGCTGGTAGGGCTGGCATTTATTGCCCATCCCTGGTTGCCCTGAGAATGTGGTGATGCAACAGTGTAGCCATTTCAGAGGGCAGTTAAGAGTTGTCCGTATTGATGTGGGACTGGAGTCACGGCAAGAACAGTAGATTTCCTTCCCTAAAGGACATTAGTGACCCAGCTGGACTTTTACAATCTAACAACTTCGTGATCACTTTTTACCGATACCAGCTTTTTATTTCCAGATTCTTTTTTAAGTGAATTTAACTTAACAAACTGCCATTGAGAGATTTGAACTCGTATTCTCTGGATTACTATTCTGTGCCTCTGGATTGCTGGTTTGGTCACATCACCACTACGCTACCGTACCCGAGAACCTGCGTTAGCCATTGAAGTCTAAAGCCATAATCTGGGCTATGAAGTTTAAATCCACATTCCCATTAATTTGTACACATCTCAAACTGTGGATGCTGATGGATGTGGAATTTTGAGCAACTGTGATTGGGGTTGTGGGGCGAGATCAGAACACCAAATGCTTTTGTGGGTGAGAGGATTTGAGAAACTGATGCTTCCTTGGGGATCTGAGTAAACTACAAATGTTATTTGAAAGTCTTTGAAGCTTCCAGTTTGTTTTGATTGGATTTTATTGTCAAGTATATCTACTTCATTGGGTGAAAGAATCAAGGGAATGATCCCAGGAAGGGATTATAGGTGGTGCAGGAAAAGGGCTGGTCATGTGAAACTTGGGCTGTTCGTTTGTACTGCACTATAATGCCAGTCAAAGTAGGAGGTATCTTGTTTTTAATGTCAGCACTAATCTCCTACCCTAATCCCTCCTCCTCCTTTTCTCCCAGCGCCATATATAGTACAAGAGCAAAATGAAGCCATTTTACACAAATAAAACAAACTTGCAAACCTGAATTGCTCAGGATCACTTAAGTGCTGGTTGAATTCGTACACAGTAAAACTTTATTTGGAGAGGCACTGGTGAAGCACCCAGTGTTTGTTAGCCCTGCTTGAAATTATTTGGCTGTTTTCAAGGAGAAAGATGTCATCCGTTTTACTGTGACTGTAATTGCTTTCCTTCAGTGGATTTTACAGTTCAGCTGAGTGACCTCTTGTGGACATGATGAGCTTAGAGGGTTAATCTGAAAATCCTTTTAGCTGTGGATTCATGGAACCATTAACTGCAATTTCAGTTTGTGGTGATGTGTCTCCACAATGCCTGTAGTTCAGTCAGCCTGTGTCACTTATAGTTACTATCAGTTGTGCTAACGTTGTGCCTGTGATGTTAACCCTTCAAATAGCACATTTTGCATTGGTAGGGAATAGTCGAGGAGCAGACTAACTCAAATGTGTCCATGGAAAGTGACGATCTCATTCACTCTTGACGATGTTATTCTGATAAATATAATATATAAACAAGGGCTCAAATAAGGTACAGGGTCAAGAGCAGAGGAAAGTACAGGAAAAGACTCCACAGCCCATCCCACCAATCTTGAAAATGCGTGCCCTCATTTGCCCATTCCCTCACAGCTGTCCAATTTTCCATTAGGTTTATCCACATTACCTGCCTTCCAAGGCAAGAAGAAATCTTTGGAACCTTTTTCAGGTTGTTTTCTGTCACCCATTGATCTGCAACATCAATGTAATGGAGCTGAAAAGTAGCAGTAGTATTCTTTCTGTTACAGGCACAACTGCCATTTCATTGACTTAGTGTACAGTTCTTTACAGAAGAATTTATTTTGAAAACAACAACTTGTATTTATATAGCTCCTTTAACGTAGTAAAACGACCCAAGGCGCTTCACAGGAACTTCACGCTTCACATCAGACAAAATTTAACACCGAGCCACATAGAGCTATTGGGACAGGTGACCAAAAGCTTGGTCAAAGAGGTAGGTTTTAAGGAGGACGGAGAGGAGGAGGAGAGACTGAGATGTTTAGGGAGAGAATTCCAGAGCTTTGTGTCTGGACGGCTGAAGACACAGCCACCAATGGTGGAACAAATGAAATTTGGGGTGCGCAAGAAGCCAAAATTGGAGGAATGCAGAGTTCTCGGGGACTCGTTGCACAGTCCTGTTAACCGATGTTTGGCTGCTGAGTACCTTTCTGTGCTGTTAACTTGTGGTAGTTGTTATTCTTCTGCCAATGATATAACTTTTTCAAATCAATTACTTTTTTTCCCCCTTTTTGGGTGAACTTTGGCCTTAATGAAGTGAAGGATGCCAATACAAAAGCAAAATACTGCGGATGCTGGAATCTGGAATAAAAACAGAAAATGCTGGGAATCTCAGCGGGTCAGCCAGCATCTCTGGAGAGAAAACAGAGTCAATGTTTCGGGTCGATGACCCTTCGTCAGAACTGGAGTATGTTTGGAAAGAACGGATTCTTAACGAGCACTGAAAGGGGGAGGGGAAGAAAGAACAAAAGGTTGGAAGACAGGAGAGATTAGAAATATAAAAGGGACGATGGCTCAAATTAAAATGTAATGCCAGGAGTTAGAAAAACATTAGTCAAGATAGGGCGTGAATGGCGGGATAATGACCAGTTGCCATTAGAGATGAGAAGAAAAAAAGAAAGAATCAGGCTTGGGGGGGGGGGGGGGAAAGAAAGGGAGGTAAAGATTGGCAGTGGCTACACTCTAAAATTGTTGAACTCAATGTTGAGTCCAGAAGGCTGTAAAGTGCCTAAACTAAAGATGAGGTGCTGTTCCTCGAGTTTGCGTTGAGCTTCATTAGAATAGTGTAGGAGGATGGAGAGGTCAGAGTGGGAGTGGAGTGGAGACAGGCGACCAGAAGCTCAGGGTCACACTTGCGGACTGAACGGAGGTGCTCCGCAAAGCAGTCACCCAATCTACGCTTGGTCTCCCCAATGTAGAGGAGACCACATTGTGAGCAGCGAGTACAGTATACTAAATTGAAAGAAGTACAAGTAAATCGCTGTTTCACCTGGAAGGAGTATTTGGGGCCCTGGATAGTAGGAAGGGAGGAGGTAAAAGTGCAGGTGTTGCATCTCCTGCACTTGCACGGAAAGGTGCCGTGGGAAGGGAAGGGGGTAACTGCGGAATGGACCAGGGTGTCGCAGAGGGAGCTGTCCCTTCGGAATGCTGGGAGGGAAGGGGACGCTGGAGGTGGCAGAAATAGCGGAGGCTGGTGGAGTGAAAGGTGAGGACAAGGGGAAGGATATCAATGCTGGAAATTGAATACTTCTCATTTTTGCCACCTAGTGTCATATTTCAGGCCGGCTAAAGCTGCCTTTACTCTGCCCTACCAGCATATCTTAACTCCCACTTCAGAAACTCTCACTTGTGGCGTGAATGATGCCACTTTTATTATTTTTATTCTGGTTTCACGGTACTTGTGTCAGATTTTAAGGTATATTCTCCTTCTCCGAATGCCAGGATGTAATGTCTGAGATTGTAAGTAGTAATCTTTGCTTACATCAAGTCTTTCCTAATTGTTATTGTAGGATCACAAAGAAAGTCACTAGTCTCTTGTTGCACTGCTCCGAGGCACTGATAGAATTTTAAAATCCAGACGGAAAGACTCATGCAATGTCTTGGCAACAGGCTGAGGCTGACACTCTTTGTTGAAGATGCTGAGGTATATCCTGACTTTTTTTTCCCCCTCAGCATCTTCACTTATCTCACCAAGAAGGTTTGAACACCATCTGGTGCCACATTCCCTTCTCTGGAGCTTACTTTGAGAGATTAATCTCTTGCTCCTTTGCAGGACTGACATATGAAGAAAGACTGGATCGACTAGGCTTATATTCACTGGAATTTAGAAGAATGAGAGGGGATCTCATAGAAACATATAAAATTCTGACGGGATTGGACAGGTTAGATGCAGGAAGAATGTTCCCGATGTTGGGGAAGTCCAGAACCAGAGGTCACAGTCTAAGGATAAGGGGTAAGCCATTTAGGACCGAAATGAGGAGAAACTTCTTCATTCAGAATTGTGAACCTGTGGAATTCTCTACCACAGAAAGTTGTTGAGGCCAGTTTGTTAGATATATTCAAAAGGGAGTTAGATGTGGCCCTTACTGCTAAAGAGATTAAGGGGTATGAAGAGAAAGCAGGAATGGGGTACTGAAGTTGTATGATCAGCCATGATCATATTGAATGGTGGTGTAGGCTCGAAGAGCTGAATGGCCTACTCCTGCACTTATTTTCTATGTTTCTATGTTCTCCAGGGTGTTCCTTCTGATTTGTAGACTTTCCTTGGCCAGTAATTCTATTTTCATCAAGGACTTCATTCCCGCAGCGACAGGGCTTTCTGTTCCTTATGAGATCCCTGAAGAATTTTCAGACGTAGAAAATAGAGGCCTTTTCCCATGCTTGACTTGCTCACCAAGACTTTGGCGTTCGTAGATGAAATATTAATGATTTCCAGGAAACTGGCTAGCAATGAACCCCATGGTACGAAGTAGAAGAAATCGGTTCTCTGGATTTTGTCGAGGTACCTTGATTCTTTAACATGAGATACCAGATATTCTGGAATGCTTTGCAAGTAAGCTCCATTAGAGTGCATATTGCAGCTACTGTAATTTTATTTCTAAGGCTCTTGGATCACTCATACATTTCCTGCTTTGTGAAGGTGATAGGGTATCTAATCCGAAAGCGTTTTATACCTATCCTTCCTTGGGATGTGAATCCAGTTTTCTATAGCTTATGGATTCTCGATTCTAATTTTTGCATTCTTATGGCTTGAAATTCCTAAACGGAGCAATATTCTTCAAGCTTACTTTAGGCTTTTGAAGAGAATTGAATCGGTATGTTTTTCACTTGTCACATTTATAACCAATACCATTTTTCCAAACATTGCAAGAATATTTGGGAACAGACAAATCATTTGTAAATTGGTCTGTTCCTTTTAGGTAGATTTATCATGCTTACCTGTCTCTCACCATGTGCCTCAATCATTTCTCACTCCAGAAACTCACCTTATTGTCTTGAATCTATTTATAGTATCTGCTTCTGTGGCCTTTCCTGGTAATTTATTCCACAAGCCTCCTGTCCTTTGGGTGTCCCCTTCCTTTTCCTTACTCCTCACTTCTAAATTTTGAACTTTTCCTATATGAAAATGAAGGTTGCATTTGAATAACAGCAGCTGCCTTCTGGGGGTGAGGTGTGGAGCTGAACGAGAAATTGCTCTTTCCTTCCTTTGTGAAGTGCAAGTGATGATGCCATGTGGACAACTTCAAAAAGGACATTTTGCTTTTTGTGGGCTTGGAGAAGGATTTTATATAGTAATACTGGCAACATATTTAGTGCACTTACATAGATTACTACAATATAGTTCAAAGAGCAAGAGATTTCTTTCAATGAAATCATCTGAGTTGTAGAGGGATTATAGGATTTATGGAAAGAGCAAAAACTTTGCCGCTGTCACATATGATTAATTAATCCCAGTTGCACAGTAGTGTAATATTCTGCTTTTGTAAGAGAAGAATTTGCTACTTCTGGACTCGACTATTACAGTGCTCTCCTGGCCGGCCTCCCACTTTGCACCCTCTAAACTTGAGCTCATCCAAAATTCTGCTGCCTGTATCCTAACTCGCAACAAAAGCCCCATTCACCCATCACCCCTCTACTCACTGACCTACATTGGCTCCCAGTCCAGTAACGCCTCGATTTCAAAATTCTCAACCTTATTTTTAAATACATCCATGCTCCCTATCTCTGTAACCTCCTCCAGCCCGACAACCCTCTCAGATATCTGCACTCCTCCAATTCTGGCCTTTTGTGCAACACCCATTTTAATCGCCCCGCCGTTGATGGCTGCGCCTTCAGCTGCCGAGGGCCTAAGCTCTGGAATTACCTCTCTAAATCCCTCCACCTCTCTTTCTCCTTTTAAGATGCACCTTAAAACCTACCTCTTTGACCAAGCTTTTCGTCACCTGTCCTAATATCTCCTACCTGGCTCGGTGTTGAATTTTGTTTGATTGCACTCTTGTGCAGCACCTTGGGACGTTTTACTGCATTATAGGCGTTATATAAATGCAAGTTGTTGAAATTGGTCAAACAATTGAACATATAATTTCCCTTTTCTGCTGCTTATTGTATAAATGCAATTCCAGGCGTTGTTTCTGTACTACATCTCTCTGATGACACTAAACTGGGTGGCGTTGTGAGCTGTGAGGAGGACGCTAAGAGGCTGCAGGGTGATTTGGACAGGTTAGGCAAGTGGGCAAATACATGGCAGATGCAGTATAATGTGGATAAATGTGAGGTTATCCACTTTGGGGGCAAAAACACAAAGGCAGAATATTATCTGAATAGCGGTAGATTAGGAAAAGGGGAGGTGCAGCGAGACCTGGGTGTCATAATTCATCAGTCATTGAAGGTTGGCATGCAGGTACAGCAGGCGGTGAAGAAGGTAACTGGTATGTTGGCCTTCATAGATAGGGAATTTGAGTATAGGAGCATGGAGGTCTTACTGCAGTTGTGCAGGGCCTTGGTGAGGCCCCACCTGGAATATTGTGTTCAGTTTTGGTCTCTTAATCTGAGGAAGGGCGTTCTTGCTATTGAGGGAGTGCAGCGAAGGTTCACCAGACTGATTCCCGGGATGGCAGAACTGACATATGAAAAGAGACTGGATCGACTGGGCCTGTATTCACTGGCGTTTAGAAGGATGAGAGTGGATCTCATAGAAACATATAAAATTCTGATGGGACAGGACAGGTTAGATGCAGGAAGAATGTTCCCGATGTTAGGGAAGTCCAGAACCAGGGGACATAGTCGAAGGATAAGGGGTAAGCCATTTAGGACTGAGATGAGGAGGAACTTCTTCACTCAGAGTTGTTGACCTCTGGAATTCCCTACCGCAGAGAGTTGTTGATGCCAGTTCATTGGATATATTCAAGAGGGAGTTAGATATGGCCCTTGCGGCTAAAGGGATCAAGGGGTGTGGAGAGAAAGCAGGAACTGGGTACTGAAGGAATGATCAGCCATGATATTGAATGGTGGTGCAGGCTCGAAGGACCGGATGGCCTACTCCTGCACCTATTTTCTATGTTTCTATGGTGGCAGTGGGGTTAACAGTTATACAGTTGACAATCTGAACTTTTGTTTTGAGTAAACTGTCAGTAATTTTGCAGTATCCAACCCACATACCAAAAGTAAAATAAGACTACTTGTCCATTTATTTCTCCACATATCATGATGTGGAGGCATAAATTATTTCGGTATTAACAGTTTTCGATTCATTTTTTCGTCATCAACACAAACCTCAGAATTGGCGCCATGATCCCATTCCTGCTTTAACCAGACTCCTGTCCCCTTTGGTCTTGCAGAAGATGCCAACCCTAGCTGGTGCTGCTGCCTCTGTTGGAACTGAGACCCACCTAAAGAGCTAGTAGTTCACTGGCCCTCCAGAGGCTCAGGGGCCATATGTCCTGGCCATGATGGGCTGAGTCCTTCAGCCTGTCCATACAACCTAGCAAATGTGGTTCTCCAATTGCTGGCCTGTATGAACTGTTTCCAGGTGTCTTTAAGAAGCCTCTAATATAAACACAGTGTAACATCATGCTGAGGTGAAGGCACAGTATGCCGATGTGCTTTCTACATCTTTCATATGTATCATTATGCTTGTAACAATATATTTCACAGCTGTTTTGTCAGCTGTGACTCAGTGGGTAGCACTCTTGTCTTTTGAGTCAGAAGGTTGTGGGTTCCAAGTACCACTCCAGAGATAAATCTAGGCTGACACTCCAGTGCAGTACTGAGGGAGTGTTGCACTGTCGGAGGTGCTGTCTTTTGGATGAGACATGCCCCCTCAGGTGGACATAAAAGATCCTCTGACACTGTTTCGCAGGGGAGTTATCCCCAATGTCCTTGCCAATATTTATCCCGCAATCAACATCACTCAAAACAGATTATGTGGTTATTATTACATTGCTGTATGTGGGGCCCCAACCTGCGTGAGAACACCAGCGGTAGGTCGAGCGGCGAGTGGCCTCGGGTGCAGCGTGAAAGCATACCACTTCAGGGAGCAGCACGAGCTGGTGCAGGAGGGCGACAGCAGCGAAGAGTGACGTCATCAAGGTCCAGGTCGGTGATTGGAGCGTGGGCAGGTACAGCAGGAGAGGCGAGGTCGGGGTCAAGGAGCAGCGAGAGAATGTAGAGCGATGTCATCGGGACCCGGGAGAGGCATGAGTTCGGGGCCCAGAAGAGACGAGGGCCCAGGGGCAGCACGGGCCAGCCCACACTGCGATATGTGTGCGCACTAGGTCCGTGCAGCAGAGCTGGTCTCCAGTTGCCCTGGTTAATCCTTGCTACTGGACCAAGACCAAGCTCTGTCAAGCCCGTGTGGTGGCTGATGTGCAACGGCCACCATACGTTTTTTTTTAAAAATCCACGCACAGGCATCTTCCACCCTTCGTTCGAGATCTGGAATATTGGGTCCTTCATTGAAACACCTGTGAACTCATCCCTTTTTGGCGTGGAAGTAAGTTATCCTCGTTTCGAGGGACCGCCTATGATGATGATGACCTTGCTGTGTGCAAATTGGCTGCCACATTTCCTACATTACAACAGTAACTACACTTCAAAATTAACTTAATTGGCTGTAAAAATGCTTTGGGATGTTCGATGGTTGTGAAAGACGCCATAGAAATGGAAGTCGTTTTCTTTTTGATTGTTTTGATAAGAAAATAGTGATTGCTGCAGATCAATGGAAGAGTGGGTATTCCTTTGAAATGATTATTACTGTATAGACTTTATCTGAATCTCAACATTTTTTTAATCACTTTCCTTTGATAAATGATCTGTCATGTCTCTGTGAAGGTTCCTTACTTTGCTACGTATTTGGTATAAAATACAATTTTTTTTCTTTAAACCTGCAATGTACAAAAAAGGAAAATTCCCATTCAGTCTCTGCATTAATTATGTGCATTAATGATGCATGTGCTGATATCCCAAACCATTACAAAAAAATTACTGTGGTTAAGATGTATAAATAGTATTCTTCAATTATAAAGCAGAAAAAACACATTTTTCCCAATCAGTTCTAAGCTCAAAATCAAATGTACTTTAGTCAACAATCCATATTGCCAGTTTTTGCAGTCACTGTTCTAAAGAAGGTTTAGAAATTATTTGATTCTGACTTCTGAGCACCAACTATCCTGGCAGCTCTGTTTTTCATTGGATGTAATCTTTTACGTGACTGCCATGTGATTCAGTAAGTACATGTATAAACCAATATACAAAGGTGATGTATATATCACAGGAAATTGAGCTACTGTTCACACAAACCACTAGATGGGGTCTGTGCTCACTTTTGAATAAAGGGATTTAGTATGTACTGTATAGCCTAGGACAATGGAATGTTAGATAACCCAGTTAGCGTGCTATTATTCTAGAACTAAGGAGAGAATTGCCCATACATTGGATGAGTTGTGGTCTGTTTTAACTGGGAATATCCCTCTGTCAGGCTATCCACAGAAATTGTATTGATTTTATATCGTTAGTTAGTCAGTATGTTTGTGTAGAAATGATCGGTATCTTGATCTTTGTCCAATCCTTTCTGATCTATTCTCTTGATACAGTTGCCGGCCTTTTATGTCGCTGGCTATTTTATAACGTGCTCTTTATAATCTTACAGCTACCTGACAACTACACTCCTCCGGCTCCCATTACTGCTCCTGTTGTGAATTTCTCTGCAGATACCCAACAGTTCCGGCCCCAGGGCTTTACTTCTCAGGAAACCAGTCAAGGACCTCCCGGTGCACCAAAAGAGGCCAATTTTCAGGTGTGTTCTTCTTTGCCAATGAAAACTTGGGGTCTTTGTCACTCGTTCCTGCATCGTGCCAAGATTGTGCTTGTGATATAATTTAATGTAATCGGTAACACTGGAGGAGAGAGTGCAACGTTATGCCCTGTCATAGTCTCGCACTGTTAAGTTATACTGGCAAAGACTATATTGCCACATTTGCAGAGGTTGGAAAAGAAATCTAGAGGTGGAATGTCATCGCTATGTTTTTTTCCCCTTAGGATTCTATAATACAAAAGGGGGAAAAAATGAACAATTAACCGTATGCAGCAAAAAATGAAATTGTTGCTTCAATATATAATGTACAGGTGCAGCGTCGAAAATCCAGAGTTCCGGAATCCGGGATGATCGGTGGTAGGGTTGGCCGGAATCTGTAAAATGTTCCAGAATCCGGACCCGACGACCCTGCCAACCTTGGGCCTCGCCTCACCGCCTCTCGCTTCACCGCCGCTGCTCTTACCGCGGGACCTCCTCGCCGGCCCGCCCGAACACCACCTCGGCGGGGCCAGATGGCCCAAACAGCTCCTCGGCGGGAATCCCTCCCTATCCTTTCTGACGTTCCAAAATCCGGAAATACCCGAACCTGGGCTCGGATGTTTCTGGATTCGTGGCGTCAGAAAGCAAATCGAAAATCCGGAAAAGCTTGGAATCCGGAATGGCCTCGGTCCCGAAGGTTCCGGATTTTAGGCACTGCACCTGTACTAGCAGATCTCCCCGAGCGTTGCTTACAGTAACTTGGAGCACATGCTGCTTTATAACGACAGCAGCCATATACTGTGCAATAAAAAAACATTATATAATGTCGATCAGAAGTTCCCAAACTGAGGGTCATGACGAGGTTATCGTGGGGGAGCACAAGGACACACAGGTTTTCTCCTTAAATTTCTGAGTTTACCAGGAAGACCAAAGCTGTCACCTTTGGCCCTCGCCACCTTTCCATCCCCCTCCTCATCCATTGTCTCCGGTTGAACCAGACAGATTGCAATCTCGGTGCCCTATTAGATGCTGAGCTTGTGACCGCACATCCTCTCCAACTCAAAGAACACTTATTTGCACCTCCATAATATCACCCGTCTCCGCTTCAGCCTCAGTCTATCTACTGCTGAAACCCTCATCTATGCCTTTGTCACCTCCAGACTCGACACTTCCGATGCTCTCCTGGACGGCCTCCAGTCCTCCAATCCTCCAATTTCCATAAACTTCAGCTCATCTAAAGTTCTGCTGCCCGTATCCTATCCAACTCCATCCTCCCTCGTCTATCACTCCTCTGCTACATTGGCTTCCAGTCTCCCAATGCCTCAAATTTAAAATTCTCGTGTTTAAATCCCTTCTCATGGCTTCGCCTCCCTCTATTTCTGTCATCTCCTCCAGTCCTACAGCCTTCCGATATCTCTGCGTTCCTGCAACTTTGGCCTCTTCTGCATACACCACACCCTTCGCCCCACCGTTTGTGGCTGTGACTTGTGCCGTCAGGGCCTTGCACTCTTGAATTTCCTCCCTAAACCCCTATGCCTCTTCGTGTCCCTCTGCTTTGATCTTCCTTAAAACCCACCTCTTTGGCCAAGCTTTTAGTCACCCCATCTAATATCTCCTCCTTTGCCTAGGTTATGGACATGGTGGATGAAAAACAATTTTAGATACTGAGGAGGCGAGACACATTTGCAGATGCAATAGCATCATACAGTGTCTCGTAGACAGCTTAAAAAGATAGCACATGGTAGCATGAACTACTTGGATGTTAATTCTGTAAAGTGGATACTGATCGGATATGCTGTAGATCCAGCGACAGCCCTGGTAAACCGGCAAGAGATTGTGGCAGGCAGTCTGTTATCTGTGGCTCATCTCCCAGGTAGAGTTGACATCCTTGGAAAAGAGGAATAAAATGGGAGTGGGGAGGCAGAGAGAATTGAATAGGTTGTCCAGATTTAGTCACTGACCTAGGGAGGTAGAGGGACCACCAGACTTGGGGAGGGGAGGGGTAAAGGAAAGGATCCTCTTATTCTCCGTGACATTTTTGTCTCTTTATAGCTTGGTTCTTGGCTCCTTTCATTCAGTTAGGAGAATAGTGGGATCAGAGCATGCAGATTTAATTCAGTCCCCATTTTAAAACGGATAAATTAAGAGTGGCAAGCTCCCTTCCCTGACAGTGAATCAGTTTTCTAGTGCCAGCCGGCAAATGACCAAATGTAGTGAATTTGCGATGGTGGGATTTGAACTCTCAACCCACCGAAGTGCTGGTCAAGCACCATAACCACTAGGCTCCCACACTCATAGGTGTAGGAATTAAAAATGGGACAAAGTTGACACAAGCAAGACAAGATTTTGCCCTTAGTGTGTATTGATGTAAGAATTTTTTATATACTGCACTTCCATGAGTGCCATCTTTTATCTAATTTTGATAATGTGTGTAAAAAAAACTTCTGTACTGACTCCAGACTGAATAGCAAGTTTATGTACTTTTCCAGCAATGTGAATTTCACACTGGGGTGTGCATTGGCCCATGTGATTTTCTGCTGAGCTGAGTACTGATGTATGTGGCTTTGCACTGGGCTGTAGTTTGGTGTAGGACACGTGTTGCTGCATATAAGAACGTAAGAAATAGGAGCAGGTGTAGGCCATTTGGCCCCTCGAGCCTGCTCCGCCATTCAATAAGATCATGGCTGATCTGATCATGGACTCGGCTCCACTTCCCTGCCCGCTCCCCATAACCCTTTACTCAGTTATCGTTGAAAAATCTGTCTACGTTTTAAATATATTCAATGACCCAGCCTCCACGGCTCTCTGGGGCAGAGAATTCCATAGATTTACAACCCTCGGAGAAGAAAATCCTCCTCATCTCAGTTTTAAATGGGCGGCCTAATTCTGAGACTATGTCCCCGAGTTTTAGTTTCCCCTATGAGTGGAAATATCCTCTCTGCATCCACCCTGTCGAGCCCCCTCATTATCCTATATGTTTCAATAAGATCACACCTCATTCTTCTGAACTCTAATGTGTATAGGCCCAACCTACTCAACATATCTTCATATGTCAGCTCCAGAATCAACCTAGTGAACCTTCTCTGAACAGCCTCCAATGCAACTATATCCATCCTTAAATATGGAGACCAAAACTGTACGCAGTACTCTAGGTGTGGCTTTACCAATACCCTGTACAGTTGTAACAGGACTTCTCTGCTTTTATACTCTATCCCCCTTGCAATAAAGGCCAACATTCCATTTGCCTTCCTGATCACTTGCTGTACCTGCATACTAACTGTTTGTGTTTCATGCACAAGGATCCCCAAGTCCTCTGTACTGCAGCACTTTGCAATTTTTCTCCATTTAAATTATAATTTGCTTCTCTATTATTTCTGCCAAAGTGAATAACCTCACATTTTCCCACATTATACTCCATCTGCTATTTTTTTTCCGACTCACTCAGCCTGTCAATATCCCTTTGCAGACTTTTTGTGTCCTCACAATTTGCTCTCCCACCCATCTTTGTATCATCAACAAACTTGGCTACATTACACTCAGTCCCTTCATCCAAGTCATTAATATAGATTATAAATAGCTGAGGTCCCAGCACCGATCCCTGCGGCACTCCACTAGTCACTGTTTTCCATATGCTATATTGCTCCTTCGCTTTGGGTCTGTCTGTTCAGATATGAGTAACCTACACTGTAATTCACTTTTTAAAATCATTGTCATTTCCAGCCAGTGCAGCAGCTGCCCACTGAGAAGATTGTGAGAAAGCAAATTCCAGAAGAGCACATGGTGTTGAAGACGACCTTTGATGGGCTGGTACAACGATGCCTTTTAGCTGCTGGTGACCCTGTATGTCACTGTTTAACAATAATCCTGTCATTTGAAATAAGTAGATTACCTATACATGTGATTGTTTTATATGTATCTGTGAATGTGTTCTACATAATGGTTGGTGTGTGTATTGTACAATGATGGTATGTGTGGTATATAATAGTATACAAGTGCGTGTGTTATAATTGTGTGTGTGCACGCGCTATATAATTGTGTGTGTGTATGATGGGGGTAGTGCTAACTGCAGAACCCCTGAAGTTGGAGTGAAATTACTGTGGCACAGTGGGTATTTAAGATGGTGAAACTTTACTTCCGTTATCCGTTTTACTTCCAGTTAAGATGCTCAAAATTTGTCAGGCTACGTTGGCCCTTGTGGATGTCCAGAGTTGAAAGCCATTGCAGGGTTCGTCAGTGTACCGTAGAAAACAAATCTCAGGATTAAGAACACAAAGGCTTGTGTTCTCTTTACATTTCTCCCCCCCCCCCCCCAAAAAAAAAACCAGGAAATCTTTTTCCACCCTAGACTTCTGTCTATTTAATCACCAAAGAAAAAAAGACCTGATACTTCCATGTCTCCTTGTCTTTTTAAAAAAATGTGGGTTACTGTCTCCTGAGAAGACCTACCCTAATGCAAGTACCTGCCCTGCAGCACTTGGGGGTAAGCAGAAGAAAATTGCAACTAGAACTCACGTGCCAAGGGACCAGGTTCCAGAGCAGTAAGAGTTCCGTGTCTCTACTATTGGATTCATTCCGAGTGTCGAAGGGAAACGAAGAAATCACAACTGTGAGTTCATGGCCAAATAAGAACAGACAAGGACAAGAGCAGATCATTTATCTCATTGAAACATGCCCGTCTTGCACCCGAATGCTCACTGCAAATTACTGCAAGCATAATTGTTTTGCACGCAAGGCTTTTTTTGAGCTCTCAGGAGCTCATATACAGTTTCAGAAGTACGAATTTTCTACAAATTGTTAATTTCAAATGCTGAAATAAAATAAACACATTGCACAAAAGAACATTTTTATATGATGATGAATGAATAAAGAAATATTTGTTCCAGGTTTTGGGTTTTGATGTGCAGGTCTTGCTGCAGCCCTCAAATGCTCAGTGTGTACTGAAGCTTCCCCTTCCTGGGTGGTAAGGTGCCCCACTGCTCAAATTGGATTTAGTGCTGAACAATCTGACTCAAGATTGGAGCCTTGTACTTTATCCGGATTATTTCCAGAAACCACACTCGACGTTAGTGTTTCACTGGGGATTTTCTACATCTGGATGATAATTTTATCGGACGCAAATTCCGATTAGGGTTTAGTGTGTTCAGATGAAGTAGATGAACTGTTTTTGCCATCACGTTCCTTTTAAAGGTGGGGCAGGGAGGATTGTGTCGAATGGCTAGGCTATTTGTGCACACCTCGCATTTATATCTTGGTAGCTGGAAAAATAGTCAGTAGAATTGAAGCCAGCTGTGGAGGCTGAGTGCTCTGTGTTCATATTGAAGCATTATCTCCTTGCATTGTGGTCGAGACATTTTATTAAATTTTTGATGGGGTGACTAAGTCATTGCTATAATTGCAGTATTAACATGGAGGAACTTATTGCTGGCTGTAACACTGATACCACACATGCTCTTAAAGCTGCACCTTTTTTCAGCACTCAATTCTCTTGTGCTTGACCACAGGATTTACGACTCTGGCTCAATGCGCTGCTAATTCACTATTTATTTCTGTACCAAAATATAGGTCTTGGGATAACTTGCGAGTCAAAACAGCATAATTGAACCAATCAAACTCAAGACCCACCAGAAACGTTGTACCTAAATAGGTGATCCAACCCCCCTGTTCTGACTGCCTGTTCACGTTGAACCCTGAAGGTCTGCAGGTTTTGTGCCTTATTTGACCCTCTGGTCCATTGCCAAGACCACCTTTGTAACATCACCCACCAAAGTTCCCACCTCACAAACTGTTGTCTGAAATCGTTGTACTAATGTTTGACATTGATGGTTAGTCCATCCAGCCTGTCCCACAAAGCTGCAATGCCTTGTGCATCACAATATATACACGCCATAATCTCCTGGGAGCGGGTAAAAAAAAAACAGGTTAATTTGTGGGGGAAAAATCTGGAAAATTCCCATTCAACCTCTTGAGGTGATCAAAACTAGTCCAGGAAACCACTCTGGCCTGATTAATGTCATATCTTTTATACAAGGTAATCACCACCCCAGCCTGAAACAGGTCCAGCTCTTATCCATGCCTTCATACTCAGCTCATCAGTCTCCTGAGCTACATAATTTATGCAGAGCTCTGCAATTCATATTGTAACCTTTAAACCTGTAGCCCATGTCTTCAGTGACTTCGTCCCCCAGTATGTCAACTTCCAAATCCTTCATTTTATTTCCACATCCCTCCATAGCTTTGCTAAAATTACCTTTACAGTCTCCAGCCTCTCATCCTGGCACCAACCCTTTGCTCTTCCGACTCTGCTTTCTTGTGTGTCCCTCAACTCTGATCCATCAGTAGTATTGGAGCCTCAATGCCTCTGCACTCTGGCATTATTTTCTTAAACCCCTGTGCTTTTCTACCTCTCACCTTAAAAAGAAACCACTTTCATTGCACTTTGGACATCTCTCTAATTTTACTCCCATTTCCTGTCCTCCGATCTTTACTAAAGTCCCTTGAGATATTTTGTTACATGAAAAGTGTAAGTTCATTTCCATTTGCTGTGCAACTTGATCGAATCATCAGCTAAGCACAGTACTGTGCAGAAACATGACTGACTATAGTTTCATCAGCGCTCTATGATGTGCAGTATCGTTTTCAGTATACTATTCAACTGGTGATCTTGATGGCTATGTTGGTTACTTTTTGGAATCCTGCTTTTGAAATGCATTGATGAAGCACTTGTTGCAGTGGACATTTCCAAATCCTTCCACATGTCCTTTTACCATGCACTTCTAAACAAGTTACCGTCATCTGGCTTTGCTGTGTTAATGGCTGTCCAGTTTTCTCAAATTGCACCATCTTTGCTGTAGGTGGTTCATTGTCTGACTCTCTTTCCATTAACTTGGGTAGCCCAGGGCAGTTCCATTTTCCCACTTGCTCCACTCACTGTCCATCCTTATTCACACCCTTGTTGATGCCTCTTCACATTCATGAACTTCCTTTAGATTGCAAACACATAATATTCAACTCCTTTCCTCTTGCAGTGTAGTGGTTGAATCACAGTGACTTGATCTCCTTCGTGCCTTTCATAAGAACATAAGAAATAGGAACAGGAGTAGGCCACACGGCCCCTCGAGCCTGCTCCGCCATTCAATAAGATCATGGCTGATCTGATCATGGACTCAGCTCCACTTCCCTGCCCGCTCTCCATAACTCCTTATCCCCTTATTGTTTAAGAAACTGTCTATTTCTGTCTTAAATTTATTTAATGTCCCAGTTTCCACAACTTTCTGAGGCAGCGAATTCCATAGATTCACAACCCTCAGAAGAAATTTCTTCTCATCTCAGTTCTAAATAGGCGGCCCCTTATTCTAAGATCATGCCCTCCTCTAGTTCTAGCCTCCCCAACCAGTGGAAACATCCTCTCTGCATCTACCTTGTCAAGCCTCCTCATAATCTTATACATTTCAATAAGATCACCTCTCATTCTTCTGAATTCCAATGAGTAGAGACCCAACCTACTCAACCTTTTCTCATAAGTCAACCCTCATCCCCGGAATCAACCTAGTGAACGTTCTCTGAACTGGTTCCAAAGCAAGCATATTCTTTTGTAAATATGGAAACCAAAACTGCACGCAGTATTCCAGATGTGGCCTCACCAATACCCTGTACAGCTGTAACAAGACTTCCCTGCTTTTATACTCCATCCCCTTTGCAATAAAGGCCAAGATTCCATTGGCCTTCCTGATCACTTACTGTACCTGCATACTATCTTTCTATGTTTCATGCACAAGTACCCCCAGGTCCTGCTGTACTGCAGCACTTTGCGATCTTTCTCCATTTAAATAATAACTTGTTCTTTGATTTTTTTTCTGCCAAAGTGCATGACCTCACACTTTCCAACATTATACTCCATCTGCTAATTTTTTTTCCCACTCACTCAGCCTGTCTGTCCTTTTGCAGCTTTTTTATGTCCTCCTCACACATTGCTTTTCCCCTCATCTTTGTATCGTCTGCAAACTTAGCTATGTTACACTCAATCCCTTCTTCCAAGTCGTTAATATAAGATTGTAAATAGTTGGGGTCCCTGCAGCATCTCACTCGTTACTGATGGCCAACCAGAGAATGAACCATTTATCCCGACTTTTCTGTTTGTTAGCCAATCTTTTATCCATGCTAATATATTACTCCCAACCCTGTGAACTTTTATCTTATGCAGTAACCTTTTGTGTGGCACCTTGTCAAATGCTTCTGGAAGTCCAAATACACCACATCCACTGGTTCCCCTTTATCCACTCTGTTTGTTACATCCTCAAAGAATTCCAGAAAATTTGTCAAACATGATTTCCCTATCATAAATCCATGCTGACTCTGCCTGACCAAATTTTGCTTTTCCAAATGTCCTGTTACTGCTTCTTTAATAATGGACTCCCAACATTTTCCCAACCACAGATGTTAGGCAATGAAAATTTTCTTTGAATTGGTCAAAGGTAATTTCTTTATATTGAAAATCTAACCAGCAGATGCCACGTCTTACCTTTGGCAACCACCCTCAGCATTCTTCATCCGATGACATTGTTGGCCTTGCTATCTCCACCTCAAGTGGAAGTCTCACATCTCCTCCATTGCAAAAGCTGTCTTCAGAAGCTCAGTTTAATCTTTTGCGCCAAATATTGCTTCTTTCCTGTACAACTCTAAACAATCTTTAAAACCCAAGATGTTTTTCACTTGCATTTCTGGACAGGATATAAAAATAACTTTTTTGATAGATAATTCCTCTCCCTTTTATCCATCAGTCTCGATCTCGTCTCAGTTTTTCACACACTGGCCCCCTCTCCCTCGCTCTCTCTCTCTTGCCTCTTCTACCTCTCTCCTCTCCCTCCAATTGAATACTACTATGCTCAGTAATTTTTTGAATGTTCTCTTCCTTCCAAGTATATTGTCATTAAAGACTGTTCATGATCCCTACATTCTAACTATTTTTAAGTTAAGACCAATTTCCCAGTCTCTTACTCAGTAATTCTTTCGCAGGACTTCAAAAATGTGGCGCTCCTTATATCACTCGGTTTCCTTCCTCCCACAATCTTCGAGCTTTTAAACCCCAAGCCTGTGATCACCTAAATTAAATCTTCATTTGCCTCATCTTCTCTCCTGTTCTTTTCAGCCATGGTGGTGTCCTTCCCTCTGCACCTTGGTCTGCCCTCTTTGTTTTGTGAAGAGAAAAGCTGAATCCATGTGATGTGTAACAAGGCTGTATAAATCACAACACACAGCCAGCATTGACTGCCAGAGTATTCACCTGTATCTAAAAGCATTATTTTCTTAAAAACCTGCCTAGAAACCATCATCATCATAGACAGTCCCTTGAAATCGAGGAAGACTTGCTTCCACTTTTCCAACCCAATGGACAATAACCTCTTCAAGCTTTTTATTTTAGCCATGCTGTATTATATAGCCTCTAATTACTCAGAGGGGAACATTACACTCCAGTATATTGCCTTTCCAAGTAATTGAAACCTGAGGACAAAAATTAATTAATTAAATTTATAAATAAATCTAACAAATATTTGGACAAGTTTTCCCCATATGTGTCCGTGAATGGTGTGATTGCATCAGTGAACAAATTTCATAGCAATCTGCGGTAAATCATATTGGAGCACTAGTTTAATGCATCACTGTGATTAACTATTTTGCAAATGACCTATGGAAAGTATTGTGTGTGTGTGTATATACATTTGAGTGCCAGAAGTAAAAGGCATGTATTGTGCACAATCTTAAGAATGATCTCGGCCAAGATTTGAATAGTTTCATTCTCTATGAAGGCAGAACTCTAATGCTGCCCCAGTCTCCATCCTGCACCACATTCATTTGATGAATTATGATTATTTCACAGCAAACAAAGCGGAAGTTGGATGATGCTGCAAAGCGACTGGATTACTTATATGATAAACTGCGAGATCAGACGGTAAGTGAGAACGGTTTAAGCGAAGGTAACAGTAAAAGTGTGACATGTTTCTGCACAAGTTCCAGGATATGATCTGACGGATGGTGTCATGGGGGGGGGGGGTTATATTTTTTTAAAGCAAATAAGCTGTGAAAGTAGGATTTCCCTCAAATATTATCAGACTTTGCCTTTAAGTTGGTTACCTGTCTGTACAAGGTAGATTGAAATGAAAGGAGCTTAAGACAAATGTTTACCTTATTTTATAGAAAATGCTGGAAATCTCAGTGCATCAGGCAGCATCTGTGGAGAGAAACAGAGTTAACGTTTTGGGTTTGTGACCCTTTGTCAGAACTGTTCTTAAGAAGGGTCATTGACCTGAAACATTAACCCTGTTTTTCTCCACAGATGCTGTCTGACCCGCTGAGATTTTTGTTTTTATTTCAAATTGCAGCATCCGCAGTATTTTGCTTTTGTTTTGTTTACCTTATTTTAGTTTGTCCTGGACCAGAGATTTAAAAAAAAAATAGTTATTCTGGAATAATTTTGAGATTAATTCTTGTAGTCATGGGTAGGTTCATAGCTGGAGAACAGTGGGATGTTTGAAAGATTGTTAGGAAGTTGTAACCCAAGAAGTCAATTTGAATTGTTTTCTAACATCCTATCATTCCCCCTTTCATCGTACTGTTCATAGCATGCTCTTATGTGGTACATGTGACTTGTAATTTTGAAGTGAGGTTCGCTGGATGTGGGTGATTGAGGAGGACTAAGGGCTGCAATGAGACAGGTGGAAACACTCATCAGGTCAGGTACCATCTATGGAGAAAGAAAAAAGGTTAATGCTACAGGTGTTGCGACCCTTCAGTTCTGAAAAAGTCACGAGACCTGAATCTTTAAACTCCTCTCTCCACAGTTGCTGCCTGACCTGTTGAATGTTTCCAACCGTTTCTATTCCAGATTGCTGTTATCTGCAGTATTTTGCTTTTTGCAATAAGCTTAGGTTACTGTCTTTTCACATTGGGAGTTTAGGCAGTCTTATCATAGTTCATAGTGATTCTCAGTCCACAGCATACAACTGCCTAGAATTCAACACTAAATGGCCAATGGGACATTGAATGTTAAACTGGCTCAGTTAGGGCTAAGGAATATTGCTGCAGTGTAGCAAGCCTTACTTGAATCTGCCTAATCTATTTACTTCTTACTGAGCGTGCAAAGACTGAAAAGTGTTCTATTCCCAAGTACTAATATCCTTCCCCTTGATGAGCCTAGCATTTACCCTCTCCTTGGGGGGGAAAAAAAGGCTGGCCGTCATGGCCAATGTTCCCTGTAAACCTGCGCTTTGTTCTGCACGGCCTGTTCCTTTTAACGCGTGGTCCCTTTAAATTTCTGCGCATGCGCAGTATTTACCATGGAAAAGTCGGTAAACGGCCTATGCGGGGTCTTTCAGATTACTGCGCGGCTGCGTGCGCATGCACAACTTAGCAGGAACATTGATCGTGACCACGTGATGCAAAGTCATGCACGTGAAATGTAGACTAGAAAATAATCAAAAGCAAATAACTCAACCCATCTCGTATCATACGTGGTATCAACTTAATTTTGTATGGTGATTTTTCTTTTGCCATTTTCCTCCCGTTCTCTCTTCTTTCCGAAAGCTGTAGTTTTGGCTCCATTGGCATCATCTGGTGCATCACCCCAGCCACTGTTCACGTGTGAGCCTGTACAATGAGTGTCAGCAGACTATTCAACCATTGGACATCTCGGCCAAGCCCAGTCCTGTCCTCACCCAACCCAACATGCATTTTCATTGGAAGGGTCACTGGATAGCAACTCTGGGCAGGAACCCTGTCTAGATTCCAACCTCCAACCCAAGGGCAGTTGTAGTACACCCACCATCACCCCTTGTTGAGTTTGGCTAACCTAGGACAGACCAGGGACTGAACTCACTGGATAAACTCATTGTGCCATCAAGAGCTGGAATGATTTTTTACATTTTTGCACTATTTTACATTCATTCTTTGCATTGTGTGTGTGTGTGTGTGTGTGTGTGTGTGTGTGTCGCCCTTAAACATAGCAGGACTGAGCTGATGGTGATAAAGTTATCTGAGCTTGAATAATTGAGGTTGAAATTAAGTTTAGTGACAAGTTCAGTGCACTTTAATAGAGAAATTAGTGTAAAGAAACTGAGCGGGCAGAAGTACCAGGCATTAATGCAGAATGAAAGCCCACATTGTTAGAGGATTAAAAGCAGCCACCATGTGAGATTACCCCTAGATCATACCTGACATTTCAGATAAAACTAATAGTTGTTTATATAGTTATGGTTCCAACAAAAGTTCCATAATGGAATTGGGATGGGAGCCTCGAGCTAATGTGATGCTTTACTTTAGTCCAGTTATGGTTGGGGGCTGTATATGCTGCAGTGTGGGTAGCAGGTGTTCATCGGTATATATCTGTTCATGTGGGTGGGTGGGTGAAAACCTGCAAATGCTGTAATGCTGTTTAGAAGCATTGATAACCTTTCTATTTTCTGGTGCCCAGCTCTCCCCTCACATTCTGAGTGGACTCCATGAAATTGTGCGGAACATTGAGGGATGCAACTACCAGCAAGCGCTGGCTGTTCACACACACGTCGTGAGCAGCAGCAATTTCAGTGAGATCTCTGCCTTCATGCCAGTTCTGAAAGTGGTGGTGACAATCGCCAACAAGCTCCACATCTGAAGCAGCTGCTGTGGCCGGGTTTCACGTCGATTTGAGGACAAGGATACTTGGGATTTTTGAGTTGTTTGCTTTTCCTTTTCTTCAGTGTTTTGATTCATTGAATATGAAGAAAGTGTTAACATTTGCGATATTTAGTGAAGCCTATCTTTGAAAGTTCAGCTTTTGTTTCTGTGAAATGCACCATATGGGGTTCTTCGCTTTTAAGTGAGCTGAACTGGGTTGAATCTGGTTCATTTCTAACGTTACAGTTCTCTTCAGAGAGTTCTTTAATAAGCACCCATTGGCAGGGTCCAGGCTAAGAGCTTCTGGTTTGTAGTCGCCTTGTGATGGGCGTAAGCTACTTGTTTACTAAAGGTCATTTGGGCAGTCACAAGACATCTGTACACCTCTGTGTGTTAAGGGACGCCATTTTTTGCCCCCTGCAGCCACTGATGTCCCACAAATAGCTAGAGTATGGCCAGTAGCTACTCAGTGCCAATTAAATGTTGCTGTTATAAACCGTCGATAGCTGAGACTGACACGGAAGTAATTCAGTCAAATAAATTGGCTCCATCTGAAATCTACCGCTATGATTTACGAATTGGCCAGATGGGAGGTGCGCGGAAATGGGATGAACCGCCTCCGATTCCGTGCTTCACAGTCATGGAGGGCACAACCCACGGACCTCCAAGGCTACAACAACACATTTCAGCTAGGAGTTACTACGTTGTGGGAGACTAATTTATTCTCTTTTTACGTAGTCTGGAAAAGCTTGAGTGAATTACTATGAAACATTTTTATTTTAAAAGAAAAGCATTACTTTTTTGTATTCTCAGTAAAGTTTATATTAAATTGTGGGTTTGTGACAGCTGAGAGGTTGAAACTTATCAAATGCCACACCGTACTCATTTACAGAATTCAGCCTCACCATCATCATGGCGATTTCGGTATGTCTGATTACAGAGATGACCGTGGTACTGGCATTGCAGATATTTGGCTGCCAGCTTCAATTATGGAACCCTAAAAATGGCACTAAAATGGTGAGCAGAGTTTTTTTTTTAAAACGCGTACTGCGTAGAACCCTTTGCCAATGCCAGGACACTTTGTCAAGGTCTAATTCTTTGCACTTCTGATTCGCAACATACCATCGAGAGATTTGGTCTGTCTGTTGCCCATTGTTATCCCACTAGACCTCAAAGGATTCTACTATAGACAAAATAGCCATCAATTGGACATTGTTTGTCCTGTGGAAATGTTCTAGTTATTTGTGTGATATCAGTCTAAGCAGCTTTTTTAGATTGCACAAAGAACCCAGTTATTGTGTCTCAAAGGCACTCAAATGCGTAATGCTGCCTTGTCTACACAGATATTTATGAACTTATTGCCACAATAGCGTATTTTTTCATTCAATATTGTGTATATGAAAAAACGTCCATAATAAAGTTTTTCAATTGAAACCTTGTCTTAATTTTTAGAAATGTGGAAGGATTTTGAAATAGAATTAAAATTCTCTGCAATATTTTATTTTTATGGCTATGCCCTACTCTTCATTGAGCTATGTCATTAGATAAGATAAACGGTGCAATTTGGAGGATTGAATGGGTCCCGTCTGAGGTTTTGAGATGGGACAGGTCAGGAATCGTGTGTTTGTACCAGCATTCGTTGATGTGATGCAAAACAATCTCCCGACTCTCCTGTTTCAGTTTGACATAATCTAATATATGGAGATTGAACAAGTGAGGAAGAACAACTTGCATTTATATAGCGCCTTTAACATAGTAAAATGTTTGGCAGGAGTGTTATCAAACAAAATTTGACACCGAGCCACCTAAGGAGATATTAGGACAGGTGGGGTCAATGAGAACTAGGAGCAGGAGTGGGCCATACGGCCCCTTGAGCCTGCTCTGCCATTCAATAAGATCATGGCAGATCTTCAACCTTAACTCTACTTTATATTCCCATATCCCTTGATTCACCTAGAGTCCAAAAATCTATCTATCTCAGCCTTGAATATACTTAACGATTCAGCAACCACAACCCTTTAGGGTAGAGAATTCCAAAGATTCCCAACCCTCTGAGTGAAGAAATTCCTCCTCATCGCAGTCTTAAATGGACCACCCCTTATCCTGAGACTGTACCCCCTAGTTCTAGACTCTCCAGCCAGGGGAAACAACCTCTCAGCAACTCTCTTCAGAATCTTTTATATTTCAACGAGATCACCTCTCATTCTTCTAAACTCCAGAGAATGTAGACCCACTACTCAATCTCTCCTCATAGGACAACCTTCTCATCCCAGGAATCAATGTAGTGAACATTTGTTGCACAGCCTCTACAGCAAGTATATCCTTCCTAAGACAAGGAGACCAAAACTGTGCACAGTGCTCTAGGTGTGGTCTCCCCAAGGCCCGGTAGCAATTGTAGCAAGACTTCCTTACTCTTGTACTACAACCCCCTTGCAATAAAGGCCAACATGCCATTCGCCTTTCTAATTGCTTGCTGTACCTGCATGTTAACTTTCCTGTATGAGGACATTTAAATTCCTCTGAACAACAACATTTAATAGTTTCTCACCATTTTAAAAAATACTCTGTTTTTCTATTCTTCCTACCAAAATGAATAACCTCACATTTCCCCACATACTCCATCTGCCACCTTACTGCCCACTCACTTAACCTGACTAATCACTTTGCAGACTCTTTGTGTCCTCCTCACAGCTTACTTTCCCACCCAGCTATGTAGCATCAGCAAACTTGAATACATTACACTCAACTTGGCGTTTTATGGAGCGACTTAGAGGAGGAGAGAGAGAGAGAACGGTACAGAGGTTTAGTTCGAGAAGTCCAGAGCTTAGGGCCTAGGCAGCTGAAGGCATGACTGCCAATGGAAGAACAAAGAAAATCTGGAATGTACAAGAGGCCAAATATAGAGGAGCACAGCGATCTCCGAGGGTTGTCGGGCTGAAGGGGGTTACAGAGTTAAGGAAGGGCAAGGCCATGGAAAGACTTGAAAACAAGGATGATAATTTTTTAATTGAGGCGTTGCTGGACCGGGATCCAATGTGGATCAGCAAGCATGAGGTGATGGGTGAACAGGATTTGGTGCGAGTTAGGATATGGGCAGCAGAGTTTTGGATGTGCTCAAGTTTATGGAGGGTGCAAGGTGGAGGGCTGGCCGGGAGAGTATTGGAATAGTTGAGGCTGTAGGTATCAAAGGTATGAGGGTTTCAGCAGTAGATGAGCTGAGTCAGGGCAAAAGCTGGTGATGCTATGGAGGTGGAAGTAGCCGGTCTTGGTGATTGAGAAGATATGTGGTTGGATGCTCAGCTTGGTCAAATAGGACACCAAGGTAGTGAACGGTCTGGTTCAGCCTAAGACAGTGGCCATGAAAGGGATGGAGTCGGTGGCTAGGGAATGGAATTTGTGGTGGCGACCAAAAACAATGGCTTCGGTCTTCCCAATGTAAGAACTTTGGATTGCATACTTTATATATGGTTTAATTCATTCTTTGAAAATTCCTCAATCTTGGCTACCTTTTAGGTCTTGACTTTGAATGATACTCTCTCTCTGCACCAAGCTCCCTGTGGCCATCCAGCCTTTACTGGTTATGGGAATCACTATTTGGATCAAAGTGGCTTACACTTCCCTCAATGCTGCCTCAAAGGAAAATAACTACTGCACACCATCCAAAGCTAGCCTGAATACTTTGGGATGGTCACACTAGATGCAAAACTTAGATAATCCCTTTGGCTACTGCTCCAGAAACAACCTGAGGCTTGAGCCTAAGTATCCTTGTGACATATTTCATCAAAGAATCGGGAACATCCTATTAAAGGTAAGTTACCCATTATTTAAGTTTATAGGGTAGAAATTCCGAAGTCCCAGGCCCGTATGAAGTTTCTACGGACCCGGGAAGGCATCGGAAAAGCCGGTTTTCAGCACGCAATGCACATGCGCTGGAAACCGGCTTTTCCGATCTGTCAAGCTGGAACTGGACAGATCATCCGCAGATCGGGAGCGAGGACATTTGTACGTGGAAGTTTGGGCTATTTACCCATATCGTGCACGGCAAATGTCCTCAAAACTCTTGCACCTGAAAAAGCAGGCGCATAGCCTACTTTTACAGGCATAAGAGTTTATAAACATAAAAAACATGATTAAAAATGAAAAAAAACACATTTATGTTAAAACCCTGCCCATTCAGATAATGTTATTTTCAACCATAACCCTAACTTTTTTTTAAAATCGGCAATTTTTTTTCTTTAAAAAAACATGTATAACATTTTTAATTTCTATTAGTTTATTGTGTGAAATGTTTTTTTAAAATGTTTTATGTATTTTTGGTGAGTTTGGGGTTTTTCTCATTCATTGTAATAGGAGGTTTGTAACTTACGAAACTCCTATTGCAATGAATGAGAAAATACTTACCTGTGATTGGGTGTCCAGGCACACGTGCCTCCTGCGGACGACCCGACTTGCAGGGAGCGGAGGCCTGTGGATCGGGAGTTCCAGCGGAAGCAGCAGCTTCAGGTTAGTGCGCATTTTATTTCTATTCTTTATTGATTTGCCCGTGGGAAGTCCTCCTTGGAATTTCTGCCCCAATTTTATATTCCACCCACCCAGTAATGCATATGCCATTCCCTGCTCTTTATTGTGTTTCTGAGCAAAGAACCATTATATGGCACTTTTATGTAAGCAGATAATTTGCACACAGCGACGGCCCACACACAGCAAATGAATGACAAGTTTATTTGTTTTGGTGGCCGTTAAGTGATGAATGTTGGCCAAGACACCTCACTGCTCTTGAATAGTGCCATGTAATCTTTTTCGTCCACCTCAAAAAGGCAGATGTGGCCTTGGTTTAACATCTCATGCTCTGACATTTCAGTACTTAAGTACAGCACTGAACCATCAGCCTAGATTACGTGCTCGGGTCCTGAAGAGTAGATGGAGCCCACAGCCTTCTGACTGAGAAGCAAGTGTGCTGTCAACAGAACCAGACTGAGCAGTTACATTTACTCTATAATTTTTAGAAACTTTGTATGCTCCCTCGTGGTAGAGCTAGTTGAAACAATGACTAGCTAAGCCACATATATCGAGGTTTGTTTAATGGTCTGTGTCATGCTACCTGATCTAAGCTGGGACAGCAATAAAGGCCCTACAATGGGGCTCAAAGCGCCTGAATCAGCCAGAGTTCCTGCTCCCGATCAATATCCTGCAACTTTTGCTGGAAATGGATATTGGGGGATGTTAGAAGAGGATCTGGATATGCAATGATAATCTCCAGTGTCAAATAGCCTGCTGACATTTGCTTTCTGATACATGAAGACTGGCCACGTGGGTGCCAGTAGAACTAACGGAGGGGAGAAATATTTATTTCAAGTATTCATAAATGGGCCTACTTCACTGCATCGATAAATTCTGCCATGTCACTCTTCATTTAGGACTTGCTATCTGTATTCATAATTAGTGCCTTCTATACACTCACTGCAGCTTTACTACTTTCAGACAGAATTATCTCATTGGCATGCTTCAAACCGCCTCGTCTTGGTTCTTCCACCATGCTTTTGGAGGTTGGATGTGTACACCCAGCAAACCCTGGGTACGCACATGCTCATAGCAAGGGCTGGTGCCTAGCTCCAATTTTTGTATGTTCTGTGGTTACAAGGATGATGACAATGCACTTGCATAATTTATGACTGCTGCTCGCATGCTGCTCAGGAAGATTTCCACGTATCTGCTGTCTGTCCAGCAAGGACTTTACACCCATGCTTGTCTGTTTGATGCCTGACCAGTTTCTACCCTCCTTTGGGGTGGGTGGTGTTGGGGAGAGGAGATAAATAGGGTCACTTTATGTTGGCTTCAAGATGACACACCTGGGCATGGGGAGATTTGAATGGAGTCAATGTTCTGTACCACACTTGGTATTCTGATACCTAAACCAAGTGAGGTCTGCCAAAGTACTGTGATAATAGGAGCAAGAGTAGGCCATAAGATCCCTCGAGCCTGCTCCGCCATTCAATAATGGCTAATCTGATCTTGGCCTCAATTCTCCTTCCCTGATGATTAACAGTCAGTCCAAGCCCTGGTTGGAACCTGGAAAGGTAGAGCTGTCACTGGGGTTTGGGATTTGGTTACAGATGACCAGCACATCAAACGCTTGACTGAACAAAAATGTATTGCTATAGGACGATTTGACTGATCTTAAGAGCTTCCCGACCGTATCATCAAAGGATTGGCTCAGTGGATTTTCAGTGTAATTATAAATGAAAGCGCATGTGCTATAGTTTGTGCTTTTAAGATGCCATTTTCTTAATATAACCTGACAACAGTTTCTTTAAGTGGACCACATCACTTTACACGCTGCACCTCTCACTTGGTGAGATTGCTTGGGGACGAAATTTCCCTTTCCCTTGAGGCCTATTACCGCTGGTAATTGGCGGCCACGCTGCAGAGTGTAATGGCTGCTGATTTTTCGTGTAATGGCCGCCATTTTAAAAATGCCGCTCCTACGGTATCCCGGCGGTGACTCGCCCCCCTCCTGCTGCTCTGCTGCTGCCGATCCATCCTAAGTGCGTCATCAGAAAAAATCTTGCCCCTGCTGAGCGGTGCCAAAAGCGGCTTTTTCTGACGATGCACTGAGCTTGGAGTCCTTCTAAAATGGCGGTGTGACTCCCCGTAAAGGGGACGACCAACTGCAGCTGCCGCCATGTTTTTTTTGTCGGCCAACTGCCATGTCAGGCTGGCAATTATGCCTGCAGGTTTTGCCGGGCTGCCATCAGGCAGCTTGGCGCCCCCTCTTGGGTGCCAGACTGCTGGCTCGGATAAAACCCTCCCTGGTGGCCCAGTGGTCCAAACTTAAAAGAATCGTGCAGGTGATGCGGCACCACGATGACGTCAACTGAATGCGGTGGCCGCTACATACGCCCCTCTAGACTGCAAACTTCCGCCCCCATTATGACCATTTCCAGTCTGCTGGAAAAAGAGAGAGGAATTTTGCATTCACTGTGCCTGTAAAAAAACCGGGTAGGTGCACCCCGTTTCCAGTGGTGGGCAATTTCGGCCCTCTTGTGTCTAACAATTGTGGTAACTTAACAGACTGCAAACTGGATAAGAATAGAAAATAAACATATCGAGATATAATATGTTTAGGAGGGGTAGAAACAGAAAGAAAAGAGTTAGAGTGGCAACACTGGTGATGGAGGGAATACATGGTTGATGTAAATGAGGGGTACAGATGGAGTGAATATGGTTGGAGCTCAAAGATAAAAAGGGCTTGTTCCATTAGTAGGGGTGTATAACAGGATTTTAAATTATGGGAGGGAAATGGAAGAAGAAATTTGCTATTAGATTGGGGAAATTAGATGAGTAGGAATAACAAGATTATTGTTCTGGGAAATTTAAATCATCTGAATAATTGGGATAGGGAGGGAGTAAACGCAGAAAAGAGAATGGAATTCCTAAATTGTGTACAGGACTTCTTCCTCGAACAGTATGTTAATGGACCGACAAGGGCATTGCTTGATCTAATTTGAGTAATGAAATAGATCAGATAGATGAGCTAAATGTGGATGAGCACCTTGGGGAGTAGTGACTGTAAAATGATGAGGTTTAAGGTCCAACTAAAAAAGAAAAATATCAGTTCAAAATCTCGGATTGAACTGGGCAGTTTTTGGAAAGATGGGGAGTTGAGCTAACTCAAATAAGTTGGGGGCAGAAATTGACCCACTGAACTGCAGAGAGACAGAGATTTAAAAATGAGATGTCAAATGTACAGAATAAGTGAATTCCATTTTTTTTTAAAAAGGAAGGAAACTATTTGTAGTTTCAGGATGCCATGGATAGATGGAGGTTAAAAACCAATTAAAATGGGAGAACATCAGAAATAGGAGCAGGAGTAGGCCATTCGGCCCCTCGAGCCTGCTCCATCATTCAATAAGATCGTGGCTGCTCATCTACCTCAACTCCACTTTCCTGCACTATCTCCATATCCCTTGATTCCCTTAATATCCAAAAATCTAGCGATCTGTCTTGAATATACTTAACGACTGAGCCTCCACAGCTCTCTGTGGTAAAGAATTTTTTAAAAGGGAGATGACTAACCTGGGTAATTGCATGCCAGTTAGCTTAACATCTGAGGTATGGAAAATTATGGTAATTTCATCCTTAATTAAATACACTATGTAAAGAGAAAAGTATTAGAGAAATATATTTCAAAAGGGGCAATCAAGCTTGACAACAACAACTTGCATTTATAAAGCACCTTTTAATATAGTAAAACTGCAAGCCTCTTTAAGGAGGCAATAAATGGTAGATGTGGATATACAGTGGATGTAGTGTACATGGACTTTAGGGAAATTTTTGATAAGGTACCACATGGGAGATTCATCTAGAAGATTAAAGGGTAGATTAGAGGGAGGGTACCAACCCGAAAGAAAAATGCAGATCAAGGAAAAGGGGTTGAAGGGATATGGGAACAGGGTGGGTAAATGTGATTAGAGCTATTTGTTCATATGGAGTGTAAATGCCGACACAGACTGGTTGGGCTGAATGGCCTGTTTCTGTATTGTAAATTCTGTATTTCTAGTAAATTGTGTACTGGACTCAATGTATGATCCCATTATAGCTCCAATCAATCAGAGGATGAGAAATACCATGCACTAAAACAGATTGGTACAGGTTAAAACAACTAATTAAATTTATTTACAGTTAAATAATATACAGAAGCAAAAATACTAGGCACCTACTGTACAGTACAACTTGTAATTTACAATACGTACATCTATAGTATCCACTCTATCTATCTCTGAGTACCTTGGAATGGAACAGGAACTTGTGTTGGCTGCAGACTACCACTTAAAGATATATGATCCAACCATTGATAGAATTTGTTAATCGGACCACTGTTCAGAAAGTCAAGAAGGAATAAAGAACACACCGTTCTACTGCTTTATTCCCTCAATTTGTTTGAAGATGGGAGTGCCAATCAATCGTGATCAAAGCAACAATACTATTTTAACACGTGACAATAGTGCACCATCTCTTAATCTTCCTCTAAGATTAGACTACATTATTTTAAAACCGCATAGAATGCTAATGAGAAATTATAAATTATAAGAATCTTAGCTGGCTCCATGAGATAATATCTGTAGCCACTCACTGGCAACACACTTCTCACAACATACTCGAATGCATGATCCAATTCACACCTAAATAAAAGTTTTCAGTGGTTGTTGTGCAGACAATGCATCCCTCGCCAGTTGTTTCAGACTTAAGAAAATGAGTGGAATCCATTCGATAAGGTTTACTATAGTTTTTAAGCATATATGCAAACCTAATGGGTCAAAGATATTTGTCACAAAACTGTTCGAAAGGTTGCCTCACATTATTCTTGAAGAGACAGCAAGGGGTTAGTTTGCATTGTGTAACTACTGGAAAATATTCTTGTGCTTGCTAATTTTACTGAAAAAGTAGACACATACAGAATATATGAAATGCTGTTTCCAATTTATACATCTGTCTACCTTTTCCACTGAAATTAGTGAGCGGGGAAATATCTGGCTGATCCATATTTACTCTATTTAGTGATAACCACTGTCTTACATATGCAAATCATTGCCAAACCTTGAGTTTGTTCCTCAGTCATTTTATTGTTTCTTTTGTGTATTCAAAAGGTGGGGCAATCAGACAGGTACAACATGCATTAGATTCAGTATTTCCTCCACTATGTTTTATCAAACACTCCCAGGACCGCTTTGGTAGGTTAAACACAGGGTAAAACTTAACACTGACCTAACAACGTCCTCTCTGTGAAGGGAAGCTCCTACTGTTATAGCCCCATATTTCCATTTCTCAATTAGTGTAGCTTCTTGGAATGAAATTGCACCTTAGAGCTAAATTCTGGGCTGGTTTGGTGCTACACCTGTGGTTACAATAGCTGGGTTGAAATGGTTAGATAATTCATTTTCCTTGTGTTATCCGTGGCTCAGTGGGTAGCACCCACCCTTCTGAGTCTCGAAGGTTGTGGGTTCAAGTCACATTTCAGAGACTTAAGCACAAAAATCTAGGTTGACACTCCAGTGCTGAAGGAGTGCTGCATTGTCAGAGGTGCAGTCTTTCGGATGAGATGTTAAACTGAGGCCTCTCTGTTCTCTCAGGTGAACGTAAAAGATCCCATGGCCCTATTTCAAAGACGAGCAAGGAAGTTCTCCCTAGGGTCCTGACCAATATTTATCCCTCAATCAACATTGCTAAAAACAGGTTATCTAGTCATTATCACATTGCTGCTTATGGGAGCTTGCTGTGCCAAATTGACTGCGTTTCCTACATTACAACAGTGACTATACTTCAGAAACATACTTCAGACATCCGGTGGTCATGAAAGGTGCTGTATAAATGCAAGTCCATCTTTTACATTTACAGTCAACAGCGAAAGGAGAAATAGCTCTGGGCTGATGGGCCCAGAGATGAAAGGTGATGTTAAAGGAGTGGAAAGTGCCTGGGCATGAGATCTTTTAACGTGGGGTGGTCGTTGCACACCGGCTACCACATGGGCTTAGCTGAGCAAGGTCTTGATCCAGTGGCAAGTGGGTCCAAGACAACAGGAGATCAGGCACTGCTGTATGGGCCTAGTTGCCTACGGCGAGATGTTGGCCGCAAGCTCGGCGCTGAGTGGCGCCCTTGATGGTAAGTGGTCCGAGGCTTGGTTGGGGGCTGGCTTTGGGAGGGTCAGTGGCCCACTGAGAGGTTGTAGCCAATCCAACCCAGAATATTTCTGAAACTATTGATAAATGTGATGCTAACTTTCCCCCCTCCCCCCAGGGCAGATCTCTGGATCATTGTTTGCCACTTATTAGAAATATTTGTCCCAGGCTGACGATTATAGAAATATATTCTTAATATCACACAGGTTCCAGCTGGGAGAAGGTAGTATGGTTGGTGGGTGGGTTAGGAGTTAAACGGTATCTTTTCACATAGAGCTACCAGAAAATGAAGTGCTTTACTGCAGGTGCGTAATGAGGCTGGGACATTAACATAATTTAAAGGGAATTGGATGAAGAGGAACAGACAATGATGCGAGAAGGGGTGGGGGAACTAGGATTGAAGTGCACATCTCCAGTCGGAAGAGTTAGCACCGGCTCTGGTACCGAGAATCCAAAGGGCTCCTGTGCTGTAATATTTATGATTCTCTGACTAAGTCCAGCCTCTCTGATTCTACAAAACGTCCATTCGGATAAAGTTTACCACATTTTCTTTTTCTTTCACTATTCACGTTAAAGATTGTCACGAAACAGACCAAGAAGATAAAAAATACACCCCACCTCTCCCAAAAAAAAAATCGCCTCAGCTTTTGGAACTGTGGGCAAAAAAGTATCCTGAGAGAGGTGAATGGAACTTTAATCCTTGATGGAGATAACATCACGTCCCCTCGGTTGGGTTTAGTGATCGTGTGTGTTTTTAGGTTGTTTGCAAGCACTTGTTGATAAAGCCACTTGTTCTGGTATAATACTTGCACTAACTTCTATTCAGCGAACAGTGTGAGACTATGCAAATACTTTCCCAAGTCCTTTCAAGCAACCAGCTCATTGAAAGAAAGGGGAGATTACATTGTTCAGCAGCTGCGGATTTGGAGGCCGATTTAATTCGTGAGTCATTGTCACGTCAATAAAGGGAGCCTTGATGAGTGAAAGAGCAATGTGCAGGGCAAGAAATGTGCACGGAACTCCTCAGGAGACACGCACATTTTCCCAAACTTTAAGGGGGAGATCTAAGGTAGCGTGAAAAAGGGATTTGCATGTAAAATGAAGCAACGCAGGGATACGTCTTGCCTGCTTGTTTAATGTTTAAATCCTCCCAAAAGTTAATTAAACTTGCATTATACAGTAAAGCAACTGAAATCGCACTAATGTTGAGGTATTCCATGGAGATTAAGGGTCATACAATGGGAATAGAATTTGCATGGTAAATGCTAATATGATCAATTAGATTGGGAGCTTGTAGCGTGGATGGAGTCTGAGGGAGAGGCTCCAGTTAACTTGTCTAAAATCTTTAAACTTTTATTGCGTTTGTTTATATTACTTTGTTTTACATGAGTTTTGCAAATCTTGGTATTTCTCCCATTTCCAACCCGTTGGGCGCATTCCATCCCATAGAATTCCAAAAAAGCAAGGAGGGGGAAACAGGAGTATGGCCCACTTGAGGACATCTTACACCAAAGTGAATATTATCCTTGTCACCTGCAGAATATTGCAATGTCAGAAAGCCAAGTGTATCATTAAACGCGGGGTGCCCACGGGACAAATGGAGGGATTTTCGGCATCACCTGAGCTGGCGCGGAGATGGTTGAGTAAGAGGCTCCAATGGGTAAAGGGTGGCCATTGGAACAGCAAATCACAACGTCTCCTGGCTTTCAATGGATTGTGCGCCCTACACAGGCTTCTTGAAGCTTGGCCTCTATCTACACGAGAAGGTGCGCTATAGGTTTCACCCACCTGTCTACTGCCTACACCAGTGGGTGTCTCTACACTGTCCTGTTCAAACAGTTGTACCCCTCCAAAGCTTATCTTAAAACCTACCTGTTTGACCAAGCTTTTGGTCATCTGCCCTAATTTCTCCTTATGTGGCTCGGTGTTAATTTTTTTTCTCATAATATTCCTGTGAAGCGCCTTGGCATGTTTTACTACGTTAAAGTTAAAGGCGCTATATAACTACACGTTGTTGTTGTACAGTCTATTATTGCAGGTAGACAGTATCTGGGGCCGAGCACTACCCCAACTGGCTGAGAATCTCTCGCTGCTCAGCTAAACGGGTGCAGCACCAATGCACAGAACCGCACCTGAACTGTCCGCACAGACCCGCACCCGCACTGTCCGCACAGATCCGCACACCCTCTTTGGGTCCCGGGGAGCGGCTGCCTCACTGGATATGGCTCCAGCCCGGGGCCAGTCTCTGCGAACGAACGAATAGGGTGCAGGCAATAAACTTGAGCGGCTCTGTGAAAATTCTATCAAATATCCACTTCTCTCTGAAAACTCTTTACTATTTTAAAGAAGGCTTCACTTTAACGCCGAGCCGTTTGCTTTTAACGATTTAACACCTTCCTGAAAACAGCGGACAATGGATTTTGTACCCTTGGGTACAAAGACATCAAAACCCGAGAACGTCCTAAATACAAGACACCAACCTGAGCAACTGGAAAAAGATGGGTTGTTCTTCGCTTGGACTCGCTGCTTTTTCTCGCTGCCCTTCCCTGTCTCACCTCTGTCCTCTCTCGGGCTGGGGTGGTGGAGAGCCCCACACGCTGTCTCTTTCTGTGAAGTATGTAATGCGTCCCTCCATCTGTCTAATCTCTGACTGTAGCACCACTTGCCCCGTTCTCCCTCTCTGTCGTTAGCTGCACATGTTACATACACACGGACGGGGCGTATTCAACAGAATGGAGAGACAGTGCAGGGAGACAGAGATCTGACGGAAACAGAGAGTCGTGGAGACACGGTAACTGGAGTAGAATCAAGGTCGCTGCAAGGGATGTGTTTGAATTTTACACACAGGGTCACACGGGTCCATCTATATAATACATGGCAAAAGAACCGCAGGTGAAATGAGATTTTTTTTAATACAGTGAGTTTTGATCTGGAATGCACTGCCTGAAATTCAGTGGTAAAATGTCAAAAGGAATTGGATAAATACTTGATAAAGGGACAATTTGTAGGGCTATGGGGAAAGGGCAGGGGAGTAGGACTAATTGGATATCTCTTTCAAAGAGCCGGCACAGGACCGATGGGCCGAATGGCCTCCTTCTATGATTATATACAGTGGTGTAAAGAACATCACACGCAGATGGGGTGTGATTGTTTATAGTGAGTGGAGGCTGGAGACTTTTGATGCTTTTCGTTCTCTGAATGGGCTGTTTCTTGTTCGTTAAGTAGTTTTCGTTGAAGAGGAATATTTCTGTATTGAAGACCTCTATTCGGAATGGGCCAGACCTTTCTAAATAGTGTTTGGTGAATTAGGAGACACTAAAAAAATTCACCCAATCGACGGGGATGATGTGAAATACTGGGTACATAGAAACATAGACAATAGGTGCAGGAATAGGCCATTCGGCCCTTCGAGCCTGCACCACCATTCAATGAGTTCATGGATGATCTCTGACTGTAGCACCACTTGCCCCGTTCTCTGTCGTTAGCTGTACATGTTACATACACACTTACGGGGCGTATTCAACAGAATGGAGAGACAGTGCAGGGAGATAGAGATCTGACGGAAACAGAGAGTTGTGGGGACACGGTAACTGGAGTAGAATCAAGCAAGGGATGTGTTTGAATTTTACACACAGGGTCACACGGGTCCATCTATATATTTTAATACAGTCCATTGTATCTCGAAATATTCAGATACAAAGATATTTTAACGAGAAATATGAATATTAAGCCCGTTGGAAGAGATTTATGACGGGTGTGGAATTGAGAAAATGAGATTAAGTTGTGTGCGGTCAATGACAGGGGGTAGGGCGGGGTGAGATTCTGGTCCCTTCAGCAGGACCCTGGTGACATGAATCTGGAACGAACCTGGCGGGGACCGAACCGAGTATTTAAAGGTTGTAGAGTTCGAAAGAACACTTCGGGAAAAGCTAGAAATCTGACATAGAATCCCATCCCCCGTAAAAGCTGAAAGAGGCAGTTTTCTAAAAGAGCCCGACTCAAATCTTCTACCTGCATTTCTCGTTCAGTTGCATTTCCAGTATTCTGATGAAATTGCACTGGAAACTATTGTATCTCCTCGTTCACTTTATGGAGTGAACGTGTGTTGGGGGCGGGAGGAGAGACAGGATTCTGGGGGTAACTCCCATTTCGCAGATGTCCTTCCACAATGCCAGCATCGTGGAAGTAAAACTAGAAAAAAATAATTGATTCATATCTAAATTTACGATTTTAAATCCCATTCAAACTGCAGTTATATAAAGCCTTAATTTTAAAGCTAAGCTCTTAAACAGATATTTTAATCTAATGATATTAAGCTCGAAGAAAATAATTTCATATCAAGTCTCACTATAATGTGAAAGCTATAATTAGAAATGGATCGACAGTATGGCTCTCAAATATACCGGTTTGAATTTAAATATTTTTAATATTACAATTTACTCTTTGTTAAACATGCACCTGCATCCGAGGTGATGTGTGTAATATAAAATGTGTGTATATATCAAATGTGTGCGTGTGTATATTATATATATATATATACATGAATTGTTTGCATATATGGATTATATATCTTATGTGCATATAAACGTATATATAAATGGTGTATAACGTGTGTATAAATCTTTAATATGTTTGTTTATATATAAATTGTGTATAATATGTGTATATGTATATATATATATATATATAAATTGTGTATATATAATGCGTTTTTATATATAACATGTGTTTGTGTTTATATATATATAATGTGGTTGTATATATATATAATGTGTGTATGTAAATATATTCTAAATTGTGTGTATAGATGTGTTTGCGTTTATATATATATATAATGTGGTTGTATATATATATATATATATAATGTGTGTACGTAAATATATTCTAAATTGTGTGTATAGCTGTGTTTGCGTTTATATATAAAATGTGGAAAGATACCGGTAATCCTTGCCAAAACCCAAAGAAAGCGAGTGTGATAAAATTTTCTACTACAGGTTTGCACCTATATGTTGGCGCCATAAACCAGAACTCGAACCTTATTTTATCAATTTAAAAAATACAATTTTTAATACCGGTTGTATTAAGCATTCATGGGATAACCGAACAGAGGGCAGGGGGCTGGCATGAATGGTTTCGAGTTTCTGTACGTTCCTGAATTGCATTCGTATGGTTTGGGAGGAACATGCTCACAGACACAAGCAAATAAAAAGAGTGGTGCTCGAATAAGATATTTGATTTACTGGTATAACGAGAGGCGCCAGACACCCCGGCCGGCTACATCAACCCGGCTTATCTCGGGGACTCACTCTCAGCCCACCTCCCCTGCATCACAGCACGGCTCAAATGTACAAATCCCGAGAGATGAAGGAAACCGAGTACCATGTCAAAAGGGGAACAAGATCTAAATTATCTTTAATTACAAACTGCACAACGTCTAAAAAATTTAAACTAACATTGAGAATCAACTGGATCTCAGAGCAGCAAAACCTCTGGACATAACGGTGCAATAAATTAACCATGTACAAAGTGCTTAATGTTCCTAGGTATAATACAACAATTAAATAGTCCTTTCCCGCCGAGTTGGAGGAGCCTCCGTTTATTACTCTTGTCAAAGCAGGTTAACTTCAACAGATTTCAACACCTTGCATTGTGTTCCTGGAACCATTTTAACATCATCGGCGGAACAATAAGAGTTTTTTTTTTAAACAATTGTGTTCCTGTCCCTTTGCGGCAGATAGGTTGAGTGTTGAGCCCAGTTTTATGTATAATTACATATTCTATGAACCGGGAGACCTTAACCCGCCAGGTTTAAGTCCATAAGATTCGAATGGCAAATGAAATGATCAGGATTTGAGATCTAGACTTTGACTTCGACTATTAGACTGGATAATGCACATGTGGATTGCCCACATCTGGCGCGAGTTCAAACCAGAGCCGAGCTCCTGTTTATGACCTCGGGAGGATCCTGTGTTACTGGAGTTTGGTGAGAGGAGATGTCGCTCCCAGTTACGCTCTCTTGTTCCCCAACTACCCCACCCATATGGCGCTGCCCTAGATGGAAGCAGAAAGAGGCTGAGGGGAGACTTAATTGAGATGTATAAAATTACGAGGGGCCAAGATAGATAGAGTGGATAGGAAGGACTTATTTTCCCTTAGCAGAGAGGTCAATAACCAGGGGTTTAGATTTAAAGCAATTAGTAGAAGGATTAAAGTGGAGCTGAGGAGATTTTTTTGCACCCAGAGGGTGGTGGGGGTCTGGAAGTCACTACCTGAAAGGGTGTTAGAGGCAGAAACCCTCATCACATTTAAAAAGTACTTGGCTGTGCACTTGAAGTGTGATCAACAGGGCTACGGACCAAGAGCTGGAAAGTGGATTAGGCTGAATAGTTCTTTTTCGGCTGGCACAGGCACAATGGGCCGAATGGCCTCCTTCTGTGCGGTACATTTCTATGGTACCATGATTCATTTCTATCATAAAATATCCTTCCCTGAGCCCAACAGACAGAGTTCAGTCTTCCCCCAAAAAGCTGTTAAGGCTTGGGATCTATTGAAAACTTCTAAACTGAGATAGAGACATATTTATTAGGCATGGAACCAAGGCGGGTAAATTGAGTTAGGATACAGATCAGCCATGATCTAATTGAATGGTGGAACAAGCTCGAAGGGCTGAATGGCCTACTTCTGTTCCTATATTCCCTGTTGAGTATTTGTTTTAAACAGAACACAATCTTGCCTGCCACTATTGTAGTGTTACATTACAAACACATCAAAAGTATTCATTGGCCGTAAAACACTTTGGGACATCTAAAGGTTGTGAAAGGCGCTATATAAATACAATTATTTTGTTTTAGAAAAATAAACTAAAGTGGGGGACAACTTAGTGGAAAATAGGGGGGGAAAGTTAACAAAATGATGGTGGCAGACATATTAATATGAAAATGTGACGAGAAGGTTCTAAATGCCAGCCTTGGCAAACCAACAGGAGAAAATTGGTCTCAAAGAGATTGTTGGTGTATGTTATACTCTAGGTTGGGATGCAGCCCAGTAACCCATTACATCAGCAGTAACTGCACGGTCGTACTTACAGTTCGTTGTTCTCTTAGCTGCGTTATATTTTGCAACACTTCAAAAAAAAAGGAACAATGCTATATGACTGAAAGAAATGTGTCCATCTTCTTAAAGGGAGCACAGTGCTTCTTTTTACATCTACTTATCGCTTTGCTAACGCTGGCCAGTTTGAGACCAAGAAGGGTTGCCATTTTATCTTTTTAATCGTCTATTTTATTGTCGCTGATCAGTTCCAAGGGATGGCCTTAGTGCCTCCTGCCAAGCCGTGCTTCTTTCCTCTTTGAGGAACTCTCGTTCCTGGATCTCTTGTCCTTCTTCACGCAGAAATATTTGGTGATGGTTTTGCGGCACTGTTCACACTTCACCGCGCAGCACCAGTGGAACTTGCAATTGCAACTGCTCATCATCTGCGCTCGCCTCTCCCCCACCGCCAGCCCGCAATCCCCACACAGCCTCTTGCAGCTCCGCTTCTCCCACTTGCTCAGGTGTTTACCCTTCTTCACGCACTCCCTCCCTTCCGTCCCCTGCAGGCCCAGGGTCTTGTTTTCCAGGCAATAATCCGGAGAATCTTCCAGGTGAACCAGCTCCTTCTTGGAAATGGCGCTGAAGGTTTCGGCGATGGCTCCGCGGCTGGCCGCGCTGTTGCCGGCCCCTTTGAGGAGGTCAACCTTCAGGGCTTTGTGATACTTGTCCTTCAGGTAATTCCCCACCTCTCGGAATTCAGGGAGTTGAAGCCAGCAGGTCTGTGTCGTGCAGCTCCCGGATACACCATGGCACTTACAGGTCCTCTTCATTGTGCCTTTAACTGCCTGAAGAATAAAGATTTTAACATTTACCATGTATTCAATAAATACAAAAACAGTGCTGATATAATCACATACTGCTTTTTGCAGCACGGAAAGAAAATAACTTGCATTTATATAGCGCCTTTCACGACCTCAGCACATCCCAAAGGGCTTCACAGCCAATGAAATACTTTTGAAGTGGAGTCACTGATTGTAATGGAGCAAATGCGACAGCCAATATGCACACAGCAAGCTCCCACAAACAGCAATGAGATGATGTTTTTAGTGATATTGATTGAGGGATAAATATTGGCCAGGGCACTAGGGAGAACTCACCTGCTCTTCTTCAAAATAGTGCCATGAGATCGTTTTCATCCACAGAGAGGGCAGACGGGGCCCTGATTTAACGTCTCATCTGAAAGACGGCACCTCTGACAATGCAGCGCTCCCTCAGCACTGCACTGGAGTGTCAGCCGAGATTTTTGTGCTCATGTCTCTGGAGTGGGACTTGAACTCACAACCTTCTGACAGAGATGAGAGTGCTACCAACTGAGGCACGGCCATGGAAGATAGTACTGTCGAAGGTTATATATATATATCTGTGATTTAAGAAAATAATAGATTTCTCAAAGCTGCCAATGGTTGAGGGAGCTGAGAGGCTGGGACCAAGTGACTGAGGCAGAGACAAACAGTGTAACATTCAGGAACCATGCAGTTGTCCAGCCTTTAACACTGTCTGCATGACCACGCCAAGCAACTTTCTTGCTCAGTGATCACAAAGCACAGTTGAAATGGGATGATATTGTTACAAAATATCCAGTCTGGATGAAGCTGCTGATCCCAAATGAGACTCTTGGTCTTTTTCACACATAAGAACATAAGAACATAAGAAAAAGGAACAGGAGTAGGCCATTTAGCCCCTCCAGCCTGCTCCGTCATTCAATAAGATCATGGCTGATCTGATCATGGACTCAGCTCCACTTCCCTGCCCACTCCCCATATCACTTTATTCCCTTATCGCTCCAAAATCTGTCTATCTCCGTCTTAAATATATTCAATGACCCAGCCTCCACAGCTCTCTGGGGCAGAAAATTACACAGATTTACAACCCTCTGAGAGAAGAAATTCCTCCCCATCTCAGGTTTAAATGGGCGGCCCCTTATTCTGAGACTATGCCGCCTCGTTTTAGTTTCCTCTATGAGTGGAAATATCTGTCTGCATCCACCTTGCCGAGGCCCCTCACTATCTTATATGGTTTGATAATGTCTCATTCTTCCTCATTCACGTTTCTCCTCTTAAGTCCCCTCTCACCCCATAGCTTTGCTAACAATGAGAACCAGCAGAAGACGAGCCAACTCCTAATTGCAATATATCTGCCTATCAGGAGATGTCCAAAAGAAACTTGAGGTTAATCTTGCTCTCTCATTTCTCTCTCCTTTCCTCCATGTATGTCGCCTCACTAACATTGCACAGTTGAGGTTGTTCTGAGGAAACATGTGTGAGATTCAACATTCTACCAGTCCCTGGCACTACACACTGGCACTTGATGTGGGCATTGTATGATATTAAAACATTGCAAGAAACAGGAGCTGCATTATAAAACACTGGTTAGGTTCCAGCTGGAGTTCTGTGTTCAATTCCGGGCACCACTCTTTAGGGCAGATGTCAAAGTCTTGGAGAGGGAGCAGAGGACATTTACTAGAATGCTACCAAGGATGAGGGACTTCAGTTACGTGGAGAAACTAGAGAAGCTGGGATTATTCTCCTTAGAGCAGAGGAGGTTAAGAGGAGATTTAATTGAGTTGTTCAAAATTATGAAGGGTTTTGATAAGAGTAAATAAAGAGAAATGTTTCCACTGCCAAGAGGGTCGGTAACCAGAGGACCAGATTTAAGGTAATTGGCAAAAGACCCAGAGGAGAGATGAGAAGATTTCTTTTAACGCAATGAGTTGTTATGATCTGGAATGCACTGCATGAAAAGGTGGTGCAAGCAGATTCAATAGTCACTTCTAAAGGGGAATTGGATATACACTTGAAAAGGAAAACTTTGAAAAACTGTGGGGATAGTGCAGGGGACTAATTGGATAGAGCCGGCACAGGCACGATGGGCCGAATGGCCTCCATCTGTACTGTATGATTCTATCATGCAGACTCCATGACAAAAGATCCTCACAAGATGCCTATGTTTTGGGAAAAGCAGAGCACATACTGTTACAATATTCTCATTTACAGGGAGAGGTTTCAGTGAAAGCTAATCCATCTGATATGAGATTTTCATTTCATTTTTAATTTACTGTGAGAGAAATCATTATTTTTAAACAGTCCACCTTTTATAAACATAACTATTGCCAGGACAGCTTCTGTTCATTGTTCTGACCAACAAGGCCTGCCCTTTGTGGGTACAAGGGATGAGGTGCCCTTCGTGGCAAAAATCGAGAGCAGAGATAAAAACAGAAAGGCACTCTCAATGTTGGAAATCTGAATAAAAAACTGAGTGAACACCTGAAAAGGGAAAGAACAGTTTAGCATTTCACATAAAGACTTTCATCTAAAGTGGAAATATGATGAGAGTCCTAATTCAAGGACTGGCCAAAATGATTTTATTTTGGTCTGTAGAGTATCTGATATGCTTAGAATTGCATCACTATGCCTCAGTTTCAAACCAAACTATTGAGAAATCCACACAGGTAGAGTTTCTCTTTGATCTACATGAAGTGCACATTCTCTCTCTGTATGGACACAGTCTAGTCATCCAAGTCCAGAGACCTTAGGTAAAGGTTAGCAAAAGCCAAGGCTTTGGGAGCTCAAGTGTACACGAGACACCATTGGAAGTTAAGTCACTAAAACAGCACTGTTTACAAAGTACTGGTAATCTTTCCATTGCTTGTGGAGCTAAGAATGCCTTAACAAAGAAAACAATGGTTATCTGGGGACAACTGTGAATAATCCCAAGTCCTCAGTGAAAGATCCACCCCATGATGGCAGTGTCAGCCGTGGCTCAGTTGGTAGCACTCTCGCCTCTGAGTCAGAAGGTTGTGGCTCCAACTACAGAGACTTGAGCCCAAAAATCTAGGCTCACACTCCAGTGCAGCACTGAGGGAGTGCTGCACTGTTGGATGTGCCATCGTTAGGATGAGACGTTAAACTGAGGCCTTGCCTGCCCTCTCAGATGGACGTAAAAGATCCTATGGCACTATTTTGAAGAAGAGCAGGGGACTTATCCCCGGCGTTCTGATCAACATTTATCCCTCAACCAACATAACAAAAACAGATTATCTGGTCATTGCCACATTGCTGTTTGTGGGATCTTGCTGTGCGCAAGTTGGCTGCCAAGTTTCCTACATTACAATAGTAACTACACTTCAAAAGTACTTCATTGGCTAAAAAGCGCTTTGGGATGTCCTGAGCAGGCTGTCTGGTCTTTAAAAAGAGCCCTGGGTGCTGTATCACTGAGTCTGTTATAGAGGGTTGACTTTGCTCCAATCATAGAATCATAGAAAATTATGACACAGAAGGAAGCCATTCGGCCCATCATGCCAATGCCGGTCGAAAAAGAGATACCCAGCCTATTTCCACCTTCCAATCAAAAGGTCCGTAGCTCTGTAGGTTACGGCTCTTTAAGTGCACATCCAAGTACCTTTTAAATGTGATGAGGGTTTCTGCCTCTACCACCCTTTCAGGAAATGAGTTCCAGACCCAATCTGGGTGAAGAAATGTTTCCTCATCTTCCCTCGAATCCTTCTGCCAACTACTTTAAATCTATGCCCCCTGGTTATTGATCCATCTGCAATGGGAAATAGGTCCTTCCTATCAACTCTATCTAGGCCCGTCATAATTTTATACACCTCAATTAAATCTCCCCTCAGCCTCCTTTGTTCCAAGAAAAACAACCCCAGCCTATCCAATCTTTCCTCATAGCAAAAGTTTTCCAGTCCTGGCAACATCCTCGTAAATCTCCTCTGCACCCTTTCTAGTTCCAGGCATCTTCCAAGTCCAGGGAGATAATTGTGAAGCTGACTTGACCACAGAAAGACCCTACTTAGTTACCCCAACAAAGAAGAGAGTCAATAGTTGGTCACCACAGCCCAACTGTACCTCGGGTTCGAAGTGGATACCAACTTTAGTTTGGACACAGTTCTTAGGACTGCAGCAAGGTTGCGGCGAGAGTGTTTAGACATTTCTTATCTTTCTTCCATAACAGAAAAGTCCCATTGTAAATTATTCTTGTGGCATCTATGAAGTCCAATCAGTTTGCTTTAATGGCTTAAAAATGCTAGACACGCAATGGAGAGACTTCCTTCAGCAATGTGTGAAATCCTGGACTACAATGTGAGGTGGATTTGTGGAAAAATGTGAAAACTGTTGCAGAGTGAGCAGACTCCAGGCAACACCAACATGTCACTACATCTTGGGTAGCGGGCGGGGGGTTCACAGCTGGCAGCTCTGCTCATCGACAGAAAGGAGTCATGGGATGACTTGATGCTTATTTTAAATTATGTTTAAATGGTGGAATATATACCCCTTAAAGTGAAAAGAAGGCAGATTGTAACAAACTATTAGTAATTTAATTATGGTTTTACTTTTTCATATGATGCAGTAATTTAGAATACTGCAATCCAAAATGTGATCTTTGGATAGCATGTAATCTCCTAGTATGAGTTGAGCTACCTCTCTCTCTCATGTATGAGGTGTGGGATCAGATGGAGTACACATTACAGTGAAATTGGGAAGACGTTTATGAGTTATTTGCAGAGACAGTGAAGTTAGCATTTTGAATAGTTCCTGGTTAACAACGAAACAAATAAGTAATATTTTCTTTACTCTCTGCAGATAGATAAATACATTTGTTCCCTTACATACCACAGCTAGATAGATAATTATCTTCATGCAATAGGGGCAAGTAGCTTTTTATCTTTATTGTCTGTCCACTGAGGGTTTTTTAAATACTAAAGGCAAAGAAATATATAAAACATTAGCATAACTTTTTTTTGTATATGCATCTTTCCTTCTTTACCAAATAAAGAAACATAAGAAACATACTGGAGCAGAGAAGATTGAGAGGAGATTTGATAGAGGTGTTCAAAATCATGAGGGGTCTGGACAGAGTAGATAGAGAGAAACTGTTCCCATTGACAGAAAGCATGAGAACCAGAAGACACAGATTTAAGGTGATTGGCAGAAGATCCAAAGGCAACATAAGAAAAAACTTTTTTACGCAGCGAGTGGTTAAGATCTGGAATGCACTGCCAGAAACGGTGATGGAGGAAGACTCAATTTTATCTTTCAAAAGGGAGTTAAATAAATATCTCAATGAAAAAAAATTGCAGGGCTACGGGGAAAGGGCGGGGGAGTGGGACTAGCTGAGAGTCGGCATGGGCTCGATGGGCCAAGTGGCCTTCTTCTATACTGTATCCATTCTATGATTCAATGTTGAACATAAGAATTAGGAGCAGTAGTAGTCCATACCGCCCTTCGCACCTGCTCCGCCATTCAATAAGATCATGGCTGATCTTCACCCTCAACTCCACTTTCCCACCTGATCCCAAGTATGTCTTGAACAGTACTTAGTGCATTTAAGCAGAACATTTTGGTAAAATATTTTAAATTCAGCATTTTTAATCCAGAACTTCCCTCCAAACTTGAATAATGGTGCAGTTCTTCTGGAAGTTATTACTGTTTAGAACAGAACTGCAAAATAGCTATTGTTCATATCAACGTTTATGTCTTTATTATGTTACAAACTTGATTATTACTAATAAGTACTCAGATTAATGCAGAACCTAAAATAGGGGCTCAAATATTGGGAGTGCTTTGATTGGTTCAACTTTTTTTTATTAGTAGATGTTATTGAGTTCTTATTTTTGATTTGTAATTTGTCATCAATGTGACACAGAAGTTTCACAGTATTGGCAGGCATGACACATAAATTGTAATCAGCAAACCATTTTCATATCGAGAGCACTTTTTCCCCGGTGTTATCCATTGCACACAAACATATTAATGATTGGTTACAATTTTGGGGAGAAACCACTTTTTTAAACATGTTAAGCCTCACTTCACTGTCCCTGAGCACATCTCTCTCAAACTTCTTTCAAAGCTCTTCAATATTGTTTCTTCGCCCTAATATTGCATATAACTCACCATGAGAATGGGGCAACACTCCTTAGAGAATATATGTGCGAAGAAAGCAGGACTCAGTTCATGTAAACAGTTTGGAAAGCATACCTCTTCAATATAGTGAATAATTTGGATTACTGATCTATCAAATCCAACCTTGTGCTGCATGTAAACTGATAAAGGTTATACACGCATCTTTGGTTAACCAATAAATTTGGATAATTGTTGGGATGTCCAATCTCAATTAACCAGTCATATTGGGCAGTGCTGTTCTAAAGTTACATAAAGCTAGCCAGATAAACAGCCAGAGAATGCACGGTGAAAATATCTCCATTTAGCTGAGGCAGGATCCAGGCTATACTCTGTATTACAGTCAACCAATCAATCTGTTGTTCATCACAGACATGTCATTGAAGCAAGGCTCTATGGTTTCAAAGAATGGGCAACAACCTAAACTGCTCTGCATGAGAAATGTTCACAGAGAGAGAGAGAAATACATGTACAGTATGTGACATCACTCTACCTTATATGGATGAAGTAGTAGATATCCAGACTGCTCAGGGCAGGTTCATTTAGAAAGAAAGAACTTGAATTTCTATAATGCCTTTCTCAGCCACAGGATGTGATAAAATGCTAATGACATAGTTTGGAAGTGCAGGAGGAGGCCACCTGTAGTGTACTCATTGCAGAGGGTGGGAGGAGGCTCATGTGGACCTATTGGCTCGAATGGCCTGTTGTAAATTCTATGTGACACTGTGCAAGGCTGATCTGTATCTCAACTCCATTTACCTAGCTTTGCTCCATATCCATTGATACCCTAACAAAACTCTGTCCATCTCAGTCTTGAAAGCTCCAACTGATTCCATCGTTTGGGGGAGAGATTTGCAGATCTCCACTACCCTTTACGTGGAAGAAATGGTTCCTGATTTCGCTCCTGGCTCTGATTTGAAGGTTGTCTAAATGTGTGCTGCAGTATGTGGTTGACAGGGGCAGATCGTGGTGAAGATGTGAGAACTTTACCTTCCTACCGGCCTCGTTGTTGTGCAGGTTCATGGCCGCTCTCGCATCCTGTCCCGTCTCCAGCGCGTCAACAAACTGCTTGGAGATGGTCTCCCCAAAGCCAACGTTATCGCTGCATCCGCCCCACAGCCAGCCCTGTCCTCCTGCACCAAGCAAGCACCAGCCAGACGGTTATTGCTGCCATCGCTGCTGCACGAACAGCTCTCATCCAACACACAGATGATATCAATGGCCCAACACTTACCCAATTGTCCATTCCGCGAATCGTCACAGCCACAGTTATCAAAATCTCCCAGGCTGCAGTTTCTGGTTAATGTGTACATCACCCCCGCCGAGCTAATGGCATGGACAAAGGCAGCCTCTCGGTTTGCTGTTGATGCAAATGAATTATTGTTACCTCCCTTGTTCCACTCCACTTCAGCAATGCCCACAACGCCGGCCAAATAACTGTCGCGGTGCGGCCCTGTTCTTTTACTGGGATCAGATGTGACAGGGACGCGTGATCTACAGGTAGGATTTCATGGGAGAGCCGAAAGTAAGAAAGACATGGATATTGAGGAGGAGGGATCGGAGTGAGAATGAGCAGGTGAATATTGAGGGAGAACGGGGAGGTGAAAATGAAGGAAATTCCAACAGAGGGACAAAGATCAGAGGGGAGCAAGAGGAAGTGGTGCCCTGCGGGTCTGGGTCTTAGTGAGGCTATTGGCACGGTACAGAGAGATACAAACAGACAAATCCTGAAAGAAGCCGTGATAGAGTGTGAGAGAGAAACAGACATATACAGACAGAAGCAGTGATAGAGTGTGAGAGAGACAGGCAGATACAGACAGAAGCAGTGAGAGAGTGTGAGAGAGAAACAGACAGATACAGACAAGCAATGATAGAGTGTGAGAGAGACAGGCAGATACAGACAGAAGCAGTGAGAGTGAAAGAGAAACAGGCAGATACAGACAGAAGCAGAGACAGAAAGATATACAGGAATATGTAGGGACAGGGAGCAAAGGCGGGTGGATGGAGTTTAGATACAGATCAGCCATGATCACATTAGATGGCGGAACAGATTCGAGGGGCTGAATGGCGTCCTCATTCCTACAGGGCAGGCATGCAAGGACAGAGAGAGATACAAAACAAGCAGAAAAATACAGATCGAAGAATACATAGAGAGAAAGAGATAGATATAAGCAGAAAATACTGATCGAGGTAGATGTATGGACAGAGATTGGGATAAAGCGAGAGTGGAGCAATAGATACACACAGAATTATTCAACGGAGAGGGAGAATAGAACACAGACAGAGGGAGAGGTACGTGAAGAAGGGAGAGGGGAAAAGGAGAGAGAAAATGTTGGAAATAAAAGCAAGATATTGGAAATACTCCAAAACGCCAATATTGGGAGGAAAGGTCATCGAGCTGAAACGTTAACTCTGTTTCTCTCTCCGCAGAGGCTGCCTGACCCGCTGAGTATTTCCAGCATTTTCTATTTATATTTCAGATTTCCAGCATCCGCAGTGGTTTGAGAAAAAGTTGGGCGGCAGTTCCGTGTAGCTGAAGGGACCTGAACCCAGGCTGTGGGATTGAGTCTGACACTTGCACACTAATGCGGCCGTGCAATGAGAACATGCAGGATTTTGGAGTGTGATTGGTGTCAGAGATCAGTTCCCCTCAGCAAGCAGTGGGGTGGGGGTAGCTGGGAGTACTTGTGCAATGGTGAGCCTGTATTGTGAGAGGCTTGGTTGGGCTGACAGTGCGGGGTTGGAGAAGGTCACTGTCCCGGATTACATTCCAGTCCTGGATTTAACCCGAACGCGTTTTACCGCTCCTCAGGCCGCTGTGTGTGGAGAGCTGTAGCGCTCTCTCGGGGCAGTTCCAGCGGTCCCAGGCGAATTGGTGTTTGCATTCCTCAATGCCACTCTGAGCACCTGCTGCGACACTGCTGGAGTAAATCAGATAGGCCTGCAAACAAACAAACACAGCACGTCAGAGCCAGGTACCAGACCCCGGGCCCAACCCACCTCCTTAAACAGGAGACCAGAGCCAGGTTCCAGACCTCGGACCCAACCATCTACCGAAAACAGGATATCAGAGCCAGGTTCCAGTCCTCGGACCCAACCCATCTCCTTAAACAGGATATCAGACCCAGGTATCAGGCCTCAGACCCACCCCATCTACCGAAAACAGGATATCAGAGCCAGGTTCCAGACCTCGGACCAAACCCACCTCCTTAAACAGGAGACCAGACCCAGGTTCCAGACCTCGGACCCAACCCATCTACCTAGAACAGGATATCAGACTCGGGTATCAGGCCCCAGACCCACCCCATCTCCTAAAATAGGAGACCAGACCCAGACCCAGACCCCAGACCCTCCCCATCTACCTAGAACAGGAGACCAGACCCTCCCCATCTCCTAAAACAGGAGATCAGACCCAGGTTCCAGACACCAGACCCTCCCCATCTACCTAAAACAGGAGACCAGACCCAGGTTCCAGACCCCAGACCCACCCTAACTACCTAAAACTGACCGTCATTTACTTGGATTAAAATCTCGAACCAGATTTCTGGCCATGAATGCAAATCGAGTTTAAACCGTTGGATTGATCGCTTCCTCTTATTTAAGCAGTAATTGGTAGCAGCTCCCTGTTTCTGAGGATCACAGGACAAACCTCAGGGAAAGGAGCGGATTCCTTACAGGTACCCGAATCCCAACCGCCCATCTCCACTCTCTTCATTCGGGCAGTTGGAATTCTCACATGAGGAGGTCCGGGGGCTCGATTTCATCAGGAAAATGATTAGCAAAAGGGTCATATACTGCAAGTGGGAAAAGGCTCTTGATACTTTCCACAAAAATATACACCCATCAGGGATGTATTTAATACTCGGGGCTGAGAAAGGGAACTGGCACCTTTGCAGCTTAAATATAGAAATCCCTGCATTAATTATGCAGAACAAATGTCGAGTCCCATAAAAAGAATCTGTCTATAAATCTCGCCAATGGAGACACGGAAGATTATGAATTCGATAAAACGCTCCAGTTATAGGCTGTCAAATTCGGGGTGGCGCGGCCCGTGAGATTGAACGGCCTCTTTAAATCATTCCAGACCCAATGGAACGAAATTGGAGAGAGCAGAAGATGTGGGAAGGTGTCTGCAATATGCACCCAAACCCCCACCGGTGATCTGTAAGGAGGACAGGGTGATATCTGGCCAGTTTCACCCGGTGAAACATTTATTTCAATGCGTGTTACACCCGCCACTCTCAGACTCCCATCAGTTTCACCCCACTGGGATTTATTGAACAAAATAATTCGCAAAAATTGTTCAAAATAATCCGTCTTTCTCTCCATTGCCTTTCTCAAATGAAATTGAAATCAGTTTGCAGGGCCCAGATGTAGATCAGTGAGACAGTGTCCAGAATGTGGGAAGCGACACTTTACTAAAATCTCGACATGATTATAGCCTTAGAACCACAAGCACCGCCTGGAGAAGTCTCTCCCTCCTTCAAACGGCGTCTGAATCTTTATCGTTTATCTTTTACTCTTTTAAAAAAAAACATTTTTTTTCCAAATGATAATTTATTAATTTGAAGAAGATCAAAAAGAAACGCTCTTACCTTAGGACCGGTCATAAGAAAATTATTCACTGACCTGGAAAAACAAGAGCCAAACGATTAACTTGGAGAAAGCTCCCAACTTTGCCCTCCGAAAATATTTGGGATTTTTGGGGGGGTTTCTTTCTTGTCTTAAGTCCTTCAAACGGCCTCTGATGCGATTCCTCCCTCCCCTCCCCACTCATTAAAGTTTGTCTGAAAACTTAAGCTGACAACCTTTGAGATTGGCCCATCATGTGACGGGGACCGAGAATTGAGCAAAAGGCACTAAAATCTCACAATCTCTATTTGAAGAATAACTGCTTTGTAAGTAGCAGCAACGCAGAGCGGGGGAAGAGACCAAGTGTGCGGAATATAGACGGAGAAACACAGAGAGTCTCCCTGTCCCCAAAGGTGTCACTTACCAGGCTTGGCAAAGCTTTAGGTAGATGGTCCAGAGTAAGAGTGAGAGGAGCGTGCCTTGTGGAACCATCGTCCTTGGGAATAGCAGCCACAATACTCAGAGGTGAAGCCAAGAAAGGAGGGAGAAAGCGAAGGCGAAGTCCTCGGCAGGACAGGGCAGTCTGGAGACAGGTTCTGTTGTGTAAAGTTACCATGTGTGAAAGACTGATGTGAAATGGAGCTCCCCTCATCCCAGGATCAGATTCGCTACTTAATTACGGATTTTCCTTCTCTCTCTCCGACTCAGCCAATCAGGACTCAAGTGGGAAGGGGACTTTCAATTGATCAAACACAAACTACAGGCTCTTAACTACAGACAGAACAGAACGGCTTGAGGGAGAGAGAAAGGATCAGAGAGAGAGAAAGGAGAGACCGCAGACAGAGCAGAGAGACTGAGAGTTAAAGAGGGGAGTAGAGAGAAAGAGAGATTACAGATAGAGCAGTGGGAAAGAGTTAGAGAAAGAGGGGGACAGAGAGATAGAAACAGAGAGATAAATAAACTCCAAACAGCGCAGTTGGAGAAAGAGGGAAAAAGAGAGAGAGAGAGAGAAATAGAGACGATAAAGAGCAGAGTCTGAGAGTTAAAGAGAACAGAGAGATAGAGAGACAGGGAGAACGAGAGAGAAACACAAACAGAAATGATAGATGGAAAGGCGTCAACAAGAGAGAATTAGACGGAGATATATGGTAAGGATGGAAAGAGCAAGAGAGAAGATATAGACATGGAGAACGAGAAGGAGAGACAGCTGAAAAGATAAACACAGGGCCAATAGGTGCACCTATTCTGCAATCACCATCTCAGACCTGTATCTGTGCAGTTGGATGTGCAGTCCTCTGATTAGAGTTATACTGCTGCTTGACACAAAGGAACTCTGTGTATGGGGCTCGGGTGTAGGAGCAGAGTTTTGTGTTGAAAATGATAAAACAATTGGATCGGGTAGATATGGGGCAACTATTTACCCCGGTGGGGTTGGGGTGGGGGGTAATGAAACCAGGAAGCACTTCTCACACAAAGGGTGGTGGGAATCTGCAACTCTCTCCCCCGAAAGGTTAGGTCAATTGGAGCTTTTACGACTGAGGTCGATTTTTGTTGGTTAAAGGCATCAAGCGAGATGGAGCAAATGCGGGTGAATGCAGTTATGGTGCAGATCAGCCGTGATCTGATGGAATACAGGTTCGAGGGGCTGAATGGCCTCCTCCTGTTCCCATGTGGAGTTGGAGGGGGCTTGGGCCCTAATCTTAAAAGTTAGGAGAGCGACTGGCGGAGATCCGCACAGCATTGCCTGTAAAGTTTCATAACCTTATATAAAGTCGGCACCTGACTCTACATTTACAAGACAACTTTTGCATAGTTGCCAATGGGTAACCAGGATTGGGAACATAATCCACAGAGGCATAGAGAGCCGGTGGGGCGGCGGGGATATCTGTGGAAAAGCAGGAGGACCATCTCTGATCGAGGACGAGGTGTGGAGGGGGTTGAATATAATCAGGGTGTGAGTGCCTTTGGCTGAGGGTTACAGGGCCCACCTATCCTGCGGGATTAGGGCCGTTCCTGCTCTCCCGGGGACACCTGGGCTAACCGGACTTTGAATCCGATTGCAGCTCAGTTTAACATTAGACCGGCGACTTTTGGCAGCCCGGGGTTTGTCTGATGATGGTATGGATTTAGTTCGCGGGTATGAAATGCAATCAAAACAAGAATGAGTTGGCGGCAAATTAAAGCCACGGTGTTTAAAAAAAAATAATTGTCAAACTGGAAATGTTGCGATGTTTGTGTGACTTTTTTCCAAGTTGGGCTATCGGTTCTTGACAGGGGGCCCGGGGAATGTCTCTCAATCTCTTGGGCCAGTCAGACCCGAACCAGAACAATCCGCTCAATGGTCATTTATAATTTACAGGAAGCAATTCCCTCTGAATAAACCTATCGGGGCCTCGCACACAGAGAGCAGCGCCAGTTCCCCACTCACTGGGACAAGTGTCGCTCCGCGCAGGTCGGAGACAGCATTTCCACATTTAGGAAAAACAAACACAGCGCGCAGAATCAGGAAAAATACTTACATTCCCGAACAGGTACAGGGGAATTGTTGGGATAAAACAATTAAGTTTGAAGGGAGCAACGTTTACTTGTTTAGATTTGCTGATAGCGTGTCCGGTGAAGTTTCCTATCGTATTTTATGAAAAGAACCCTTCTGTGTGGTATTGTGTGTGCACACTGCTTGTGTGTTTACAGGCGCGTACACCCGTCTGTGTATATTGCAGTCTGCGTGTCTTTATTGTCTGTAGATTTATTTATTTATTGTCTGTAGATTTATTTATTGTTTATTTATTGTCTGTAGCGTTCCCACATTACAACAGTGACTACACTCCAAAAGTACTTCATTGGCTGTTACTTGTTTAGATTTGCTGATAGCGTGTCAGGTGAAGTTTTCTATCGTGTTTCATTGAAAGGAACCCTTCTGCACATCTGTGGAAGTTGGTATTGTGTGTGTACACACCTTCCGGTGGTCATGAAAGGGGCTATATAAATGCAAGTCTTTCTTTTTTTTAGATATCTATTTATATTTTTAAAATTCAGAAACCAAGTTGCAGGTCCAAGTCCCACAGCACATAACATCACCAACGGCGAAGAGAGTATGCGGAGAGATCCGGTGGTGCCAGGAATGGGGGTTTAATTGCCTGAACTTTCCAGAGAAAGGACTGAGAGAGGTAAGGAGTTCCTCGGAAAGAATGAGTAAAGTAGGGGACCGGGCAACGAGCCTTGACTTCAAGGCAGTGGACAAGGAGGGAGGAGGAACGGCCTTTGGGTGGTGGGGTTGGAACTCAGAAGGAACAAGAAAACGTAGAGGAACATTGCCCACAGTTACTGACAAAATAGAGAAAGGCAAGGAAGATGAGGACTGGAGAAAGAGTGGAAGCCAGAGGTGAGAGAGGTTTACACATAGAGAGAGATCTCACCGGACTGGCACAGGAGGGTGACAGAGACGGCGAAGAGTCTGCCCAAATGAAAGAGGAAATTAAGCTTTTCGGATGTAGGTGGACGATGCGGTAAAATGTGTGAATGTCAGAAGATAGTCGAAGGGTAAGGCCATCGAAGGTAAAAGGTAATGTCGGTTCGATATCAGAAGAAACTGTGGGAATTTCCCCCACTGGCCAGAGTTAGCGAAAAATCATCAAGAGTATAAAATGGGACTCGAATTTACACGTACCCAGACTATCATTAATCAATCATAGAAAATATCCTAGTGTCTCAAAAACTGAAATAAATAAAATGTGTGTGCAGTGTGTGAGTTTATTTACTATGTGGCATTTACTTCGCTGTACCTGAGTTTATTGTGTATGTATATGGAGTTCCTGTGTGACGTCTATTCCGTTGCTATGTATTTATTGGAAGTGTGCATTTCCCGTGTGGTACTTAATGTATAATTTGCTGAGTAGTATTTACTCTGTTGTATATTATTTATTGTGCATATTGTGCGTATTACCGGACTGCACATTATTTATTTGGTTGCGTGTGTTTAGATTAAATTACGCGTTGTATTGATTCTATTTAATATGCATTAATTGTGTATATATGCTGTGTATATATTTAATCCGTGCACATAATTATTGGGTATATATGTTTAGTGTATACTTGCTCTACATGTATCTTGTATTTACTATTTGTATCTATACTGTCTATGTATTCACTCTGAAATACTGTGCGTATATTTACTCTGTGTTTCAATTGATTGTCTATTTTCCAGGCCTTATTTATTATATATGTATTTACTTGTATATATTCACAGTATGTGTATTTACTCTGTATATATAGTGTGTGTTTTCACTCTGTAATATTCACAGTATATGAATTCACTTTATATATGCAGTGTGTGTATTTACTCTATATATATTCAGTGTGTGTTTTCACTCTATATATTCACAGTGTGTGTGTTCACTCTGTAAATATACAGTGTGTGTATTTACTCTGTATACGTTCAGTGTGTGTTTTCACTCTATATATTCACAGTGTGTGTTCACTCTGTAAATATTCAGTGTGTGTTTACTCTATTTATATTCACATTGTAATTGGGACTCACATTGTAATGGGGAAATATATAGTATTGAGGATGAGCATTGTATAGGGGATGCACATTGTATTTGTGATACACATTGTAATGGGGATGCACATTGTAATGGGGGCACACATTGTATTTGTAACACACACTGTAATGGAGCCTCACATTGTAATGGGGACGCACATTGGGGGGTAAGTTAAACCCAAAAAGCAGGTAAGTTCGGTCGGTTGCAAAGTTAAAGTATTAAAAGTCTGAATCGTGTCCAGAACCTGCCACCAACCCACGTGCGGTTTTAATGAAGGTGGGCTGTGGGGTGGGCAGCCACCCTGCTCCCAGGAGGCGGGTTTTCCGTTTAAATATTATAATGAGGCTGGAAGCCTCTGCTTTAACCTCCATTTTGAATTTAACTTTAGCTGGTCGGGTTTTCCAGACCTTGCGAAACCCGCCAGCTAATGTAACACAAGGACTGCTGGCAGGGGACCAGGAGCGCAGCATGGAGGCAGGGTGAGGCCTCAAGCTTGGAATCGTTGGCCTGGGGGAAGAGGGTGGCGGGGGGGGGGGGGGGGGGGCGGTGGTGTTCGATTGTGGAGTGTGCATTTGGCAGGGACGCTGGATCCAGGAGGTAAGTGTAATTGAGACACATAAGAACATAAGAAATAGGAGCAGGAGTAGGCCACACGGCCCCTCGAGCCTGCTCCGCCATTTAATACGATCATGGCTGATCTGATCATGGACTCAGCTCCACTTCCCCGCCTGCTCCCCATAATCCCTTATCGTTTAAGAAACTGTCTATTTCTGTCTTAAATTTATTCAATGTCCCAGCTTCCACAGCTTTCTGAGGCAGCGAATTCCATAGATTTACAACCCTCTGAGAGAAGAAATTTCTCCTCATCTCCGTTTTAAATGGGCGGCCTCTTATTCTAAGATCATGCCCTCTAGTTCTTGTCTCCCCCATCAGTGGAAACATCCTCTCTGCATCCACCTTGTCAATCCCCCTCATAATCTTATACGTTTACTCGATTATGCTAAGTTCACCTTTCATTCTTCTGAATTCCAATGAGTAGAGGCCCAACCTACTCAACCTTTCCTCATAAGTCAACCTCCTCATCCCCAGAATCAACCTAGTGAACTTTCTCTGAACTGCCTCCAAAGCAAATATATCCTTTTATAAATATAGAAACCAAAACTGCACGCAGTATTCCAGGTGTGGCCTCACCGATACCTTATATAGCTGTAGCAAGACTTCCCTGCTTTTATACTCCATCCCCTTTGCAATAAAGGCCAAGATACCATTGGCCTTCCTGATCACTTGTGGTATCTGCATATTATCCTTTTGTGTTTCATGCACAAGTACTCTCAGGTCCCGCTGTACTGCAGCACTTTGCAATCTTTCTCCATTATACATTGTAACGGGGGACACATTGTAATTGGGGAACACATATTGTAATTCTGACACACATTGTAATGGGATGCACATTGTAATTGTGACACGCATTGTAATGGGATGCACATTGTAATGGGGATGCACATTATAATGCGACACACATTGTAATGGGACACAAATTGTAATTGTGACACACAATGTGATGCGATGCACATTGTAACAGGACGCACGTTGTAATGGGGATGTACATTGCAATGGGACGCACAATGTAATGGGATGCACAGTATGTTGCGGAACCAACCAGGGAGCAGGCTATCTTGGATCCGGTACTGTGTAATGAGACAGGATTAATAAATGATCTCATAGTAAAGGATCCTCTAAGAAAGAGTGATCATAGCATGGTTGCATTTCAAATTCAGTTACAGAGTGAGAAAGTTGTCCTGATCTTAAATAAAGGCGATTACAAAGGTTTGAAGGCAGAGTTGGCTAAAGTGAACTAGGAAAATAGTTAAAGTGTAAGACGGTTGATAAGCAGTGGCAAACATTTAAGGAGATATTTCATAACTTTCAACAAAAATATATTCCAATGAGAAGGAAAGACTTTAAGAGAAGGGAATACCATCCGTGGCTAACTAAGGAAGTAAAGGATGGTATCAAACTGAAAACAATGGCATACAAAGTGGCCAAGATTAGTGGGAGGACAGAAGATTGGGACATTTTTAAAAACCAGCAAAGGATGACTAAAAAAATAATAGAGGGAAGATAGATTATGAAAGCAAACTAGCACAGAATATAAAAACAGCTAGTAAGAGCTTCTACAGGTACATAAAAAGGAAGAGAGTAGCTAAAGTAAATGTTGGTCCCTTAGGGAATGAGACTGGGGAATTAATAATGGGGAACAGGGAAATGGCAGAGACTTTGAACAAATATTTTTAATTGGGGTCTTAACGGTAGAAGACACTAAAAACATCCCAATAATGGATAATCAAGGGGCTAGAGGGAGGGAGAAATTTAAAACAATCACTATCACTAAAGAAAAATTACTCGGTAAAATAATGGGACTAAAGGTGGACAAGTCCCCTGGACCTGATGGCTTGCATCCCAGGGTCTTAAAAGAAATGGCTGCAGAGCTAATGGATGCATTGGTTATAATCTATCAAAATTCCCTGGATTCTGGAGAGGTCCCAGCGGATTGGAAAACCGCAAATGTAATGTCCCTATTTAAAAAAGGAGGCAGACAAAAAGCAGTAAACTATAGACCCGTTAGCCTAACAATTGTCGTTGGGAAAATGCTGGAGTCCATTATTAAGGAAGCAGTAGCAGGGCATTTTGAAAAGCATAATACAGTCAAGCAGAGTCAGCATGGATTTATGAAGGGGAAGTCATGTTTGACAAATTTACTGGAGTTCTTTGAGGATGTAACGAACAGGGTGAATAAAGAGGAACCAGTGGATGTGGTGTATTTGGATTTCCAGAAGGCATTCGATATGATACCACACAAAAGGTTACTGCATAAGATAAAAGCTCATGGAGTTGGAAGTAATATATTAGCATGGAGAGTGGACTGGTTAACTAACAGAAAACAGAGAGTCGGGATAAATGGGTCATTTTCCGGTTGGCAAATGGTAACTAGTGGGGTACCACAGGGATCAGTGCTGGTGCCTCAACTATTTACAATCTATATTTATGACTTGGATGAAGGGACCACGTGTAATGTAGCTAAGTTTGCTGATGATACAAAGATGGGTGGGAAAGCAAGTTGTGAGGAGGATATAAAGAATCTGCAAAGGGATATAGACAGGCTAAGTGAGTGGGAAAACATTTGGCAGATGGAATGTAATGTGGGAAAATGTGAGGTTATGCACTTTAGCAGGAAAAATAAAAAAGCAAAATTATTTAAATGGAGAGAGCTTACAAAATGCTGCAGTACAAAGGGACTTGGGGGTCCTTGTGCATGAAACACAAAAAGTTAGTATGCAGGTACAACAAGTAATCAAGAAAGCAAATGGAATGTTGGCCTTTATTGCAAGGGGGATAGAGTATAAAAGCAGGGAAGTACTGCTGTAACTGTACAGGATATTGGTGAGACCACACCTAGAGAATTGCATACAGTTTTGGTCTCCTCATTTAAGGAGGGATATACTTGCATTGGAGGCAGTTCAGAGAAGGTTCACTAGGTTGATTCCTGAGATGAAGGGGTTGACTAATGAAAAAAGGTTGAGTAGATTTGGCCTATACTCATTGGCATTTGGAAGAATGAGAGGCCATTTTATTGAAACATGTAAGATACTGAGGGGACTCGACAAGGTAGATGCAGAGAGGATGTTTTCACTCGTGGGGTAATCTAGAACTAGGGGGCATAGTTTAAGAATAAGGCGTCTCCCATTTAGAACTGAGATGAGGAGAAATTTCTTCTCTCTGGAATTCCCTGCCTCAGAGAGCTGTGGAGGCTGGGTCATTGAAAATATTTACAGTGGAGATAGACAGATTTTTGAAAGATATGGGCATGAAGGGTTATGGGTAGTGGGCAGGGAAGTGGAGCTGAGCCCAAGATCAGATCAGCCATGATCTTATTGAATGGCGGAGCACCTACTTCTGCTCCTACTTCCTATGTAATTGTGACACGCATTGTAATGGGACACACATTGTAATTGGGACGCACATTATAATTTTTAAAAATTCCTTTCGGGATGCGGGCATCATTGGCAAGGCCAGCATTTATTTCCCATCCCTAATTGCCCTCTAGAAGATGGTTGTGAGCCGTCTTCTTGAACCGCTGCAGTCCGTGTGGTGAAGGTACTCCCAAGTGCTGTTACGGAGGGAGTTCCAAGATATTGACCCAGCGACAATAAAGAAACGGCGATATATTTCCAAGTCAGGATGATGTGTAAATTGGAGGGTAACTTGCAGATGATAGAGTTCTCATGCAGTCATCATTGAATATCCTCACTTCTGACCTTATGATGGAAGCAAGGTGATTGATGAAGCAGCTGAAGATAGTTGTGCTGAGGGCATTGCCCTGAGGAACTCCTGCAGCAATGTCCTGGGGCTGTAATGATTGACCTCCAACAACCACAGCCACCTTCCTTTTTGCCAGGAATGACTCCAGCGAGTGGAGAGTCTTCCCCTGATTCCCATTGAATTCGGTTTTACTAGCGCTTCTTAATGCTGCACTCGGTCAAATGCTGCCTTGATGGGGATGCACATTGTTGTGGGGTGCATATTGCAATAGATACAGCATACATTGTAAGGTTGTATACATTGTTTTGGTGGTGCACAACTAATGAGGGTGCTCCATCAACAGTTTATTCTTTGCATGTTAGCCCTTGGTCTTTTCCAGTGGACATTATTACAATTACAGACAGATGGGCTTACTTCAGCCAAGTTAATTGCATTCTTTGGGAGATGTAATTTGCTCCTTATGCAGGTCATTAACAGCCGGACATTAATGGAGATACATTCAGTAATAACAGCAGCATTAACATTAGGACTGATGTTATCAATGGTGTTGCAGTCAATAGTAATTTTAAAAAATGTATTAATTTATGAGATGTGGGTGTCACTGGCAAGGCCAGCATTTATTGACCATCCCTCAAAGCAGGCTGCTTTGTCCTGGATGGTGTCGAGCTTTTTGAGTGTTGTTGGAGATGCAGTCATCCAGGCAAGTGGAGAGTATTCCATCACACTCCTGACTTATGCCTTGTAGATGGTGGAAAGGCTTTGGGGAGTCAGGAGGTAAGATACTTGCCACAGAATACCAGCCTCGTGTTGCCACAGTATTTCTGTGGCTGGGCTAGTTAAATTTCTGGTCAATGGTGACCCCCAGGATATTGATGGTGGGGGATTCATGATGGTAATGCCATTAAATGTCATGGGACCGTGGTTAGACTTTGTCTTGTTGGAGATAGTCAATGCCTGGCACTTGTGTGGTGCGAATAGTACTTGCCACTTATCAGCCCAAACCTGAATGTCGTCCAGGTCTTGCTGCATGTGGGCATGGACTGCTTCATTATCTGAGGAGTTGCAAATGGCACTGAACACTGTGCAATCATCAGCGAACATCCCCACTTCTGATCTTATGATGGAGGCAGTCATTGATGAAGCAGCTGAAGATGGTTGGGCCTAGGACACTGCCCTGAAGAACTCCTGCAGCAATATCCTGGGGATGTGATGATTGACCTCCAACCACCACAACCACCTTCGTTTTTGCCAGGTATGACTCCAGCGAGTGGAGAGTTTTCTCCCTGATTCCCATTGAATTCGGTTTTACTAGCGCTACTTGATGCGACACTCGGTCAAATGATGCTTTGATGGTAATGCACGTTGTAACGGGAAAGTACACTGTAATTGGGACACACTTTGTAATTTTGTTTTATTTGTTCCGGGATGTGGGCATCGCTGACAAGCCCAGCATTTATTGCCCAGCTGTAATTGCCCTCGAGAAGGTGATGCTGAGGCGCCTTCTTCAACTGCTGCATACCATGTGGTGAAGGTACTCTCACAGTGCTGTTATGGAGGGAGCTCCAGAATATTGACCCAGTAACGGTGAAGGAATGGCAATATATTTCAAAGTCAGAATGGTGTGAGATTGGAGGGGAACTTTCAGGTGATGGTGCTCCCATGCACCTGCTGCCCTTGTCCTTCTAGGCGGTAGAGGTCGCAAGTTTGGGAGGTGCTGCTGAAGAAGACTTGCCGTGTTTCTGTAGTGCATCTTGTAGCTGGTACACACTGCAGCCACGGTGCGCTGGTGATGAAGGGAGTGAATGTTTAAGTTGGTGGATGGGGTGCCTATCAAGCAGGCTGCTTTCTCCTGGATGGTGTCAAGCGTTTTGAGTATTGTTGGAGCTGCATCCATCCAGGCAAGTGGAGAGTATTCCATCACATTCCTGACTTACATAGAAACATAGAAATGTAGAAAATAGGTGCAGGAGTAGGCCATTCGGCCCTTCAAGCCTGCACCACCATTCAATAAGATCATGGCTGATCATTCACCTCAGTACCCCTTTCCTGCTTTCTCTCCATACCCCTTGATTCCTTTAGCCATAAGGGCCAAATCTAACTCCCTCTTGAATACATCCAATGAACTGGCATCAACAACTCTCTGCGGCAGGGAATTCCACAGGCTAACAACTCTCTGAGTGAAGAAGTTTCTCCTCATCTCAGTCCTAAATGGCTTACCCCTTATCCTTCGACTATGTCCCCTGGTTCTGGACTTCCCCAACATCGGGAACATTCTTCCTGCAACTAACCTGTCCAGTCCCATCAGAATTTTATATGTTTCTATGAGATCCACTCTCATCCTTCTAAACTCCAGTGAATACAGGCCCAGTCGATCCAGTCTCTCCTCATATGTCAGTCCTGCCATCCCGGGAATCAGTCTGGTGAACCTTCGCTTCACTCCCTCAATAGCAAGAATGTCCTTCCTCAGATTAGGAGACCAAAACTGAACACAATATTCCAGCTGAGGCCTCACCAAGGCCCTGTACAACTGCAGTAAGATCTCCCTGCTCCTATACTCAAATCCCCTAGCTATAAAGGCCAACATACCATTTGCCTTCTTCACTGCCTGCTGAACCTGCTTGCCAACTTTCAATGACTGATGTACCATGACACCCAGGTCTCGCTGCACCTCCCCTTTTCCTAATCTGCCGCCATTCAGAAAATATTCTGCCTTCGTGATTTTGCCACCAAAGTGGATAACCTCACATTTATCCACATTATACTGCATCTGCCACGCGTTTTCCCACTCACCTAACCTGTCCAAGTCACCCTGCAGCCTTTTAGCGTCCTCCTCGCAGCTCACACTGCCACCCAGCTTAGTGTCATCTGCAAACTTGGAGATATTACACTCAATTCCCTCATCCAAATCATTAATGTATATTGTAAATAGCTGGGGTCCCAGCACTGAGCCCTGCGGTACCCCACTAGTCACTGCCTGCCATTCTGAAAAGGACCCGTTTACCCCGACTCTCTGCTTCCTGACTGCCAACCAGTTCTCTATCTACGTCAGTACATTACCCCCAATACCATGTGTTTTAATTTTGCACACCAATCTCTTGTGTGGGACCTTGTCAAAAGCCTTTTGAAAGTCCAAATACACCACATCCACTGGTTCTCCCTTGTCCACTCTACCAGTTACATCCTCAAAAAATTCTAGAAGATTTGTCAAGCAGGATTTCCCTTTCATAAATCCATGCTCACTTGGGCAGATCCCGTCACTGCTTTCCAAATGTGCTGCTATTTCATCTTTAATAATTGATTCCAACATTTTCCCCACTACTGATGTCAGGCTAACTGGTCTATAATTACCCATTTTCTCTCTCCCTCCTTTCTTAAAAAGTGGTGTTACATTATCCACCCTCCAATCCGTAGGAACCAATCCAGAGTCGATAGACTGTTGGAAAATGATCACCAATGCATCCACTATTTCTATGGATACTTCCTTAAGTACTCTGGGATGCAGACTATCAGGCCCCAGGGATTTATCGGCCTTCAATCCCATCAATTTCTCTAACACCATTTCCCGCCTAATAAGGATTTCCTTCAGTTCCTCCTTCTCACTAGACCCTCGGTCCCCTAGCATTTCCGGAAGGTTATTTGTGTCTTCCTTCGTGAAGACAGAACCAAAGTACTTGTTTAACTGGTCCGCCATTTCTTTGTTCCCCATTATAAATTTGCCTGAATCTGACTGCAAGGGACCTACGTTTGTTTTCACTTATCTTTTTCTCTTTGCATATCTATAAAAGCTTTTGCAGTCAGTTTTTATGTTCCCAGCAAGCTTACTCTCATACTCTATTTTCCCTCTCCTAATTAAACCCTTTGTCTTCCTCTGTTGTATTACAAAATTCTCCCAGTCCTCAGGTTTGCTGCTTTTTCTGGCCAATTTATATGCCTCTTCCTTGGATTTAACACTATCCTTAATTTCCCTTGTTAGCCACGGTTGAGCCACCTTCCCCATTTTATTTTTACTCCAGACAGAGATGTACAATTGTTGAAGTTCATCCATGTGATCTTTAAATGTTTGCCATTGCCAATCCACCAACAACCCTTTAAGTATCAATCGCCAGTCTATTCTAGCCAATTCACATCTCATACCACCGAAGTTACCATTCCTTAAGTTCAGGACCCTAGTCTCTGAATTAATTGTGTCACTCTCCATCTTAATAAAGAATTTTACCATATTATGGTCACTCTTCCCCAAGGGGCCTCGCACAACAAGATTGCTAATTAGTCCTTTTTCATTACACATCACCCAGTCTAGGATGGCCAGCTCTCTAGTTGGTTCCTCGACATATTGGTTTAGAAAACCATCCCTAATACACTCCAGGAAATCCTCCTCCACCGCATTGCGACCAGTTTGGTTAGCCCAATCAATATGTAGATTAAAGTCGCCCATGATAACTGCTGTACCTTTATTGCACGCATCCCTAAATTCCTATTTTATGCTGTCCCCAACCTCACTACTACTGTTTGGTGGTCTGTACACAACTCCCACTAGCGTTTTCTGCTGTATTTCGTAGTTCCACTCATACCGATTCCACATCATCCAAGCTAATATCCTTCCTTACTATTGCATTAATTTCCTCTTAAACCAGCAATACCACCCCACCTCCTTTCCCTTTCTGTCTATCCTTCCTAAATGTTGAATACCCCTGGATGTTGAGTTCCCAGCCTTGGTCACCCTGGAGCCATGTCTCTGTGATGTCAATTACATCATATCCGTTAACTGCTGTCTGTGCAGTTAATTCGTCCATCTTATTCCGAATACTCCTCGCATTGAGGCACAGAGCCTTCAGGCTTGTCTTTTTAACACACTTTGCCCCTTTAGAATTTTGCTGTAATTTGGCCCTTTTTGCCTTGGGTTTCTCTGCCCTCCACTTTTACTTTCCTTCTTTCTATCTCTTACTTCTGTCCCCACTCTACTTCCCTCTGTCTCCCTGCATAGGATCCCACCCCCCTGCCATATTAGTTTAACTCTTCCCCGGTAGCAATAGCAAACCTCCCCCAGAACCAGTTCCAATGCCCCAGGAATTTGAATCCTTTCCTTCTGCACCACTCCTCAAGCCACGTATTCATCTGAGCTATCCTGCGATTCCTAATCTGACTAGCACGTGGCACTCGTAGTAATCGTACATTAATGATTTAGACGAGGGGATTAAATGCAGTATCTCCAAATTTGCGGATGACACTAAGTTGGGTGGCAGTGTGAGCTGCGAGGAGGATGCTATTAGGCTGCAGAGTGACTTGGATAGGTTAGGTGAGTGGGCAAATGCATGGCAGATGAAGTATAATGTGGATAAATGTGAGGTTATCCACTTTGGTGGTAAAAACAGAGAGATAGACTATTATCTGAATGGTGACAGATTAGGAAAAGGGAAGGTGCAACGAGACCTGGGTGTCATGGTACATCAGTCATTGAAGGTTAGCATGCAGGTACAGCAGGCGGTTAAGAAAGCAAATGGCATGTTGGCCTTCATAGCGAAGGGATTTGAATACAGGGGCAGGGAGGTGTTGCTACAGTTGTACAGGGCCTTGGTGAGGCCACACCTGGAGTATTGTGTACAGTTTTGGTCTCCTAACTTGAGGAAGGACATTCTTGCTATTGAGGGAGTGCAGCGAAGATTCACTAGACTGATTCCCGGGATGGTGGGACTGACCTATCAAGAAAGACTGGATCGACTGGGCTTGTATTCACTGGAGTTCAGAAGAATGAGAGGGGACCTCATGGAAACGTTTAAAATTCTGACGGGTTTAGACAGGTTAGATGCAGGAAGAATGTTCCCAATGTTGGGGAAGTCCAGAACCAGGGGTCACAGTCTGAGGATAAGGGGTAAGCCATTTAGGACCGAGATGAGGAGAAACTTCTTCACCCAGAGAGTGGTGAACCTGTGGAATTCTCTACCACAGAAAGTTGTTGAGGCCAATTCACTAAATATATTCAAAAGGGAGTTAGATGAAGTCCTTACTACTCGGGGAATCAAGAGTTATGACGAGAAAGCAGGAATGGGGTACTGAAGTTGAATGTTCAGCCATGAACTCATTGAATGGCGGTGCAGGCTAGAAGGGCTGAATGGCCTGCTCCTGCACCTATTTTCTATGTTTCTATGTTTCTACTGCTTTTGAGGTCCTACTTTTTAATTTAGCTCCTAGCTCCCTAAATTCGTCTTGTAGGACCTCATCCCGTTTTTTACCTATATCGTTGGTACCTATATGCACCACGATAACTGGCTGTTCACCCTCTTCAAAATGTCCTGCTCCCGCTCGGAGACATCCTTGACCTTGCACCAGGGAGGCAACATACCATCCTGGAGTCTCAGTTGTTGTCGCAGAAACGTCTATCTATTCCCCTTACAATAGAATCTCCTATCATTATAGCTCTCCCACTCTTTTTCCTGCCCTCCTGTGCAGCAGAGCCACCCACGGTGCCATGAACTTGGCTGCTGCTGCTCTCTCCTGATGAGTCATCCCCCTCAACAGTACCCAAAGTGGTGTATCTGTTTTGCAGGGGGTGACCGCAGGGGACCCCTGCACTACCTTCCTTCCACTGCTCTTCCTGTTGGTCACCCATCCCCTATCTGGCTGTGTACCCTTTACCTACGGTGTGGCCAACTCACTAAACGTGCTATTCACGTCATTCTCAGCATCGTGGATGCTCCAGAGTAAATCCACCCGCAGCTCCAGTGCTGCAACGTGGTCTGTCAGATGCTGCAGGCGGATGCACTTCCCGCACATGGAGTCGTCAGGGACACTGGAAGCGTCCTAGATAAGACTACAGCTTCCTTCTATGCCTCTCTTGGTATCCTACGAAGGGTCCATCGAGGCACTTGTCGCTGCCTCCTTTAAGCAGCAACCCCAGCTGTCCCATCCTACTCTCTCCCTGACCTTCTCGCCCACTGGAGGCTAATCTTGCTCATCTCCCCCTCCCACCCCCCCCACCCCCGTCCAGCGCTGACTAGTGGACGCAGGCAGTGGGCAGCCATCACCGACCCTCTCCTCATCACCCTCCAGAATGTCCGTTCGTTTGTGAACAAGGTCCTTCCCATCCATGAGCTAATCGTGGATGATTGCATTGACATCATGGCCCTGATGGAAACTTGGTTGAGGAGTGATGACACCTTACCCTTAAATGAAGGCTCCCCCTCTAGCTATACCTTCCACCATTTGCCCCGCTCAGACCACGATGGTGGCGGTGTGGTTCTCATCAGCAAATCACACCTTGGTCTGTCCCCCTACTCCTCTGGCACTTTCTCCTCCTTTGAGCATCTCCCCTCTCATCCCTCATTTAAAACACTCATTCTGTAACACCCACCAAGCACCATAAAAATGTTATTACCGAGATATCTTCATTGCTCATCCTCGGTGATTTCAACCTCCCTTTCAATTCATCATGTTTTCTCTCCTCCGAATTCACTCCCTCCTATCCTCCCTCATTCACTCCCTCCATGGAAACTCCCCAACCCATATTCATGGTCACCCCCTCGACCTTGCCACCGCTCGTGGCCTCGCTACTCCCATCGTGTCAATCGCGGATAAGACCACTTCCTCGTATTGCTCCCCACACACATCCATCTTGCACCCTCGCCCCCACCCCCCCCAGCTTCTTCTGTGCCCGCCCCTGGAAAAAGCTCTCTCCCGACTCTCTTACAACTGCACTTATGAACTCCCAACTGTCCAGTCTTTGGCCCTCCGTTCACCATGACATTTCTGCAGCTACCGATCTGCTCAACCACACCCTCACCATCACTTTTGATGCCCTAGTCCTTATCAAAACAATAACCCTCTCTCGCCCTGGCTGTTCCCCCTGGTACAGCCCTCATCTTCACTCCCTTAAGTCCAAAGGACGCAGACTTGAACGGATATGGTGGACAACTACTTAGCCATTCACCATCAGATCTGGCTGGACCAGATAAAGCATTATCAGGTCCTGCTCTCGTCTGTCAAAATTACTCATTATTCCAGAATCACTCTGGAATGCAAAGATAAACCTCGGCTTCTATTCTCCATTGCTAAACGTCTTCTTAAACCCTTCTCCCCAGTCTCCTCCATCCTCACCTCCGACAATAAGTGTGGGGAGCTCATTGACTTCTTTCTCTCAAAGATTGAGACCATCCAATCAGCTGGATCTGCCACTTCCCTTCCTTCCCATAGACCATCCGGCCAAACTTCCTCTAAGAATTCCCCCGCTCTAGCCCTGACCTCACATCTTTGTCCGGTTTCTCCTTGATCTCCCTTCATGACCTCTCTGAGCTCATCTTGTCCATGAGACCCACTTCCTGCTCCCTTGACCCTATTCCCACTAAACTGCTGACCACCCAACTTCCTTTTCTGGCTCTCATGTTAGCTGATATTGTTAATGGTTCTCTGTCCTCGGGTACTATCCCCCCTCCCTCAAATCTGCCTTCATCACTCCTCTCCTCAAAAATCTAACCACCGACCCCTCCATCCTTGCAAACTACTATCCCATCTCCAACCTCCTTTCCCTCTCAAGTCCTTGAACATGTTGTCCCCTCCCAAATCCGTTCCCATCTTTCCCACAACTCCATGTTTGAATCCCTCCAATCCAGTTTCCACGCCAGCCACAGTACCGAAACGGCTCTCATCAAAGTCACAAATGTCATCCTGTGTGACTGTGACAAAGGCAAACTATCCCTCCTCGTCCTTCTTGACTTGTCTGCAGCCTTTGACATGGTTGATCACTCTATCCTTCTCCAACGCCTCTCCACAGCTGGGTGGGACTGCACTCGCCTGGTTCCATTCTTATCTATCTAATCGTAGCCAGAGAATCAACTGCAACGGCTTCTCTTCCCACTCCCGCATTGTTACCTCTAGTGTCCCCCAAAGACTATCCTTGCACACTATTATTTCTCATCTACATGTTGGCGATATCATCTGAAAACATAGCGTCTGTTTCCACATGTACGCTGACGACACCAAGCTCTACCTCACCATCATTTCTCTCGACCCTTCCACTGTCTAAATTGTCATACTGCTTGTCCGACATCCAGTTCTGGATGAGCAGAAATTTTCATCAATTAAATATTAGGAAGTCCAATGCCATTGTTTTCAGTACCCGCCACAAATTCCGTTCTCTGGCCAGTGACCCCCTTTCTGGGCTTTACTGTTGTAATATATGCTTCTGTGAGGATGCTCACAGGTTTGTAGAGCTGTTGCATTGTGAGTGGCTTAGCCAGTCACATGATGTTCACAAGACTCAATAAAACCCCAGCCAGTTGGGTCTAGGTCATCCACGATGAGGTATGCATTTGTGAGCCTAGTGGATGAACTGGTAATGTGTAGTGTGATTGTTAAACCTTTGTTAATAAATCAGCTAGTTCTTAATAGAAATGTGTTGCTATGAATTCTTAAGCAAAGAACCTATGAAGCACATACAATACAACTGTGACCACCACTTTCTCAAGTCACTGTCCACTGAGACTATATTCTCAGCTGAGCTGCTTCGATTTCCAGTGCCTGGCCTGGTTCTCTGGCTTCGGTCTTTGTGATGTTCCACTGAGCTAGTTCTGGATGTGTTCCTGCTGATGTCCTTGGTTAAGTCACGAGGAGATTACACAAACTAGGGATTTAGTCCCGAGAATTTAGATGGTTAAGGGGTAATCTGATCGAAGTTTTCAGGATATTAAGATGAACAGATAGGATAGATAGAGAGAAACTATTCCCGCTGGTTGGGGATTCTAGGACGAGGGGGGAATTCTTTGTTGACTTCCTTCTTTGTCTCTACTTTTGATTCTATTTCCGCCTTTCACTTTAAAATGGCTGTTTTTTTTATATCCTTGCTGTTGCTACAAAAGCAGCTTCTAATGTATTTTCTCTCTTCTTTTAGCGGACAGCTATCTTGTTAAGTTTCTTTATCCCTCACTAAAACAGGTTCCGCATTGACCGCGAAAACAAACTCCCCAAAGCCACTTAAAATGGCACTTTCAAACTCTGTAGCCATTGGCCCATCATTCGCCATGATACTTCTGGAGTCGTTGATTAACCCAATCCCCGCTCACCTCCACTTTGTCCCCAGCAAAACCTTTACTCTCTTCCACCTCAGTTGCACCGCCCCCCACCCCCCTCCCATCCTCTTCCTCTCATCCAAGAGGTACAGACTTGAGTGTATCTGGTGCATAAGTTTTGCTATCCAGCTGGCCAGACCACATCAAACACTATCAGGCCTTGCTCTAGTCTGCCAAAACTTCCCACTGCTCCAGGATCATGCTGCGGAGCAAGGATAACCCTTGTCTTCTTTCTTTCACTGCCAATCATCTCCCTAAACCCCTCTCCATTTCCAATCCTCTCTGGCTACAGATGTGGTGCCAGAGGACTGGAGGACTGTTAATGTTGTAACCGTTGTTTAAAAGGGAGAAAGGAGTAGACCAAGTAATTACAGGCCAGTCAGCCTAACCTCGGTGATGGGCAAATTATTGGAAAAAATTCTGAGGGACAGGATAAATCTTCATTTAGAAAGACACGGGTTCATCAAGGACAGTCAGCATGGATTTGTTAAGGGAAGGTCACGTCTGAGTAACTTGAATTAATTTTTTGAGGAGGTAACAAGGTGGGTTGGTGAGGGCAGTATGTTTGATGTAGTCTACCTGGATTTTAGCAAGGCCTTTGACAAAGTCCCACATGGAAGGCTAGTCAAAAAAGTAAAAGACCATGGGATCCAAGGAAAGTGGCAAGTTGGATGCAAAATTGGTTCAGTGTCAGAAAGCAAAGGATAATGGTCGACGGGAGTTTTTGTGGCTGGAAGGCTGTTTCCAGTGGGGTTCCACAGGGCTCACCCTTTCCCTCAACGACTATCTGACCCACCTGTGACAGGGACTGTGGTCTCATATTGGACTGTTTAATCAACTAAGGACTCCTTTTTAGAGTGGAAACAAGTCCTCCTCGATTCCGAGGGACTGCCTAGGATGATGACAGGGCTCAGTACTAGGTCCCTTGCTTTTTGTGGTATACATCAATGATTTAGGCTTCAATGTAGGGGGCATGATTAAGAAGTTTGCAGATATACAAAAATTAGCCTTCAGATTGATAGTGAGGAAGATAGCTCTAGACAACAGGAAGATATCAATGGACTGGTCAGATGGGCAGAAAATTGGTAAATGGAATTCAATCCGGAGAAATGTGAGGTAATGCATTTATGGAGGGCTAATAAGATAAGGGGATACACAATAAATGGTAAGATACTGAGAAATGTAGAGGAACAGAAGGACCTTGGCGTGCATGTCTATAGATCTCTAAAGGTAGCAGGATAGGTAGATAATAAGGTAGTTAAGAAGACATGTGGGATGCATTCCTTTATTAGCTGAGGCACAGCATATAAGAGCAGGGAGGTTATTTTTGAACTGTATAAAACACTGGTTAGGCCACAGCTAGAATACCGTGTATAGTTCTGGTCACCACATTACAGGAAAGAGGTGATTGCACTAGAGAGGGTACAGAGATTTACAAAGATGTTGCCAGGACTAGAGAATTTTAGCTATGAGAAAAGATTGGACAAGCTGGGGTTTTGTTTTCTTTGGAACAGAGGAGACTTAATTAAGGTGCATAACATGATGAGGGGCCTAGATAGATTGGATAACAAGGACTTATTTCCCTCAGCAGAGGGGTCAGTACCAGGGGGCATAGATTTAAAGTAATTGGTAGAAGGATTAGAGGGGAGATGAGAAAAAAAAATTCACCCAGAGGGTGGTGTGTGTCTGGAACTCACTGCCTGAAAAGTTGGTAGAGGCAGAAACCCTCACCACATTTAATTTGAAGTGCCGCAACCCTGCAAGGCTATGGACCAAGAGCTGGATAGCAATTTTTGGCCGGCACAGACACAATGGGCCGAATGGCCTCCTTCTCTGCTGTACATTTCTATGATTCTCTACTATCTCCCCGTATGCCCTTTCCGATTAAATCCACCTCCTGCTCCCTTGACTCAGTATAATGCTGATCACCCAAATTCCCTCCAGGCCCCCAAGCTAATTGACATGGTAAATGTTTCTCTCACCTCAGGTACTGTTCCCCCTCCCATTCAAAGCAGCCGTCATCACCCCTCTCCTCAAAAAACCCATGCATGATGTTTGAACCTCTCCAATCAGGTTTGCCAGCGCACTGAAACAGCCCTAATCAAAATCACATACATCTTTCGATGTGACTGTGACCTTGCTGCACTATTTCTCCTCATCGTTCTCGACCTGTCTGCAGCCTTTGACACAGCTGACCACACCATCCTCCACCAATGCCTCTCCTCTGCTGCCCTCGCCTGGTTCTATTCTTATCTGTCCAATGATAGCCTGAAAATCACTTGCAATTGCTTCTCTTCCCGCTCCCACAACGTTACCTGAAGATCTATCCTTGGCCCCTTCCTATTTCTCATTTACATGTTGCCCCTTGGCGACATTATCTGAAAACACAGCATCAGTTTTCACATGTACGGTGACAACACCTAGCTCTACCTCACCACCACTTCTCTCAACCACTCCACGGGCTCTGGAGAAGCTGCAATTTCCTCCTACTAAATATTGGGATGACCGAGGCCATTGTCTTCGGCCCCTGCCACAAACTCTGTTTCCTCGCCACTGACTCCATCCCTCTCTCTGGCCACTGTCTCAGGCTGAACCAGACTGTTTACAACCTCAGCTTTCTATTTTACCCTCAGCTGAGCTTCTGACCCCATATTCTCTCCATCCAATACAGTCGACTTCCACTATCACCCACCTGACTAAAGTAAATGTTGGTCCCTCAGAAGATGAGAAGGGGGATTTAATAATGGGAAATGTGGAAATGGCTGAGACCTTAAACAATTATTTTGCTTCGGTCTTCACAGTGGAACACACAAAAACCATGCCAAAAATTGCTGGTCACGGGAATGTGGGAAGGGAGGACCTTGAGACAATCACTATCACTAGGGGGGTAGTGCTGGACAGGCTAATGGATCTCAAGGGAGACAAGTCCCCTGGTCCTGATGAAATGCATCCCAGGGTATTAAAAGAGATGGCGGAAGTTAAAGCAGATGCATTCGTTATAATCTACCAAAATTCTCTGGACTCTGGGGAGGTACCATCGGATTGGAAAGCAGCTAATGTAATGCCTCTGTTTAAAAAAGGGGGCAGACAAAAGGCAGGTAACTATAAGCCGGTTAGTTTAACATCTGTAGTGGGGAAAATGCTTGAAGCTATCATTAAGGAAGAAATAGCGGGACATCTAGATAGGAATAGTGCAATCAAGCAGACACAACATGGATTCATGAAGGGGAAATCATGTTTAACTAATTTACTGGAATTCTTTGAGGATATAACGAGCATGGTGGATAGAGGTGTACCGATGGATGTGGTGTATTTAGATTTCCAAAAGGCATTCGATAAGGTGCCAAATAAAAGGTTACTGCAGAAGATAAAGGTACGCGGAGTCAGAGGAAATGTATTAGCATGGATCGAGAATTGGCTGGCTAACAGAAAGCAGAGAGTCGGGATAAATGGGTCCTTTTCAGGTTGGAAATCGGTGGTTAGTGGTGTGCCACAGGGATCGGTGCTGGGACCACAACTGTTTACAATATACATAGATGACCTGGAAGAGGGGACAGAGTGTAGTGTAACAAAATTTGCAGATGACACAAAGATTAGTGGGAAAGCGGGTTGTGTAGAGGACACAGAGAGGCTGCAAAGAGATTTAGATAGGTTAAGCGAATGGGCTAAGGTTTGGCAGATGGAATACAATGTTGGAAAATGTGAGGTCATCCACCTTGGGAAAAAAACCAGTAAAAGGGAATATTATTTGAATGGGGAGAAATTGCAACATGCTGTGGTGCAGAGGGACCTGGGGGTCCTTTGCATGAATCCCAAAAAGTTAGTTTGCAGGTGCAGCAGGTAATCAGGAAGGCAAATGGAATGTTGGCCTTCATTGCGAGAGGGATGGAGTACAAAAGCTGGGAGGTCCTGCTGCAACTGTACAGGGTATTGGTGAGGCCGCACCTGGAGTACTGCATGCAGTTTTGGTCACCTTACTTAAGAAAGGATATACTAGCTTTGGAGGAGGTACAGAGACGATTCACTAGGCTGATTCCGGAGATGAGGGGGTTACCTTATGATGATAGATTGAGTAGACTTGGTCTTTACTCGTTGGAGTTCAGAAGGATGAGGGGTGATTTTATAGAAACATTTAAAATAATGAAAGGGATAGACAAGATAGAGGCAGAGAGGTTGTTTCCACTGGTCGGGGAGACTAGAACTAGGGGGCACAGCCTCAAAATACGGGGGAGCCAATTTAAAACCGAGTTGAGAAGGAATTTCTTCTCCCAGAGGGTTATGAATCTGTGGAATTCTCTGCCCAGGGAAGCAGTTGGGGCTAGCTCATTGAATGTATTCAAATCACAGATAGATAGATTTTTAATCAATAAGGGAATTAAGGGTTATGGGGAGCGGGCGGGTAAGTGGAGCTGAGTCCACGGCCAGATCAGCCATGATCTTGTTGAGTGGCGGAGCAGGCTCGAGGGGCTAGATGGTCTACTCCTGTTCCTAATTCTTATGTTCTTATGCCTCAGCTCACCTGCTCAAATCCTCATCCAGGCCTTTGTTACCTCCAGACTCGACTATTCCAACGCAGTCCTGGCCAGCCTCCCATCTTCCACCCTCTGGTCATCCAAAACGCTGACACCTGTATCCTAACCCACAATCACTCTGTCCTTCCAGAGTACTACCTCATCTTAAACCTCCCTTTCCTCTCCAAACTCCTTGGACATGTTGCCTCTCAAATCTGTGCCCATCTTTATCCTTCTTGTCTCCATCAACTTCTCTGCAGCCTTTGATGGTTGACCACAACATCTTTCTCTAATGCCTCTCCTCCATTGGCCAGCTAAGTGGGCCTGCCCTCGCTTGGTTCCGCTCTTAACTATCGAATCATAGCTGGAGCATCTCCAGCAATGGTTTCTTTCTGCCCGCGGAGACCTGCATCTGCATGATATCCCTGAGCAACATCATTTATAGATACAGAGTCAGTTTCCATATGTACGCTGACAACACTCAGCTCTACCTCTATACTATCTCTCCCTCCCCCCCTCCCCCCCCACTGCCTTTGTGTTGTGACATTGCTTGTCTGACGTCCAGTCTTGGATGAGCAGCAATTTTCTTCACCTAAACAACGAGAAAAGCCACAAACGCCATATCCTTGCCACCAATTCCATCCCACTTCCCAGCCAATGTATCGGGCTAAACCAAGCAGTTCGTAAACCTCAATGTGCCATTCGACCCCAAGCCAATCTTCCAACCCCACATCTTCTCCGTTAGAAGGATCACCTTCATCCGCCTCCGTAACGTTGCCGCTCACTCTATTTGCTGCTGTGACCTTCATTCATCACTTTGACATTTCCGTACTTGGATTATTCCGTTGCTCTCATAGCCGGTCTCTCATCCTCCATAAACCTCTGCTCATCCAAAACTCTGCTGTCTGAATCCTATGCCACACCAAGTGCTGCTCACCCATCGCCGCAGACCTCACTGACCTACATTGTCTCCCAAGTGCTAAATGCAAAATTCCTGCCCAGGCTGGGCGAGAAATTCAGCTCCATAGCGCCTATTTTTTTATGTGGCACTCCGGGCGCCATCATGTGTCCAAAATGGCGTCGGTGCTGCGCGCGCACAATTCTGGCACGGACCGCGGCGGGCGCCATCTTGGTAAAGGCCACACAAGAGGCGTCCTTCACGTTGGCAGCTCACGTACCTGACGCCTGCTTCGGCTCCCTCTTTCAACTTTGCTTTTTGCGTCTGAGGCAGCCAGCACCTCCGGGAAAACGATCGCTAAACAAAGAGCAGGGAATTAAAAATCAGGTAAGTACTTACCGTAATCACCGCCGCTCCCGAGATCTCCGACCTCATTTCCGGCACCGACTTCCAGGTCCCCAATCCCCCCTCGGCCCCTGACCGGATCTCCTGACCCCCAGCAATACTCCAGACCCCTGCAATCTTCTTCCCTGGTCCTCAGCAGTCCTCTGATCGGACTCCCAGCAGTTCCTGCTCCAGCCCCCCTGCCATCTTACCCAGTCACTCAGCTGAAACTTGGCGCACGAACCGGTGTGGGCTCTGCCCGCTGGGCCATCTCCATGGCAACGGTGCCCGAGGCCCAACATCCTCGGACCTTCCCCATTGTTCACATTCTGTGGGTAAGGCGCCCCAAAAATGGACGCTGCCGAGTATCTAGACCCCCTTTGTATTTAAATCTCTCCATGGCCTCGCCCCTGCTCATCTCTGTTACCCCCTCCAGCCCTGCAACCATGTTCCTAAAATCTCTGTCTCTGGCCCTTTGTGCACCCTCTCTTTGCCCCACTATTGGCGACTGCACCTTCAGCCGTCTACACCCTCATGCTCACTTCCCTTCCCTGCTTTAAGACCACTTTGACCAAGCTCCTAATGTCGCCTGTTATGTTCAGAATTACTCCTCAAGACTGTATACTGTAAGCTCAAACTGTTGTGACCTTGGTCTCTTTAATGTAGCTCCAGAGTGAGGAAGCAGCATGGTAGACTGCCTTTTATACCTGCTTGCCTGGGATGTGCAGGTGACCCTTGGGTCTCCCACAGGTGCGTCACCTGGTGGCAAGAATTACACACTAGTAAAGTTTACATACATAACATCACTCCCCACTCCAAAGTCTTAGATACAAGTTATTTACAAGTTGAGGTGATCCGGGGTTCTATATCCACAGGTTGATCACCTGAGTTGAAGTCCTGGCATGTGTGAGTTGGTCGGATCATTGCTGCACTGCAGCGCAGCTGGTCTCATCAGACCGTTGGGCATGCTGGGTTCACCCTCGTGGTTGATAGCTGTCATGTATCTTACATTATTATATATAACTGTATCCTAACATGCTATACATGCCTGTAATAAGATATGACCTGTAACCACAGCATACCTTACCACCAGGGGTGCACTTGCAAGAGACAGGTATATAAGGACAGGTCTCAGGCAAGTGCAGCATTCCAGAGCTGTGAAATAAAGGTGCAGGACCTTGACTTCACTACATGCCTCATGTGAATCTGTACTGAGGGGACAGGACTTTACAGTGGCGACGAGTTATGGGATTACAGAATCCACAGAATGGCGAACAACGGATCAGATGAAAAGTACAATGCGGGAGACAATTGGGAGGACTTCATAACCAAAGACTGGTTAGGCGACGATAAGGCAGACAAGAGAAGAGCCCATCTCTTGACCAGCTGTGGCTCAAAAACATACACTTTAATGAAGGATCTGTTGGCACCCGAGAAACCAGCAAGCAAGTCGTTTGAAGAATTGAGCACACTGGTAAGAGACCACCTGAAGCCAGCGAGCAGCCTATACATGGCCAGGCACAGGTTCTACAACTACAGACGCTGTGTGGGCCAGAGCATACCCGACTTCGTGGCGGAACTTCGGAGGTTGGCTAGTTTATGTGAGTTCTCCGATGAACTGAGGAGAGAAATGCTGAGAGACTTTTTCATTGAAGGAATAGGCCACGCAGGCATATTCTGAAAGCTCATAGAGACCAAGAACCTGACCTTAGAGGCAGCAGCACTGGTTGCACAGACATTCGTGGGAGGGGGAGAAGAAACGAGGTTGATTTACAATGCAGGTATGACAACTAACGAAATATCGGAACAAGAAGTTCACAGCACTAAACAAGCTGCTACCCCCACACACAGACAAAACCGGGAGAACAGGCTCTCGACAGCAGGCAGAAGCCATCAAGGGCCACAGGAACGGCCGTTCACACCTCATCAACTCACAATGCAAGCAATCGACTACAAAGAGAGATCAGCCAGACGCAGCTCATTCTTTGGGAACACTTTGAACAATGGAACAGGTCTGTGCTGGAGGTGTGGGGGTGGGCACTCATCAAGGGGATGTCGATTTCAGCAGGCTTTTTGCAGAAATTGTGAATATACAGGGCATTTGGCCCACATGTGCAAAAAACCGGCAGCTCGGCTGGTATACGAATCGGATGAGTCGGAAAGCGGACCAGAAGATGGTGGGGACACCGATGTACAGCGGGTCAACACAATCAATGGCCGCTGCTCCTACAACAGGATGCCTCCTATAATGATGAGGGTCCTACTCAACGGGATATCTGTCAACATGGAGCTGGATACTGGAGCGAGTCAATCTCTCATGGGCGCTCAACAATTTGAACAACTGTGGCCGCATAAAAGAGACAGACCAAAACTCACAAGGATCGACACCAAACTAAGGATCTATACCAAAGAAATCGTACCAGTCCTCAGCAGCGCCATGCTCTCTGTCACACACAAAGGGACAGTGAACCGACTTACCCTGTGGATTGTCCCCGGAGACCCCCCAGCACTGCTGGGGAGAAGCTGGCTGGCAAAACTAAACTGGAAATGGGATGCTGTCCATGCCATGTCATTAGAGGAACGGACCTCCTGCTCAACAGTTGTAAAGCTATTTGAACATCTCTTTCAGCCAGGTGTGGGCACTTTCAAAGGGGCCAAAGTCAAAATCTACATCACACAGGATGCTAGACCGGTCCATCACAAGGCCAGAGCTGTACCCTATGTGATGAGGGAAAAGATTGAACACGAACTAGACAGGCTTCTGCGGGAAGGCATTATATCACCTGTGGAATTTAGCGACTGGGCAAGTCCCATCGTCCCAGTCATGAAGCCTGATGGATCCGTACAAATCTGTGGGGACTACAAATCTACCATAAACAGAGTCTCCCTACAGGACCAGTACCCGCTGCCCAGAGCGGAGGACTTATTTGCCACATTGGCTGGAGGTAAACTTTTCTCAAAATTAGACCTCACATCTGTGTATATGACGCAAGAATTGACCAAGGAATCCAAGCTACTCACCACCATCAACACACATCGAGGCCTTTTCATGTACAGTCGATGCCCATTCGGCATCAGGTCGGCAGCTGCCATATTGCAGTGCAACATGGAGAGTCTGCTCAAGTCCATCCCGGGGACGGTTGTATTTCAAGACGACATACTTATCACGGGCAGGGACACCGACTCCCATCTCCGTAATTTGGAGGAAGTACTAAAGCGGTTGGATCGGGTAGGCCTACGGTCAAGAAATCCAAGTGCCTGTTTCTCGCACCCGAGGTTGAATTTTTGGGCAGAAGGATTGCTGCTGATGGAATCCGCCCAACAGAGTCCAAAACAGAACTGACACCCAGGCCCCGGAATGTCTCAGAACTGCGCGCCTTTCTCGGGCTACTCAATTACTTTGGGAACTTTATGCAGAACTTAAGCACGCTGCTGGAGCCTCTCCATGTGCTACTCAGGAAGGGGTGCGATTGGTTTTGGGGGGACGTCCAGGAACGCGCCTCCAATAAGGCACGCAACCTTCTGTGTTCCAACTGTGCTTTGACTTTCTTTGACCCAGGTAAAAAGCTAGTTCTCACATGCGATGCGTCAGCGTATGGGGTCGGGTGCGTTTTGCAACATGTCAATAGTGCGGGCAAATTACAACTCATAGCTTATGCCTCCAGGTCACTTTCGCGGGCAGAGCGCGGGTACGGAATGGTAGAGAAGGAGGCGCTCACGTGCGTGTACGGTGTCAAAAAAATGCACCAATACCTTCTCGGGGCCAAGTTCGCGTTAGAAACCGATCACAAGCCCCTCACGTCCCTCCTATCCAAGAGCAAGGCAATAAACGCCAACGCCTCGGCGTGAATTCAACAGTGGGCACTCATGCTGGCGTCCTACGACTATACCATAAGGCACAGACCAGGCACAGACAACTGTGCAGACGCGCTCAGCAGGCTACCCCTGGCGACCACGGAAGGGTCTGACGAACAGGACTATGAGATAGTCATGGCAATCAATGCCTTTGAGTCCACAGGTTCACCCATGATGGCTCGCCAAATCAGAGCCAGGACGGCCAGATACCCCACGTTATCCTTAGTAAAAAGATGTGTCCTCACCAATGACTGGGCATAGGCTCGCGGTGCCTGTCCCGAGGAATTAAAACCCTTTCACAGGTGCATGCATGAGCTATCACTACAAGCAGACTGCCTGATGTGGGGCAGCCGAGTAGACATGCCTCTGCAAGGCAGAGAGGCATTTGTCCGGGTGCTCCACCGCAAGAACCTGGGGATCGTTCTCATGAAGGCCATAGCCAGATCCCACGTCTGGTGGCCTGGTATTGATGCAGACTTGGAGCACTGCGTCCGAAGGTGCACCATTTGTGCCCAACTCAGCAATGGCCCCAGGGAGGCTCTACTGAGCCCTTGGCCCTGGCCTACCAAACCGTGGTCGCGGGTGCACATAGACTATGCGGGCCCATTCATGGGCAAAATGTTCCTCGTAGTTGTAGATGCATTTTCAAAGTGGGTCGAATGCACCATTTTAAACTCGAGCACAACCTCCACCACTGTGGAGAGCCTCGCAATCATGTTTGCAATGCGAGAGCGTAGACCATCTGAGAGACTGAACCTATAAAGACAATAAGACCTTGGGGGAGGGTGATGTCATGTATCTTACATTATTATATATATCCCAGTCAGTGACAATGATCCCAGTCAGTGATAATGGTCCGTGCTTCACCAGCGCAGAATTCCAAGACTTTATAATTGACCAAGGCATAAATCACGTCAAGACGGCACCGTTCAAGACGGCCTCCAACGGCCAGGCGGAGAGAGCAGTGCAAATCATTAAACAAGGCATGCTTAAAATCCAAGATCCCACGCTGCAGGGTCGCCTGTCGCGACTGCTGCTGGCATACAGATCTCGTCCGCACTCACTGACTGGGACCCCCCCCCGCGCAACTGTTGATGAAAAGGACTTTAAAAACAAGGCTCTCATTAATCCTCCCAGACATGCATGAAATCGTTGAGGCAAAGCGCCGTAAGCTGACTGAGTACCATGACAGAAATTCGAGGGGGAGATGGAATGAGATAGGGGCAAAGTGTTTGTACTAAACTATGGCAGGGGTCCCAAATGGCTTGCAGGGACAGTAACGGGCAAGGAAGGAAACAGGCTACTGGTAGTACAAATGGACAATGGCAAAACCTGCCGGAGGCATGTAGACCAAGTCAAAAGCAGATTTACCAACAACACTGCGGAACCAGAGGCAGACTACAATGTGGAACTCGCACCACATCTGGTGGAAGACAGAGGGAACAACCTGAGGAAAGGGCAATCCCAACAGACAGCCCAGGCGAGTCAAAAACAATCACACCAATGGAAACAGACAGCCCAGGCGAGATACCAGCAACCACACCCAAAGAAAAACAGACACCAAGGCAAACAACTGAACCACAACTCAGACACTCCACGCGAGAGCGTAGACCACCTGAGAGAATGAACCTATAAAGACAATAAGACCTTGGGGGAGGGTAATGTCATGTATCTTACATTATTATATATAACTGTATCCTAACATGCTATACATGACTGTAATAAGATATGACCTGTAACCACCAGCATAGCTTGCCACCCGGAGTGCACTTGCAAGAGACAGGTATATAAGGGCAGGTCTCAGGCAAGTGCAGCATCCCAGAGCTGTGAAATAAAGGTGCAGGTCCAGAGTGACCTTGACTTCACTACATGCTTCGTGTGAATCTGTACTGAGGGGACAGGACTTTACAATAGCGAGTTCGGTTCTGGTTGGGTGTGTGTTGGTGGATCAGTGATCATAATGTCCTCTTCAAACTGTTCTTGGTTGTCAGTGAATCGCAGTTTGGTCTGATCCAAATGCTTTTTGCACGTTTGTCCATTCAAAAGTTTGACAAAAACACTCTATTCCCCTCTTTGGCTAAAACAGTGCCAGCAACCCATTTGGGATCATGACCGTAATTAAGAACAAACATAGGATCACTAACCTCAGTGTCACGCGATACAGCCATGCGATCGTGGTACATGTTATGCCGGTGACGCTGGGTTTCTACATGATCATTGAGATCCAGGTGGACTAAGGAGAGCCTGGTTTTGAGTGCTCTCTTCATTAAAAATTCTGCAGGGGGAACACCAGTAAGCGAGTGGGGTCGTGTCTGGTAGCTGAGCAGAACCTGAAATAACCGGGTCTGTAGGGAACCGTACGTCACGCGTTTCCAGCTCTGCTTGATAGTTTGGACTGCCTGTTCCACTTGACCATTGGATTCGGGCTTAAATGGGGTAGATGTGACATGCTTGATGCCATTGTGGGTCATGAACTCGTTGAATTCCGAGCTGGTGAAACATGGTCTATTGTCACTAACAAGGACATTGGGCAAACCATGGGTGGCGAACATGGCCCAGATGCTTTCAATGGTGGCAGTGGACGTACATGATGAAATTATTATACATTCAATCCATTTAGAGTAATGTCCACTGCTACTAGAAACATCTTTCCTAGAAAAGGGCCAGTGAAATCTACATGGACCCTGGACCATGGTTTGGAAGGCCATGACCACAGACTCAGTGGAGCCTCCCTTGGTGCATTGCTCAACTGTGAGCAAGTGTTACATTGGTGTACGCATGACTCCAATTCCAAGTCAATGCCGGGCCACCAAATGTGCAACCTGGCGATAGCCTTCATCATGACTATGCCTGGGTGAGTACTATGTAGGTCGCGTATAAACGTTTCTCTGTCTTTTTTTGGCAAAACCATGTTATTCCCCCATAGGAGTCAATCCGAATGGATGGACATTTCATCCTTGCGTCAGTAAAACAGCTTAATTTAGACTTGCATTTCCCCGGGAACAGCCGACCAGCTCCCATTGAGGATGTAGCTTTTTACTCGTGATAGCACCAGGTCCTGGCTAGTCCAGGTCCTGATCTGGCGAGCCGTGACGGGTGACCCCTCGCTCTCAAAAGCATCCATTACAAGAAGCAAGTCTGCGGGTTGCGCTATTTCCACCCCGGTGGCGGGCAATGGTAGCTGACTGAGGGCGTCAGCACAGTTCTCAGTGCCTGATCTGTGGCGGATTACATAGTCATACGCAGACAATGTTAGTGCCCATCTTTGGATGCGGGACGAAGCATTGGTGTTAATACCTTTGCTTTCTGAGAACAGCGAAATGAGCGGTTTGTTGTCGGTTTCGAGCTCGAACCAGAGTCCAAATAGATTTTGGTGCATTTTCTTAACCCCGTATACGCACACTAATGCTTCTTTCTCAACCATACTGTAGGCTCTTTCAGCCTTAGATAAACTTCTGGATGCATATGCAACCGATTGCAGTTTGCCTGACACATTGGCTTGCTGTAACACGCAACCGTCCCCGTACGAGGATGCATCACAAGCTAGTGCTAAACATTTACATGAGTCATACAAAACAAGTAACTTGTTAGAACATAGCAGGTTTCTGGCTGACTCTTGAGATTTACCCCAAACCCAGTCATCACCCTTGAGTAGCAATAAATGCAAAGGTTCCAGCAACCTGCTCAACCCCGGTAGAAAGTTACCAAAATAGTTGAAGAATCCCAGGAACGAACGCAGCCCTGTCACATTCTGTGGTCTGGGTGCATTCTTGATGGCCTCTGTCTTGGAGTCCGTGGGTCTGATGCCGTCCACCGCAATCTTTCTCCCCAAAAATTCAACCTTTGGCGCCAGGAAAACACACTTGGAGCATTTCAGCCTGAGTCCCACTCAGTCCAGTCGCTTTAGAACCTATTCCAGGTTGTGAAAGTGTTCGGTGGTGTTGCGACCAGTTATCAGGATGTCATCTTGAAACACCACTGTTAATATATTTAACCCTTTGTAACCTGCATCCCACCTGACTACCAGAGGGCCCACCTGTTGGAGTCCCAAGGGATCCCAGCATCCTTTGGGAGCACAGTATATAAGCAGGCCCCACGAGGTACTGGCACTCTGGAATCTTAATAAAGGAGCTAAGGCCACACTTGCTCATTACACACAGTACTCAGTCTTACCATTTTGTTAGATCTCTTAATTTCCAATGAAATACGAACTCCGATGGTAGTTTTAACTTTTTAATTCTTGGCAGAGAGTAACAAACTGCTGGCTGATTGCCAGTTTCTTTGTCTTATTGAGACACATGGTCAAAATGGCTGTATTTTATACCTGGATCAATTTACAGAAAATAACCCGCCTTCTTTGACCTTATTGGCTCAATTGAAAGTCTTTTAACGTTTTATTGGCTCGCTACCCAAGGTCCGAAAATGTCAAGTTGATTGATGAGTTAATGCAATATGCTGAGCAGCACGTAGTAGCTTTGACTTGGGGGGTCTGTGAATTTCCAAAGCCTCTCTAAATGAGCCTGTTTGAATACTCTATCAATCCCCCCTTTCATTCTTTCACAAACTGAATCATAAAACATCAGGTATCACTGGCTAAACATTCTACAAAATAATTTCACACATGTTCCTTCTAAAATTTGTTGATGTGTTTCGCCACATGTCCGGACTAGTAGCTTCCACACAAATTTACACCAACCTGAGTTCTATCGTGGCCACAATGGAAGTCTGGTTTTAATAGGTTAATTAACCTTATTCCAATTTAATCCAAATCAATATCTTAGTTCAACCAGTAAACAACCTTTCCTTAAGCATAACATACCCCTGTGCCACGTCCAGACGGTCTGCTGGGACCTGCAAGGTGTCTCACCTGCGAGACAGCAGCTACAGCCGCCTGGTCGCAACAACATTTAATCAACATAAACAAACAATATAAAAGTAAAACAATTACAACAAATAGAATTAAACCTTCCACCAATGAAGTTCCTATTGAACCTAGCCATTCAGTGGCTCCACTCCACAAAGTGAATGATGGGGGTTGCTTAAGTTTTTCTACCTCCTTTTGGATATGCTCCGCTAAGTGGGTAATTTCTTCGGAGCTATCTGGGATATATGTGCAACACTCAGTTCCGAGTAGGGTGCAAGTACCTCCCTTTTCAGCCAGGATGTAATCAAGGGCCAGTCTATTCTGTAGGGCTACTGTGCGGATTGCTACCATTTCTGCATTGATTTTAACTAGGGCCTCTGAGGTATCATTGGCTACTCGTTCCACAACGGATGCCATGTTAATGGATTCCCTTGCCAGTTTGGCGGTCCCATACCCAGGGATCAAAATGGCAAAGAACCTCTCTGTTTCTCTGATAGCTCTCTTAGGACGGTGTAAATGTTCCGACAGTGACTTTATATGATACATATAAGGCACAATGTAGGCTAAATAGCAGGATCCCATCCAATTCTGGGGCAGCCAAGGGTAGGCCTTGTGGCCACACACCCAATAGGTGCCATTATATGCAATGAATGTTAGCTGTTTCTTTGTCAGCAACACTCCGGGGCCTGTCCAGGCTGTTTTATTCAGAATCCCCGTTACGTTAAAAATTCCCACATCGGCCCAGTTTGGACGGTTCTGTGGCTTGATTATATTATAATTCAGGGAGAAGTTACTATACCCCATATTTTGGCCTCCTTTGATGTTTCTAATCAGGCAGACCGATTCCCCCGGTCTTCCTATTCCCGTTGTATTAGTGATAACAAAAAATGGGGGCCGTTTGGAATTATTGTACCACTGTTGGTATCCCCCTTCAAAGGTAGTCAGATTGTAACCTGCTGACTTCCATTTACGTGCCCAGTTTTCCGTATCCTGAAACGCATTGCCTGTTTTATTTTGATTAATTATCCACTCAGCCATTTCCAAGATATTCAAGGGAACTGGCCTCAAGGGAATCCCTCCCTTTGAGTGAATAGGAATATGCGTACACACCCAACAACTAGAAATGTTACCTTGTTTGGCATAAATGTATGACATATATAAAAAGGTATTTACATGTAATTCCCTTGCTACCCTACTATTTCCCTTTGGTGCAGAAGGTCGGCTAGTAAGAAGTAGGCCTATGCCTAGAATACCTACAATCAATAATACAGTAAATTTATACATTTTCGCAAAAAGTAATTGTCCTTATTAGATTTCAGCTTCAGTTACGGGTGCTGGTTTAACGTGTGAAGCGTGGATCCAGGCTTTCATTCCTTGGACTTTAACAGCTGCCTGGGTGATCAATAACACTTGATAAGGTCCCTCCCACTTGGCACCCAAAGGTTCTTTATGCAACTTTTTCACATACACCCAGACTCCCGGGATGATGTCGTGTCCTCCTTCGGGTGGATTACCCCAAGCTGCCGATACCTGTCGGGAAACAGAACTAATAGCATTGGTTAAGTTCTGACAGTATGATAACAAAGTGTCACTCATTAAGTGAACATCAGCTTTCCGTAAATCGATAGTTCCTGGCAGCGACATGGGTCTTCCTGTTATAATTTCAAATGGGCTTAGACCTGTAGTTCTGTTCGGGGTTGCCCTAATGCTACATAGCACTATTGGTAGTGCCTGGGGCCATGGTGTTCGTTCAATTCTTCTTTCTTCAAAGTTCTAATTGACCATGTCACCCAACCATCCTCAAAATGCAACGATGAATCTACTTGGATTAGAACGTCCATTCCCAAAAGGGGTTGATCTACTGGACCTATCCAGACCGGCGTGGTTAGTTCATGTGGACCCAGCCCTATAAGTACCGGTGTTGTCCTTTTAATTTCCATTTTATGGCCTCCAACTCCATAGGCTGTATGTGCCCTACCATCCGATGGCAAAAAGTCTCCATATTGTAGGGGTAAGCATGTTAATTCCGCCCCTGTGTCTAAAAGACAGTCCGCATCCTTATCGCCCACCCTCACAGTATATATAGCCCATCTCTCCTTTGTTGTATTAGTGCGAGGAGGGGGGCCAGGGTGGGCTCTAATCGTTTTTTGCTATCCCAAGTAACTCCTTCTGTTGTTGTATTGTCAGTCGCTTAAATGCTTCTATGAGGTAATTATCTTGTGACAAGCCTGGCTTGTTGGCTGAATTGTATCCCTGGCTGCGTCCTCTTCCCCAGCCACGACCTTTCTGTTTTGCCCTGCACGTCTTGGCCCAGTGACCTTCTTTCCCACAATAATGACATTTTCCGGGTAATTTTCCTAATGACTGTTTATCGGAATCCTGGGATTTCCATCCCATAGCCTGTACAGCTCGGACTTTAGCTCCCATATCCCGATCTAATTGGTTACATCGATCCACCAATGCTGCAAAGGTAGTTCCTCTACCTTCCCAGTCCAGTAACACTACCTTAAGCATTTTGGACAGTTCTGGCTTTAGACCTGCCACGAAAGCTGCTTTCAGGGGTCCAAACGCTTGTTCATCCATTTCCTTATCTGTATTATTCATACCCGAATGTTCTAGCCACATGCATCTAAACCGCTCGTCATACTCCAGGACCTCCTCTGTTCCTTTCTGTTGGCAGGCTGCAATTTTTCCCCAGTCTGTCTTAGCTGGACTGAAGGCTTGCAGCCAGTGTTTAATCGCCTCCCATCCTGCGTCTAATTCTTGCTCATTCTGCCCCAAAGCTTCATCTACCTTGTCGTGCAATTTTCTTCCCTGTGTTTTTGGCACCATTATGGTCAAAATTTGCACTCCGTCCCAGGGATGAAGTTGATATATATTTCTTAAGCGGTCCAATTGGTCCCACGTTTTTACTCCCCCTTTCTTTGGATTGGGCAATTCCTTGGACCATTTATCAATTTTCTCTGGGTCTGCCGGATCATGAACTAAGTACTCTTCGTACACCCTTCTCTTTGTTTTTTTGGTTCCGCCCTCATCCGCAGTCTCTTCTGATTTGACTACAACTCGTCTTTTTTTTAACGGGGCAAAGCGCACCCCTAATTCTTCATCATCCTCCAACACTGTATTGTCGGAGGATTCAGAAACCGTATCTATTCCTCGGTCGTGTCTTCGGGTTTGCGCTTTTAATTTATCCAAACCTGGGAATTGATCAATACATTTTCCTTTTCCTATTACTGTCTCTTGACCTAATGATTTTTTCCATTCTTTAATTTCACCTTTAAGATCTTTAACTTCCGCTTCCAGCTTTTCAAGTTCAAGCTTTTTCTGTCGCAGCTGTGCACAAACTGCTTGCAATTGATCCTTTGTACTGGTCAGTTCTCGATCATGTTGGGAACGCATTATAATTTCATTCTGGTTTCGGATCTGGCCCATAACCGCTAGGGACCATCTAGTTCGCTCTTTATTTTTCATACGGGTTGTTTTTCCCCAGACCCTTTTAATCTCGTCCAAGGACCATTGTCCTTTGGAGGTTCCGTACTTTTGTTCGATCTTAATACAGGTTTTAGATAAGTTGAATTGTTGCTCTATGTATTCTTTCAACTGTTCGAGAATTAAATCTAGCGAAACTTGAGGTGGTGCCTGCCCACCTTTAACAGTTGTAGGCAATTCTTTGCCCTTTTCTCCTGCTGCCATTTCTTTACTGAGTTCTTTACTGGGGTCTTGAGTCGTAGGCCTGCTAGCCGATCAATAGGTCGGTGATTAATTAACTAACACACCGCCGAAGTTTAGATGTCTATGGGACCTCGAGCCGACGCAAACCGGAGGCTTTCGGAATCGCGTAGAAGGAGAGGCGAATTTAGACTTTTGACCGAGGACTTTTTTTGAAAAAGAGGAGTCCTTACCTCCATATGTAGGTCCGATGTCCAAAATTCAGTTTCTTTCCTCAGCGATCCTGTTCACAGCGCCAAAATTGTTAGATCTCTTAATTTCCAATGAAATACGAACTCCGATGGTAATTTTAACTTTTTAATTCTTAGCAGAGAGTAACAAACTGCTGGCTGATTGCCAGTTTCTTTGTCTTACTGAGACACATGGTCAAAATGGCTGTACTTTATACCTGGATCAATTTACAGAAAAGAACTCGCCTTCTTTGACCTTATTGGCTCAATTGAAAGTCTTTTAACGTTTTATTGGCTCGCTACCCAAGGTCCGAAAATGTCAAGTTGATTGATGAGTTAATGCAACATGCTGAGCAGCACGTAGTAGCTTTGACTTGGGGGGTCTGAGAATTTTCAAAGCCTGTCTAAATGAGCCTGTTTGAATACTCTATCACATTTATTATGAGTGTAACAACCACAGTGTGCGGAACCGATTTCAGCAGACTCTCCATGTTCCTCTGGAAGATGGCCGCAGCCGAACGAATTCCAAAAGGGCATCTGTGGTATATGAACAGTGCTTTGTTCGTGTTGATGCATGTCAATTTTTTCGAGGGTTCAGCCAGCTCCTGTGTCATGTAAGCAGAGGTTAGATCCAACCTCCCCCCCCCTGCTTGCGTTGCGAACAGGTCACCCGCTTTGGGTAGTGGGTAGTGGTCTTGTAACGAGACTCGGTTGATCGTTGCCTTGTAGTCCCTGCAGATTGTCACCGTCCCATCGCTTTTCAACACCAGAACAATTGGACTGGCCCACTCGTTGAACTCGACTGCCGATATGATTCCCTCTCGTTGAAGTCTGTCCAGCTTGATCTCGACTTTCTCTCGCATCATGTATGGAACCGCTCGGGCCTTGTGATGAACGGGCCATGCATCGGGGACTAGATGGATCTGCACTTTGGTGCCTGTGAAGTTGCCGATGCCTGGCTCAAATAATGACGGGAATTTGTTTAGCACTTGGGCGCACGAGGCGTAATCCACCGAAGACAGTGCTTTGATGTCGTCCCAGTTCCATCGGATCTTTCCTAGCCAGCTTCTTTCGAACAGCGTTGGGCCATCGCCTGGTACAATTCATTGTGATAAATCATGCACAGTTCCATCATATGATACCTTCACTGCCACACTGCCAATGACTGGTATGAGCTCTTTGGTGTAAGTGCGCAGCTTTGTGTGGATCGGGCTTAGTTTTGGCCTTTGTGCCTTGTTGCCCCACAGTTTCTCAAAAGCCTTCTGGCTCATAATTGACTGACTTGCTCACGTGTCCAATTCCATGGAAACTGGAATGCTGTTTAATTTGATTTTCGGAGGGCTTTTGGTGGTGAAGGTGTGTATCCCATATACTTCCTCTTCTGCCGACTCTGCCACATGGTGAGTCGCAGTACGTTTGCACATTCGCTTGAGGTGCTCCATTGTTCCACACCCCTTGCACACGTAGTACTTGAATTGACATTGATGGGCTCTATGATTGCCCCTGCAGCACCAACATGGTGTTAATGGATTCGCATTCACGTCCCACGGCGGACTCTGAGTCATCCTAGGTCTGGCCTCTGCAGGCATGCAGGCCCTGCCATGTACAGTTCTGCCTGCTGGTGTATTTGGACTTTCAAAAGGCTTTTGACAAGGTCCCGCACAAGAGATTGGTGTGCAAAATCAAAGCGCATGGTATTGGGAGTAATGTACTGACGTGGATAGAGAACTGGTTGGCAGACAGGAAGCAGAGAGTCGGGATAAAAGGTTCCTTTTCAAAATGGCAGGCAGTGACTAGTGGAGTGCCGCAGGGCTCAGTGCTGGGATCCCAGCTCTTTACAATATACATTAACGATTTGAATGAAGGAATTGAGTGTAATATCTCCAAGTTTGCAGATGAGACTAAACTGGGTGGCGGTGTGAGCTGTGAGGGGGACGCTAAATGGCTGCAGGGTGACTTGGACAGGTTAGGTGAATGGGCAAATGCATGGCAGATGCAGTATAATGTGGATAAATGTGAGGTTATCCATTTTGGGGGCAAAAACACAAAGGCAGAATATTATCTGAATGGTGGCAGATTAGGAAAAGGGGAGGTGCAACAAGACCTGGGTGTCATGGTTCATCAGTCATTGAAAGTTGGCCTGCAGGTACAGCAGGCGGTGAAGAAGGCAAATGGTATGTTGGCCTTCATAGCTAGGGGATTTGAGTATAGGAGCAGGGAGGTCTTACTGCAGTTGTACAGGGCCTTAGTGAAGCCTCACCTGGAATATTGTGTTCAGTTTTAGTTTCCTAATCTGAGGAAGGATGTTCTTGCTATTGAGGGAGTGCAGCGAAGGTTCACCAGACTAATTCCAGGGATGTTTGGACTGTCAGATGAGAAGAGACTGGATCAACTGGGCCTTTATTCATTGGAATTTAGAAGGATGAGAGGGGATCTCATAGAAACATATAAGATTCTGACGGGGCTGGACAGATTAGATGCGGAAAGAATGAAGGAGACATAGTTGTAGGATAAGGGGCAGGCCATTTAGGACTGAGATGAGGAGAAACTTCTTCACTCAGAGAGTTGTTAACCTGTGGAATTCCCTGCTGCAGAGAGTTGTTGATGCCAGTTCATTGGATATATTCAAGAGAGATTTAGATATGGCCCTTACGGCTAAGAGGATCAAGGGGTATGGAGAGAAAGCAGGAAAGCGGTACTGAGGGAATGATCAGCCATGATTTTATTGAATGGCGGTGCAGGCTCGAAGGGCCGAATGGCCTACTCCTGCACCTATTTCCTATGTCTCTATGTTTCTGAAGGCATTATTTTATGCACAGTACTTGCCGGTGAGCTTCGATGTTCCAAAGATATCTTTTTTTTATTATCGTTCGTGGACATGAAAGCCTGGGCTATCGTGATGATCTTGCTCAGATCTGGGGATTCAACAGACAGCAGTTTGCGAAGAATGACCACGTGGCTGATTCCAAGCACGAAAAAGTCCCGCAACATTTCCCCCAAAAATCCAGCAAATTCGCACAGTCCCGCGACATTGCTCTCGGAGCGATGGTGCGTGTAAAAGCGATACCTGGCCATTAAGGTGCTCTCCTTCAGCTTGAGGTGTTCCAGAACCAGCGTGTACAACTCTGCATATGTCTTGACGTTGGTTTTGTCGGTGCTAGCAAATTTTTGATGAGGCCATATATCGTGGACCTACAAACGGTGAGGAGAATCGCCCTGCGCTTGACCGCGTTACTGTCCGTAACCAGCTCGTTGGCCACGAAGTACTGGTCAAGACGCTTAACAAAGGTTTCCCAATCATCACCCTCAACAAATCTCTCAAAAATACCAACGGCAGCCATAACCGCATTAAAGTTCGCGATCTGTTACTCGTCGCCAATTTTTATGTTCAGAATAATTCCACAAGACTGTATACTGTAAGCTCAAACTGTTCTGACTTTAGTCTCTTTAATGTAACTCCAGAGTGAGGAAGCGGCATAGTAGACTGCCTTTTATACCTGCTTGCCCGGGGTGTGCAGGTGACCCTTGCCACCAGGGGGGTCTCCCACAGGTGCGCCCCCTGGTGGCAAGTCTTACACACTAATAAAGTTTACTTACATAACATCGCCTTTCTTGGCTCAGCATCAATTTGTTTTGATCATGTCTCTGTGAAGCCTTTTGGTATCTTTCTCTGCATTAATGGCGCTATATAAATGCAACAAGTTGTTGTTGTTGACTTGCTGTTTTTGGGACCTCCCTGTGTGTAAATTGCCTGCCGTGTTTGCAGAAGCAGTGTCTGGTGGGGGAGAGAGGGAAGGCTTCTTTTCCCACGAGCGGGCCCACTAATATAGAGGGTCGACGCTCGCCCCAGCTCACGTAGCAATTCTCGAAGTTAGCAGACAGAGACGGATGGCAAAGTATAACGATCTTTATTACGAACGTCCGGGAACAACCCGCATCACAGCCGCCTGTGAGTGGGGATGCTCCCCGAACAGCACAATCATACAACTTTTATACATTTCAAAAACCCCTCTGTTCCCGGACAAGACCTCCCTAGACCTCTAATTGGACTACCTTATCAGTACTACTCCGGATTGACAGGTCATGAGCTCTGACTGACAGGCCATAATCTCGTGATCATCTTAGACCGTTCCCAGAATGGTATCATTACGTTGGGATTTGTTTTATATTTCCTTTCGTGCCATGAAGTCTCTCTGGTCTCTTCTCACCGCCTTATCAGCGGTCTGTTTAGGTTCTCTCCTATTGACATTCCATGTTGGAATACTATCTGGTATCCCAACCCATAACAGTACCTTCTGGAGCCTTGGAGCTGGAATGTACAAGGCGTGAGAAGAGATACAAGGCGTGAGAAGAAAAGCCTTTACCTCCTTATGCAGGGACCAGCACTTTAACCCTTGTCCCGCTGGTATCCCTAATGCCAAATTTCTCTTACAATTCCCCCCTTTTGGCCCTTGGCTATACGCCAAGCTGGCCATAATTCCCGACAACTATCTCCCTGTAGGCGAGTTCCAGATAGGTTCGTTCACCTGGGTGGCCATCTCCCAAGCTTCGGGATCTCCTGAAACCTTCCCACAGAGTTATATAAGGTAAGTCCTTCCAGTCGGACTGCTTAAATTTTCATCCCTTATGGCCTTAATCATAGTGCGTGCCCTGATGTGTCGTTTGGCCTGTTTTATTCTTGCACATGTTAATCCAATCATGACCAACAGAACAAGGCCCTGTATTACTACAAGTACGTGTGATATTATTCTTATCCATGGGTGAATTTGAATATTAAGTCCAATGTCCCACAGCTTTGAGTATCAGGGCTGATCAGCCAGCATTGCGTTAGTGTCTCTCTGTAAATTGTCTATTTCTTCCATCAGCCGGACATACTGTCGTCTTTGATTTTGGATTCCTTGCACCAGATGTAATTGTTCCTCATTTAATTCCGGTATCTGTTTGCCTTGCGGTTCCCATACCGCCTCTTCGTACCCTTCTCGGAGGGTATCCGTGATTGTTCCGTGGATGATTTCCATTGCCTCGGGATGAATATGATATCCGTCTATGTCTATTTCACCCTTCGGTCTGAAGCAGAAGTTAGGACTAATGAGGACACAGGGGGTGACTCCTCCCCTGGTCTTAATGGTTAGGTTGGCTGCCTCCGTGCTCACGCACCACTCTCCGTTCCCTTGCGGGGCAGCGATGGTCTCCAGGTCGTGTTCAAGAGGAGTGATACTCAGCATACATCCGTTTATCTGGTGGAATCCGCACTCATCATTCGTCATTCGTGGCGTACCTCGACATAAAACCACTTGGTTATTTTTATAGCAGTCAGTTATTGCAATGCCTCTGGTACTATTGTTAACTTTAATCGCCCATCTGGCAGGCTGATGGTAACGCAACCGAGTTTGGTTTCTCACTTCACCGATATTATCAATCTGGTATAAGGGGTCTCCCTTTGTTACATCATACTGTGGTATGGACAATACAAATCCGATCATATTCACTCGCCCAGTAATACATCTGAATTTTGGCACCCATGCGTGGCTATTCCTTTGTACCTCGCATGTGTTATTCACCTTTTTATCTAGAGTCCAATTGTTAAGTATACTGTTTGGGATCCAATCTGGTTTGTCCTCATTTTGGAGTTGCTCCAAGTTATGTTGTACCTCACTTAATATCCAGGCCCCATACCCGGAGCAAACTATCTCAGCTTGTAATCATTTACTTATAGCGTTTCCCATTGCATGGATCAAATTTATTGTCTTGGCATGTTTCTGCAAGGTATGGGCCACCTGTAACAGTTCCCCTTCCGCGCCATCTCCCAACCGCGCTTGTAGGACTTGATTATCCATGTCCCTCCCCAGCACACCCCTCAAGATTTGCATCAAGGTATTGACCCTATCATCTATTGCATACAGGTCTATGGTATTCACTGTTGCAAGTTCCGCAGCGTAACCCGTGCCCAGCATTTCCAGTATATCCCTCTTCGTGAGGTTTAGGACCACCGTAAGTAGCCATTGCCGCACCCCAAAATGTATCTTCTTCGTTCGACCTCGTTCTAACCCTTTTCTGGTATTGAATCTCATGGTTGTGGATTCCAGGCCTTCAAGGATTCTCTGAGTTAGATTCTGGTACAGACTTATAGTCTCATTCCCACAGAAGCTAGGAAGGATGATATCAGTGAGGTTTAGGGCCACCGTAAGTAGCCATTGCCGCACCCCAAAATGTATCTTCTTCTTAGATTTCCTTATTACCAATTTCCTATGTGACTCCTGTCTTTATGGACGGGCATGTGGGAGGGGGATGTGTGGTGGTACTATAAAGAGTTGTAGTTCCCAGAGTGGTTGTTGGAGCAACGGTGGTGGATCTATTCCGGACTCGAATGTCCCAACACCACTAATCTGTACCCACACACGGGGAGGCCGGGCATATTCTCCAACTGGTATCCCCTGGTTGAGGTCTCCCTGAGAATTGGGCAAAGACAGGCGTGCACCTTATTTGTGCCACCTCCCTGTGAGTACAACTTCCCCGTTTCTTCTCTAGCACGAAGCACAATGCCGTCTTGTTTACTATTACTGTTATGCCCTGGTTATTGGTCCACCCCCAATGTCGATTGTCATCCGGGTTGAATTGAGTTATGCCCGTTAGTCCAATGCTATAATTTAAATCTACTGTTGTACCGGCTACCACCACTAAGGCTCTCGAATCACAGTTAATAGTTTCAGATGTTCTATAGTATAGGCCTTGGGGTCTGTAGCTTCCTTCGTCGGATGATGTCCCGGCTCCAAGGAGGAATAGGATCCTATAAAACACAACGTTTCCGGTGTTCACCGGTCGGTTAAGATCCAAACCATTTCAACTGGGTCCAGTGCTTCCATCTATCAATACACCCCATATCTATGCAAGCGCATATGTCGCTGATCATGATCACTTGGTGGGGACCGGTCCATTTTGGTGAGAGTCCGGGTCTCTCGGGATTCAACCTCACCATGACCTGGCTCCCTATGGTGGGTACCTGAACCCTTTGTTCCTTCGTATCCCTTTCTAAATCTTTAATGGCTTGTTGGTCCCTAGCTTGCGCTCGTAATCCATGCAGCTGTTTACATAGCTCCATGACGAACCTCCGTATCTTGTCCTTGTAGGGTCCCACGACCTCACTCCCAGATACTAATACTTTTGGCAATCTCATAACTCTGCCTGTCATTAGCTCAAAGGGGGTCAGTCCGGTGGTTCGGTTCGGGGTGGCTCTTAATTTCATTAGGATTCGTGGAAGTAACTCCACCCACCCTTTCCCGGTCTCCTCGATTGCCTTGGCCTTGGCAGTTTTTAGGGTCCTATTCATCCGCTCTACTAATCCGGACGATTCCGGATGGTATGGGATGTGGAATTTTTGTTTAATCCCTAGCAGGGCACAGGCTTGTTTCATGACTTTCCCTGTAAAATGTGTACCTTGATCTGAGTCCAACTGCAGTGGCATCCCTCACCTGGGTATTATTTCCCCAGCCAGGATTTTAGCCACTGTATCGGCGGTGCAATTCCTGGTGGCAAAGGCTTCTACCCACTTTGTAAATTGATCTATTATTACCCGGCAGTACATTTTTCCCCTCTGGCTGGGCAGTGGACCAGTAAAATCTATTTGTAGGGCTTCCCAGGGTCCCTTTGGGCGAGGTTGGTGTCCCAGTCTGACCTTTATCCTTTTTTCCGGGTTGTATTTTGCGTAGGTTATACACCTCCGACAATAGTTTTCTACAATAGTAGTCTCTCCCCATTCCTTCCCACCACCAACATCGTGACATGGAATTTATCATGCCAGCCCTACCGGTGTGGGTGTACCCATGGTAGAGACCCAATAGATTCTGTCGGAGACATTCCGGGGCCACCACGTTGTCATCTCTCCTCCACACTCCATCCGGCCCCTTTCTTGCTCCGTTCTGTTCCCATCCTTTTATTTCTTGCGGGGTGGATTCTCCCTGTACCTTGAGTATGTTTATTTCTTCTGTTTGGGTGACACATGAGCCAATCGGGGTCCTGTCTGCTTCAGCTGCCTGTCTGGCAGCTTCGTCTGCCCAGGCATTTCCCTGCTGGCGCCTGTCTGTGATTTTTGAGTGTGCTTTAATTTTTATTACTGCACATTCCTGAGGGAGGAGAGAAGCTTCTACCAATTCCTTGACTATCTCTTCATGCCTAATGGGTCCCCCTCCCGAAGTCACGTATCCTCGCCTCCTCCAAGCAGTCATGTAGTCGTGCACCACTCCGAAGGCGTACCGGCTGTCAGTGTATATGTTGACCCTTTTTCCTGCTGCTAGTTTCAGTGCCTTGGTAAGGGCTACCAATTCCGCTACCTGAGCCGATAGATTTCCCTCTAGGGCACCCTTTCCCCTGTCTTGCTCAATGCTGTCCACGACTGCCCACCCTGTCCGGGGGGTTCCGTTTACATATCGACGGGATCCATCTACATAAAGATCCATATCTGCCCTTTCGAGCGGGGTTTCCCTAATCTGGCTCCCTTCTTCCTCGCTCCTCACACTGGTGCTCCTTGCCTTCGGTGATTATCCAGCCTGAGGGATTATTCCCGCTATCCTTTATGATAGTCAAGGCGCCATTTGGGGGCAAAAGCATTGCTTCCTAATTGGCGCGTCGTGCGTCTGATATCATCCTTAGTCTCCCAGTGTTAAGCAGTTCCACAAGGGTATGTGGTGTATGCAGGATAATCTGCCCGGTCATTATGATAGGCTCGCTAACCCTCACGGCCCATGCCGCACAATCAAGGGCTGCGACACATCGAGATAGGCCCGCGGCCACTGCTCCTTGTTTCGTGGAGTAGTATGCGACAGGTCTTTGTCTATCCCCGTGTTCCTGGGTTACCACTGCATTGTAGTGGGTCTCACTATTGTATATATACAGGTGGAAGGGCGTATTCTGATCCGGCAACCCCAAGGCGGGTGGCTCAGAAGGGCGTGTTTAAGCTGTGTGAATGCCGCCTCTTGGGGGCGGCCCCAGTCTACAGGCTCCTGGGATGGTTTACCTCCTTTCACTAGATCTTGTATTGGCTGGGCCATTTCTGCATATTCTGGGATAAAGTTCCGGCAATAATTAAATAGCCCCAATATCTGTCGAACCCCTCTCACTGTCCCTGGTCTAGGCATAGTTCTAATAGCCTCCTTCCTATCAGCGGGCATCTGCCTGTTCCCTTGGGATACTACGTATCCCAAGTATGTAACCTCCCTTCTTCCGACCTGGGCTTTCCTAGGGTTAGCCTTCAACCCCGAACGCTGTAAGGCTCCTAGTACTGTAGTTAGGGCCACCAGGTGTTGTGCCTCAGTACCTGAGGCGATAAGAATATCGTCCACGTACTGTAGTACAGTGCGTCCTTCCCCGACATCCAGGGGTTCCAAGATCCCTGACAATGCCCGGTAAAATATTCCCGGGCTGTTGTGAAACCCCTGGGGCACCCTTGTCCACGTATATTGTCTCCCCTTTATAGTGAAGGCAAACTTCTTCTGTGACTCCTCCTCCAGAGGTATGGCCCAGAACCCGTTTGCTATGTCAAGTACCGTGAAGATTTTATGTTCTGGGTTCAGGCCGTTGAACACAGTCGAAGGGCTTGCCACAATCGGGTATTCCCTTGGGGTGACTTTGTTCAGGGCGGTATAATCAACAGTGAACCTATAAGTCCCGTTGGGTTTCTTCACAGGCCACACCGGTGAATTAGTGGTGGCTGTTACTGGCTTCACCACCCCTTGCGCTTCTAACTCTTGGACTATTTGGTGGACTGCTGCATCAGCCTCGGGTTTTAAGGGGTATTGTTTATGGGCCTTATGCTCCGGCCCAGGAACATTGACCGGGTTCATCCGGGCCAGCCCACAATCCTGTTTGTGCCGTGCCCACAGTGTCGGGTATAGTCGGCAGACACTGCCCCACACTCCCTTCGTTTCCCATTCGGGCTGTATTGGGACTATCCTTGCCACTCGCTGCTGCGGATATCCCGGGCAATCAAACTTCTGTTCGGTTTGATGTTTCCCTCCCCATATAATCCGATTCTGCTGGGGGTCTATAAGTGCCCCTACTTCCCTCATAGTGTCTATCCCTAGTATGGTGCCTTCTGGGTTAGGGCAGCACCAGAATTGGGTGGGTATCATTATGCCCTGTATCTCCAGAGGTACTACTTCACTCAGTGTTGCTTTTTTAAATCCCCCCCCACTATACCCTGAATATTGACCGTGGTCTGGGTAAGGGGGAGGTCTAGGTTGGTTATGGATACCGACGTTCCCGTGTCTACTAGCATGTTGCACTGCCGGCCCCCTAACACCGCACCAATGAACATACAGGAATCTAGCGTTGGCCGTTCCAACCGTCCTTCGGGGGCCGGTAACCCCTAGCGGCCACCACTAGCCAGTTTGAGCAGGTTAAGGAGCTCTTCATTAGAGGGTGGCTCTGGCGGGGGCAATACCTTTTGCTGGAGGATCTCCACCAGTTCCTCACGGGTAATGGGCATCCTGGTTTGCTGGGGGCCCTTCCCCGCCTCCCCCCCTTTCTGTGTTCGGCAGTTTCTTGCCATGTGTCCCGGTTTATTGCAATTATAGCACCTAAACGTCCCCTTTCTGGCATCCTTTCGTGGGCATTCTTTGCTAGTGTGTCCGCCCTGATGGCACGTGTAACATGTCAAGGGGGTGGCGCGGAGATCCCCATCCCCTTCCTTTCCTTCTGTTGCTAATGCTGTTGCTACCATCTTTGACACTTTCTCCTTCTGCTCAGCCTTTAGCTCCTCTACATTCTGTGCCCACTCTAAGATCTCATCATAGTCATCCCCTATCTTAAATCCTAGTTTAATTACCTTTTGATGCGCCTCCCTCAGCCCATCCTTAAACATTTCTAGAAATGCCTCGTCATCCTTCTCGGGGTCATTTACACCGGAGTGGTCCTTATACTCAAGCCATTTCCGCTCCCCATACCCGCCTGCAGTTTCGTTTGGCTTCTGGGTTATCGTTAATATTCTGCTCCAGTTAGTTCTTATAGGTCCCCAACATCCATCCATCCCGTGTTTTAGGTCTAGCAACCGCTGTGGCTTGGTCCGGTTCCCTATCGTCATCCAGCCACCATTTTGCACGTATAGGGTAGCCCTCTGCCAATTTAGACTACCGGTTTTGGCCTTTACCAAACTGTGTATGTCACCTAAGGTTAAGTTATGCGCATCGAACATTTCCTCAACTTTTTGCCAGAAGTCTGTATTTCTGCTGTTGGGTTTGGGTGTGGGTAGATCCTTTAATAGTGTCTGTCTCTCATGCGGGGTAAGGGGAACTCCTTGTATAGTGACGAGAGCGGGTTGCTGTCCGTGTGCAGGGGTGGTAGTCGTGCGTACGGGAGCTGCCTGTATGTATTCATTATAAGCCGGGGGCTCTCTCTGTGTTCCACCATCTGGAGGCTTTCCTACTGATATTTCCTCCAGGGAGGGGTACAGTGGAGCGGCTATCGGGGCTGCCTTTGGGTTGGATATTGCTGGTGCACACTGTAGAGGTTTACCGTTCTCCTTTACGCCCCTTTCTAAGATTGCTATTTTCGTGTTTAATTTCTGAATCAGCTCAACATGGGTATCTATTTCCTTTACTAGTTCCCGGTAGCAGGTAAGGATAATTGCCTGGGCCATTCTAACCTTGTTTTTGGTCTGACTATCCCACCATTTCTTCTGCCTATCAGGGGTATCCGTGGGCTGCCACCCTCTCCGTTTCATCCCTTCCATTAAGGTTGCATATTTGTTACTTAGTAATTCTAATAGAGACCCTTCGGGTCCCTGGTTACCCTCTCCCCTTTTCCCTTGTTTAATGGCCTGGGTCCCCATTCCCTCACCAGTTCCATTTGTTCCTTTACTTGCCGAGTTACCCATCTTCTTCGGGCTATGAGGGTCGTGGGTACTCCCTTAAATTCGTGTCAGGTATGCAGGACGCTATTTATATGTCTTCCCTTGCGCAATACACTCGTACCACTGCACGCTTTGGGTCAATATATCCCGTCACTGCTCAGGGACGTTGTCTCTATTCCCTCTCTCTCTCGTCCCAGCACCGTGCGCTCGTACCGCTTCGGGTCAATAGACCTCTCTCCCCCTCTATATCTTCCCTTGCGTCGTACCCTGATCACACTGCCGTGCTACCTCCACGCGCGTGTTTTAGGATGCTTCTTTTGACCCCCCTTTCACCCCTAGATCGTTCTTGTCCTCCGTCTCCGTCCCTCTGGGACTCACTACAGATGGTTCTTTTGTACGGATGTCCTTCCCTTGCGGTTTACAATGCCACAGCTCTAACTTGAAGGTGGTAAATTAAAACATACTCACCCCAACAGCTGGGTCATTGTTCCGTTCGGGAAGTCCGTACCCTGCTCGCAGCGCCAAATGATGGGGGAGAGAGGGAAGGCTTCTTTTCCCACGAGCGGGCCCACTAATATAGAGGGTCGACGCTCGCCCCAGCTCACGTAGCAATTCTCGAAGTTAGCAGACAGAGACGGATGGCAAAGTATAACGATCTTTATTACGAACGTCCGGGAACAACCCACATCACAGCCGCCTGTGAGTGGGGATTCACCCCGAACAGCACAATCATACAACTTTTATACATTTCAAAAAAAACCTCTGTTCCTGGACAAGATCTCCCTAGATCTCTAATTAGACTACCTTATCAGTACTACTCCGGATTGACAGGTCATGAGCTCTGACTGACAGGCCATGATCTCGTGACCATCTTAGACCGTTCCCAGAATGGTATCATTTCTTTGGGATTTGTTATACATTTCCTTTGGTTACATGAAGTCTCTGGTCTCTTCTCACCGCCTTATCAGCGGTCTGTTTAGGTTCTCTCCTATTGAGATTCCATGTTGAAATACTATCTGGTATCCCAACCCATAACAGTACCTTCTGGGGCCTTGGAGCTGGAATGTACAAGGCGTGAGAAGAGATACAAGGCGTGAGAAGAAAAGCCTTTACCTCCTTATGCAGGAACCAGCACTTTAACCCTTGTCCCGCTGGTACCCCTAATGCCAAATTTCTCCTACAGTGACTACACTTCAAAAAATATATTCGTTGGGTGTGAAGCACTTTGGGATGTCTGTGGAGGTGCTAGGTGCTATATGGGCAGTAGCTGGATTTATATTGTCTTCCGTTCTGCTGTTATGGATTAAATACAAAGATACCAAGAGGTGAAAATTCTTCTGAAATTCCCTCAGTGGTGATGTGAGGATGGATGGATATCCTGGAATTTTACTTGATAACCTTTGGCAATCAGGAAGTATTGATGCAGAAGTGTCCTTTGAGAAATCAAGTAGCTGGAGTGGACAAAAGAGCAAGATTATATTGCATAGTAACCATGGGAACTGCTGGATGTAAGGAGACCAAGGCCCAGCTAATTTAAAGACAAAATACTGCGGATACTGGAAATCTGAAATATAAAGAAAAAATACTGGAAATGCTCAGCGGGTCAGGCAGCATCGGTGGAGAGAGAAACAGTGTTAAAGTTTCAGGTCAATGACCTTTCGTCAGAACTGGAAAATGTAATCGGTTTTAAGCAAGTACAGAGGCAGGGAAAGGAGGAAGGGGAGGCAGGGAAAGGGGGAAGGGGAGGCAGGGAAAGGGGGAAGGGGAGGCAAGAACAAAAGGGAAGGTCTGCGATCGGGTGGAGGGCCGGAGAGATTAATGAACATGGGGGCAGAGGTTATGACCTGAAATTGTTGAACTCTATGTTGAGTCCGGACCGTTGCAAAGTGCCTAATCGAAAGATGAGGTGCTGTTCCTTGAGCTTATGTTGAGTTTCACTAAAACAATGTAAGAGACCGAGGACAGAGAGGTCAGAGTGGGAGTGGAGTGGAGAATTAAAATGACAGGCGACCGGAAGCTGGGGGTCACGTTTGCGGACTGAGCGGAGATGTTTCGCAAAGCGGACACCCGATCTGCTTTTGGTCTCCCCAATGTAAAAGAGACCACATTGTGAGCAGTGAATACAGTACAGGTGCAGCGTGCAAAACCCACAGTTCTGTAATGTTCCAGACTCCGGACCGATTGGTGGTAGGGTTGTCCGGAATCCATAAAATGTTCCGGAATCCGGACCCGCTGGCCCTGCCGACCTCGAGGTCCCACTGCTACCTGACCTCGGGCCTCGCCTCGCTTGCCGCCACTGCCCTTACCTCAAAGCCTCTCGCCGGTCGTCCTGGAAGCTTCCTCCGCGGCAGGGCCCGCCCAAATAGCTCCTCCTCGGCGGGACCCCTCCCGACCTGCTCCTCCTCAGCGGGACCCCTCCCGACCTGCTCCTCCTCGGCGGGACCCCTCCCGACCTGCTCCTCCTCGGCGGGGCCCTGCCCGACCAGCTCCTCCTCGGCGGGGCCTTGCCTGACCAGCTCCTCCACGACGGGGCCCGCCCGACCAGCTCCTCCTTGGCGGGGCCCTGCCTGACCAGCTCCTCCTCGGCGGGACCCCTCCCGACCTGCTCCTCCTCGGCGGGGCCCCTCCCGACCTGCTCCTCCTCGGCGGGACCCCTCCCGACCTGCTCCTCCTCGGCGGGGCCCTGCCTGACCAGCTCCTCCACGACGGGGCCCGCCCGACCTGCTCCTCCTCGGCGGGGCCCTGCCTGACCAGCTCCTCCTCGGCGGGGCCCTGCCTGACCAGCTCCTCCTCGGCGGGGCCCTGCCTGACCAGCTCCTCCTCGGCGGGACCCCTCCCGACCTGCTCCTCCTCGGCGGGGCCCCTCCCGACCTGCTCCTCCTCGGCGGGGCCCCTCCCGACCTGCTCCTCCTCGGCGGGGCCCCTCCCGACCTGCTCCTCCTCGGCGGGACCCCTCCCGACCTGCTCCTCCTCGGCGGGACCCCTCCCGACCTGCTCCTCCTCGGCGGGGCCCTGCCTGACCAGCTCCTCCACGACGGGGCCCGCCCGACCAGCTCCCTTCTCGGTGGGCCCGCCCGAACAACTCCTTGGCGGCTGAGCCCTGCCCGACGACCTCATTTACTGGGCCGGCAGCCCGAACAGCTCCTCGGCAAGCACCCCCTTTTCTGACGTTCCGAAATCCGGAAATACACGAACCTCGGGTGATTCTGGATTCGTGACGTCAGAAAAGTCTGGAAAAATGCGGAATCCGGAACGGCCTCGGTCCCGAGAGTTCCAGATTCTGGAAGCTACACCTGTACACTAAATTGAAAGAAATACAAGTTAATTGCTGTTTCACGTGGAAAGAGTGTTTGGACTGTCCATCTAGCTCGCCTTTTACTATCCTGATAGTCGCTTGATACAACAATGGCGTTATTGGCTATTGTATCATATTGTATGATCCCTGAGGCAGGAGTGGGCTGATGGGCCAAATGGCCTCTTTTCCATATATTAGTACTTTGTGTATGTAATGTTTGGCTTGAGAAGGTCAACACCGCCCATCATCTAATTATAATCAATTACAATTTGTGGTTTTCCAATGGCTATACATAGAATCATAGAAATTTACCACACATTGGGGTCAAGTTTTGGCCTGAGTTGCTCCTATTTTTTTGGAGCAACTGGTTTAGAATGGAATACCTTAGAAATTGCAATTCTCGCCATTTAGTTTGCTTCAGTTCTAGTCAGTTAGAACAGTTTCATTTTGGAACAGATTTTTTTTTTTCAAAAGGGGGCGTGTCCAGCCACTTACGCCTGTTTTGAAAGTTTAGGCAGTGAAAACTTACTCCAAACTAACTTGGAATGGAGTAAGTGTAGATTTTTGTACGCTCAGAAAAACCTTGCCTACACTTAGAAAATCAGGCGTAGGTTACAAATCAGGTGTAGGGAACGGGGGCGGGGGGGATGTTTACAAACATGAAACACATCACTTTTACAAATAAAGAGCCATCATCAATAATAAATGATAAATAAATCAATAAATCAACCAATATATCAATCAAAAAAAAATTTAAAATATAAAAAATAATAAAAAAATCAATAAATAAAAAATTAAGTTTCTACTTACCGACTGCAGCACCGGGAGCCCTCCAACAGCATGCTGGGACGGGACCCCCCCAGTGTGTGTGTCTCTCTCTCTCTCTGTCTGTCAGTGTCAGTATCTCTCTCTGTCTGTCAGTGTCTATGTGTTTCTGACAGTGAGTGGGGGGGGGAGGAGGGAGGGGGGGGAGAGGAGAGGAGAGGGGGGGAGAGGAGAGGGTGGGAGAGGAGAGGGGGGGAGAGGAGAGGGGGGGGAGAGGAGAGGGGAGGAGAGGAGAGGGGGGAAGAGGAGAGGGGGAGAGAGGAGAGGGGAGAGGGGGGAGGGGGAAGGGGAGAGGGGGTGGAGAGGGGAGAGGAGAGGGGGAGGGGGGAGAGGAGAGGGGGAGGGGGGAGAGGAGAGGGGGGCGAGGAGAGGGAGGGGGGCGAGGAGAGGGAGGGGGAGAGGAGAGGGAGGGAGGGGGAGAGGGAGGGAGGGAGGTGGGGGGGTGGAGGAGAGGGGTGGGGGTGAAGAGGAGAGGGAGGAGGCTGAACGTGCCCGGCCGACGTGAAGAAGCCGGGCCGAAGACTTCGGGCGGGTGGCCCCGCTGAAGGAAGAGGGAGTGGACCGGACCTGAGGGGATGGGGGGAGCTGGAGCAGAGCGGGAGTTTGGCGCGGAGGTGGGGTCGCGCGGATGGCAGTGGAGTGGGAGCTGGGGTGGGGGGAGAGCGGCAGGCAGCGGAGTGGGAGCTGGGGTGGGGGGAGAGCGGCAAGCAGCGGAGTGGGAGCTGGGGTGGGGGGAGAGCGGCAGGCAGCGGAGTGGGAGCTGGGGTGGGGGGAGAGCGGCAGGCAGCGGAGCGGGAGGTCGGGGGGTGGGGTGCGGCAGGCAGTGGAGCGGGAGCTTGGGGGGGGGGGGTGGGCGTGAGAGAACCAGAGCGAGCGTGAGCTGAACAGGGGGGGGAGCCGGAGCCACAGCCAGAGCAGGAGCTGGAGGAGGGAGGTGCAGTTCGATCTTCACCGCCCCAGTGGGCCCATTTGGCCGGGGCTAGGAGCGGCGTGCTTCGGGCCCCTCCCACACAGTTTCGGGCACCTGGAGCTACTGCACATGCGCACATGCTGTAGCGCGCATGTGCAGAGGTCCCGGCATTGTTTTCAGCGTCGGGACCTGGCTCCGCCCCCCACAGCTTGTGCTGCGCTGCGCCGAGGGCCTGGATCGACCTGAGGGAGTGGAGAATACCGAGGTAAGTTTTCGCCGCGGAAATCAGGCGTGGCTCGCGGGGCTGCGCCTGTGCCTGTGCCAGCCGACAAAGAGCTATCCAGCCTAATCCCACTTTCCAGCTCTTGCTCCATAGCCCTGTAGGTTACGACACTTTAAGTGTACATCCAAATACTTGGATCTGCCTCTACCACCCTTTCAGGCAGTGAGTTCCAGACCCCCACCACCCTCTGGGTGAAAACATTTCCCCTCAACTCCCTCTAATCCTTCTACCAGTTACTTTAAATCTATGTTTCCTGGTTATTGAACCCTCTACTAAGGGAAAATAGGTCCTTCCTATCCAGGCCTCTCATAATTTTATACACCTCAATTAAATCTCCCCTCAGCCTTCTTAGTTCCAAAGAAAACAACCTCAGCCTCTCCAATCAAAGGTGGGCAAAGGAAACGTTACAAGGGCATCCTCAAAGCCTCCCTGATAAGTGCAACATCCTCACCGACACCTGGGAGTCCCTGGCCAAAGACCGCCCTAAGCGGAGGAAGTGCATCCGGGAGGGCGCTGAGCACCTCGAGTCTCATCGCCGAGAGCATGCAGAAATCAAGCGCAGGCAGCGGAAGGAGCGTGCGGCAAATCAGTCCCACCCACCCTGTCCCTCAACGACTATCTGTCCCACCTGTGATAGGGACTGTGGTTCTCGTACTGGACTGTTCAGCCACCTAAGGACTCATTTTTAGAGTGGAAGCAAGTCTTCCTCGATTCTGAGGGACTGCCTATTATGATGATGAATTTTTCCTCATAGCTAAAATTCTCCATGTGATATGAAGCATCTTCCCAGTGTTGATACTTTCACTCCTTTGAGGGGGTGACCAGCACACTCCCTGGTTTTCAATGGACGATTCTACCATAAGGTTTAAAGATTTCCTTTTGAAAATACACCCCATTACATCGTACATCTTAGGTAGGGTATCTTGGACTAAGGGGCATGAGTAAATAAGGAGAACCTGTAGCCACTGGAAGGGAGATTGGTAATGCTCTTCTCCGATCTTTCATAGTCTGCTCTCTCAGGTGGATGTAAAAGATCCCACGGCACTATTTCGAAGAAGAGCAGGGAAGTTCTCCCCGGTGCCCTGACCAATGTTTATCCCTCAATCCACATCACTAATTTAATTGGTTACAAGGTGCTTTGGGACATCCTGAGGTTGTGAACGGCACTGTATAAATGCAAGTTCTTTCTAAACATTGAAGGAATGGGTAAACTACATTTCTACACTAGATTATACCGTAAGACTTCCTACTGTTTCTCCATATCGGCTGCTAAAGTTTATTTTTTATTTAACTGCGGCTGTGTCTCTGCTGAACTGCTTCAGCTGGTTTTTCAGCCCTGCTGGCTTCGTGCTCACAGCTGCTGGTTCACTCGTTCTACTGGTTTTCAACTTTGCTGTTCGCTGGCTGTGGTTTTGATCGGTGATCTACCGCGATCCACCATCTTGTAACAACGTCGCCATAAACTTTCTGCACCGCTACCGACTCTCTCCTACAACGCATCCTCGATCTCTCTACACCACAGAGAGCTTCTGGACTTCACTCACTGCTTCGGACAGTGGTTCATCGATGCTCCGTGCCGGCCCCATCCTGTTCATGCTGGCTTTGTCCTTCCATGGGACCTCTGACTTTGAACCTGGTCTCCCTACTATTGTATCCCATTAACTACGACATTTAAACATTCCTGTGTAACCTGAGCTTTTCCCGTGTCCATTCGCGTCCACACTTTGGCTGCTGCTCCGGATCCGAGCCATTCAATACTTTTCCTCTTTTACCCCTCTTTCCTTTTCTGTTGATCCCTTCCTGACCATTTTCTTCTGCTGTCATGCTTCATTTCACCTCTCCTCGCTCAGATACTCTGCCCTCCCAAATCCCTACCCCAATCCTTCATTACTCTTCGACCTTCCTACTCTCCTGCCGCCTTCCAGGCTCGACTCCCTCCTAGATAAGTCTGCAGCTTCCCTCTGTGCCTCTCTTGGCATCCTACGAATAGGGCCCATCGAGGCCCTCGTCGCTGCCTCCTTACGAGCAGCAACCCCAGCTGTCCCGTCCTACTCTCTCACCAACCTTCTCACCAATTGCACCCACTGGGGGCTAATCTTGTCAATCACCTCCCCGTTCAACTCACACCCCCAGCGCTGACCCTGTGGACGCAGGCGGTGGGGCAGCCATTACTGACCCTCTCCGCATCTCTCTCTAGAGTGTCCGTTTGCTTGCGAACAAGGCCTTTTCCATCCTGAGCTTATTGTGGGTGATCATGGCCCTGACAGAAACTTGGCTGAGGGGCAATGACACCCTATCCTTAATGAAGCCTCCCCGCCTGGCTGTTCCTTCCACCACTTGTCCGCTCAGGCCGCCGTGATGACAGTGTGGCTCCCGTCAGCAAATCACAACTTGGTCTGTCCCCTACTCCTCTGGCACTTTCTCCTCCTTTGAGCATCTCACCTTGTTCCACCCCTCTCACCTCTCATTTAAAATTCTTGTTCTCCACCTCCCACCCAAGCACCATAAAAATTTTATTACCGATATTTCTTCACTGCTTTCCTCCCTCTGCACTGAACGATTTCTCATCCTCGGTGACTTCAACCTCCATCTCAATTCATCATGCTCACTCTCTTCTGAATTCACTAGCCTCCTGTCCTCCCTTAATCTCTCCCTCCATGTAAACTCCCCAACCCATATTCATGGCCACCTGCTCGACCTTGCCATCTCTCGTGGCCTCGCTACTCACATCAGTCACAGATGGGGCCATCTCTAACTACTTCCTCGTATCGCTCTCCACCCACATCCACCTTGCATCCCCCCCAACCCTACCTCCTTCTGTGCCTGCCCCTGGAAAAAGCTCTCTCCCGACTCTCTTACAACTGCATTTATTAACTTCCAACTGCCCAGTCTTTGGCCCTTCATTCACCAGGACATTTCTGCAGCCACCGATCTGCTCAATTACTTTCTCTCACCCTGGCCGTTCCCCCTGATCTTCGCTCCTTTAAGTCCAAGGGACGTATCTTGAACGGATATGGCGGACAACTGGTTTAGCCATTCACCGCCAGAACTGGCTGAACCACATAAAGCAGTATTGGGTCCTGCTCTCGTCTGCCAAAATTACTCACTATTCCAGAATCATTCTGGAATGTAAAGATAAACCCCGGCTTCTATTCTCCACCGCTAACCGTCTTTTTAAACCCCTCTCCCCAGTCTCCACCCTCACCTCCGACAATGTGTGAGGAGCTCATCGACTTCTTTGTCTCTAAGGTTGAGACCATCCGTTCGGCCGCCTTTGCCTCTTCCCTTCCTTCCCCTAGCCCACCAGGCCAAACTTCCTCTAAGGTTCCCCCCTGCCCTAGCCCTGAACTCACATCTTGCTCCAGTTTCTCCGATCTCTACTCATGACCTTCCGAGCTTATCCTGTCCATGACCCACTTCCTGCTCCCTTGACCCTATTCCCACCAAACTGCTGACCATCCAACTTCCTTTTCTGGCTCCCATGTTAGCCGACATTGTTAATGGTTCTCTCCTAAAGTACTGTCCCCCTCTCCCTCAAATCTTCCTTCATCACCCCTCTCCGCAAAAAAACAACCCTCAACCCCTCCGTCCTTGCAAACTACCGCCCCATCTCCAACCTCCCTTTCCTCTCCAAAGTCCTTGAATGTATTGTCGCCTTCCAAATCCGTGCCCATCTTTCCCGCAATTCCATGTTTGAATTCTTCCAATCCGGTCCCCACATCTGCCACAGTCCTGAAACGGCTCTCATCAAAGTCACAAATGACATCCTTTGTGACTTTGACAAAGGCAACCTATTCCTCCTCATCCTTCTCAACCTGTCTGCAGCATTTGACACAGTTGACCATTCTATCCTTCTCCAACGCCTCTCCACCATCGTCCAGCTGGGTGGGACTGCACTCGCCTGGTTCCATTCTTATCTATCTAATTGTAGCCAGAGAATCACCTGCAATGGCTTCTCTTCCCATTCCCACATCGTTACCTCTGATGTCCCCCAAGGATCTATCCTTGCACCCTCCTATTTCTCATCGACATGTCCCCTTGGCGACATCATCCGAAAACACAGCGTCAGTTTCCGCATGTACACTGATGCCACCCAGCTCTACCTCACCCCCACTTCTCACAACCCCTCCATGGTCTCTAAATTGTCAGACTGCTTGTCCGGCATCCAGTTCTGGATGAGCAGAAATTTTCTCCAATTGAAAAGTCCAAACCAATTGTTTTTGGTCCCTGCCACGAACACCGTTCCCTAGCCACTGACTTCATCCCTCTCCCTAATTTCTCTCTGAGGCTGTACCAGACTTCGCAACCTTGGTGTCATATTTGACCCGGAAATGAGCTTTCGACCACATATCCGCAGCATAACTAAGATCGCCTATTCCAACCTCCGTAACATCACCCATCTCCGCCCTTGCCTCAGTTCATCTTCTGCTGAAACCCTCATCCGTGCCTTTGTTACCTCTAGACTTGACTATTCCAATGCACTCCTGGCTGGCCTCCCACATTCTACCCCATAAACTAGAGGTGATCCAAAACTTGGCTGCCCATGTCCTAACTCGCACCAAGCCCCACTCACCTATCGCCTCTGCGCTTGCTAACCTACATTAGCTCCCAGTTAAGCAACACCTTGATTTTCAAATTTCTCATCCTTGTTTTCAAATCTCTCCCTATCTCTGTAATCTCCTCCAGCCTTACAACCCTCCCACAACCGGTGATATCTGCGCTCCTCTAATTCTGCCTTCTTGAGCATCCCTGATTATAATCGCTCAACCATTGATGGCCGTGCCTTCTGTTGCCTAGGCTCTAAGCTCTGAAATTCCCTCCCCATACCTCTCCCCTCTCCACCTCTCTTTCCTCCTTCAATATGCTCCACTACATTAAAGGCGCAATATAAATGCAAGTTGTTGATGTTGTTGTAAAACAGATCATCTGGTTTAATCTCTCAACGCCCTTGTCCATCTCTACAATGCCTCCGCCTCTGTTCCAGTGTTAGTGCTTGTGTCACACAAATGCAAACTTGGTGTGAGCCCAGAATAGCCCTGCACCTGAAGCAAAAGCAAGAAAAGTGCAATCAGGTGGAGTGACTCCATTTCACTCATGTAAATGGTTATTGCAGTCACAATTCAAAATGTTGTGTAATAACATCAATGTCCACTGGATGGCAGCATTGTACAGCACCTGGAGATTCACAGTGCTGAATTCTGAGCTTTGGGCGCAACCCTTCTCTGTCTGGAAACGTTCACTGTCTGGATCCCTTCACTGTCTGGAACCTTTCTCTCCGGCCTAGAAATTGGGTAAGGCCCAAAAACAGGTGGGGACATTGTGCAGGGAGGGCTATTTGCCTTCCGCCCATTCTAGCTGGTGCAGACAGTATGCAAAACTCGTGCTGATCTCAGCCCTAACCGCACTGCTGATTAGCTTAGCGCTCAATGGGGTTGGGGGTGTGGGGTAGCAATATCGGGTGCAATATCAGTCTACTGGCCAATAACGTTGGCCTAGGCTCTCTCCACTACTTAAAGGGGAGGTGCTTTGTTACAAAAGCATCTCATGTGTAGAGAACCATGGCCAACACCAAGAGAGAGGGCGAGGAGATTTTCCGATGTGGAGGCTTTGGTCCTGGGGTTTCAAAGATGAAGTCAGGTCTTCGACCTGCAGCGGGGCACAGCAGCAGAAGGAGGTGATAGCTCAATCCATCACTGCGACGAGTGTCATCCCTAGGACCTTAATGACCTCACAAGAGTGGTCAAGTGAGTGAATGCATCTTCAAATGTCGCATTCCACCAACTGCACCACTAGCCACACACACTGCTCAATGCACCACACCCACATCACTCATCCAACAACAATCTCCAGCCATCATCACTCATCCCTCACATTCAGCTCACCCTCACATACCTCAAATTCAGCTCACTGCCACACCCACATCTCACACCTTGCACACACTGCCAGCTATTGAACCATGACAGGCACATTACCCAAACACATTGCATGGCACTCATTGACACACATCCCTTTCTCGTGCAGGCCAAGGTGGTGCATAACCAGAGATAGCAGCAGCAGACTGGTGGTGGCCAAGCAAGACTTGACAACCTGCCGGACCTGGAGGAAGCAGTGCTGGAGATCATTGCTGTAATGTATGCACCTGTGAGGATGCTCACATGTTTGTAGAGCTGTTGATATGTTGAATATGCGAGGTTGCAGCCCCTCTTCCAATATCTGAAGGGGCTGCTCCTCAAATTCTGGTTGCACTTCAGTCCCACACTCCTGATCTTTGGGCATCCTGTGTGGAGGGGAGCGGGCAGGTCGGAAGGCCTCCTTGTAGGACTGCTCCTGGGCATGGCCAAGGGTGCCATCAGCCGGTCCAGGCAGCAGGTGGTGCCTCTCTTCCGCAGTTACATCGGAGTCAGGATGTCCTTAGAGATGAAGCACGCGGTGTCCACCAGTACGCTCGCGGCCTTCCGCGAGAGGTGGGTGTCGAAGGGACTGGAGTGCATCATCACCCCCGGCAACCAAATTTTAATTTGATTTAAGTTTCCCTTAAAGTTTTATTTGGAAATTTGTGGGTTCTAGTGCCCTTATCAAAAGGGGGCACTTGATTGAAAGTTATTTTAAAATAGTTGTCGAGCTGTTGAGTTGGGAGTGGCTTAGCCAGTCACGTGATGTTCACAGGACTCAATAAAACCCCAGCCAGTTGGGTTCAGGAGATCCACGATGAGGCAGGTGGTTGTGAGCCTGGTGGATGAACTGGTAATGTGTAGTGTGATTGTTGAACCTTTGCTAATAAACAAACTAGTTCTTAATAGCGATGTGTTGCTATGAATTCTTAAGCAAAGAACCCATGAAGCAAATACGTTACAATTGGAGGGGCAGTGACAGAGTACATGGCGAGCGCGGAAGTGGAATGCATTGCTGATGATGACTGTATGCTGATACCTAATCCTTCCTCTCACATCCCACTTCCCTCTCATCTACACTCTCTTCCCACTTACAAGCTGCTGGTGGTGTATGCATGGATATCTTGCCTCACCCCTCCTCCCCCCACCCGTTCCCTCACCACAACCCGACCCCTGTGTCGTTCTCCATTCAGATATGCAAAACCTTCAGCCTGGCCAGCCAGTCCCTGAAGTTGTGGAGGAGACTGATGGGGGGGGCGGGGGGTGGGGGGAGAAGAAGAAGAAGACACACCATCACAGCATCTGACACTCGCAGGCACCAGCTCAGAAAATAGCACTGCGCGGACTTTAGAGTGTAGTATAGAGGCGGGATCTGCACGTGGTGAGTCACTGGGCACGAGTGGGCTGTAGCCAGGCCAGGGGGAAAGGATAGCTCGGGTCCCAGCTCCCCGGAGGGCGGGTTCACGCACCAGTTCTGCACCACAGGACTCGGATGATGATCGCGATGGGGGCAGACTTCAGAAGAAGGTGATGGGCATGCACACTGAAATGCTAGGTGCAATGGCAAGCCTGCCAGAGATCTCTTGTCAGTGTCAAGGAGCTTGGAGGAGTCCATTCTCCCACATTGCTCAGGGCTTTGCGTGGAGCTTGGAGCCTGTGATTTCCAGGAGGCACTACCCCGGGGCAGTGGTTCCGTGGCGCGGGAACTTGCTGTGTCCTCAGTCACGATGACAGCATTCCTACTCCCACCATTGCCACTCGGCCATTGCTGCTGCCTATCAGCCAGTCAGCCCAGACTGCAGCCGCTCATGCCGCAGTGCAGTCTGCAGTCCGGCCTTTTAGGTCCGCAGCTAGTCGAGGTCGTCCTGTAAAGCCATCTGTCGTCTCGCCCACATGTCAGCAGCCTTCCAGCAGCCCTGCTGTAACCACTGAAGGAGTACTGTGTAGGAACACTCGAGTCGGAAAAGACACATGAAAGACTGACACTAAGGGAATGCACAAAGGTGGTTAGTTGACTTTGTTCATTTGATTTGAATTTGATCAATTTATAAATTATGTTTGCAATGTGTGTTTTGTGGTAGCTCTCATTTCAGCTTTGTGCCAAAGTGGACGCTGTGATTTTCCATGACACAGCGATGGTATGATGGGAAAGTGGTGAGCAACGGAGGTCTGGGGTTTCATTCATTGGAACCGGAGTCTGATGAGACGCTCACCGGCAGCCCATCCGGAACGAGGATATACTGCCTCCTCCTCCAGGTGGTCCCGCAAACCCTGCTGGCAAGGGTTGCATGTTCATGATGGCCAAGTTGTGGAGCATGCAGCAGACCACCACGAAATGGGACACCCGCTCCGTCGAGTACTTGAAGGCTTCTCCCGAGCAGTCAAGGCAGCGGAACCGTTGCTTGAGCGCTGATGGTCTGCTTGATGATGTTCCTGGTGGCAGCATGGCTGTCATTATATGAGTGCTGGCCACGAGTGGTGGAGTTGCAGAGGGGAGGCATTAGCCAGGTGCAGAGTGGATAGCCCTTGTCTCCAAGTAGCCACCCTCGGGTTTGATGTGGTGGCTGGACAATTGCTGGCACACCGGACTGGTGCAGGATGAAGGCATCATGACCGCTGCCAGAATTGCTGGCATTCACTTATCATGATGCGCTGGACGTGGTCACACAACAACTGCACATTACGTGAGTGGTAGTCTTTGCAGGTTACGGAACATCTCAGGATTGGTATACCGTGCCCACAAGACCACGTGTGTGTGCAGTCGATGGTGCCCTGCACCATGGGGATGCCTGCTATGCTGGCAAAGCCACATGCGTGCTAGTCCGACTTCTCTCTGTTCTGAGATGTTATGTCTGTAAGAACTCTAGTAATGACTCCAGGAGGCAGGGTATTGTACTTGAACTGTGGTGACCTTAATCCATTTATTACAGCTCCTGACTGAGGGTACAGCATGGAGGGTGAGCTCCCTTTTATACCTGGTTACCTGTCCTGTACAGGTGACCCCTAGGTCTCCACCAGTTGCACCCTCTGGTGGTACAGGCATAGTGTATACAGTGTGAAGATACATCCAGTAGTCTTATGTAACTATACAGGGAGTATACTTATGTATATACATACACAACACGAGAGAAGGCAGTAAAGTCCCTTCTGGAGTACAGGGCCTCTGTGACCTTCCGGATGCACGATGGACAGCGAACTGGGAGATGCTGCAGACTAGAAGGATCCACTGGCAAAGAAATTGACGACCATGGTGAGCTTGAGGGCCACTGGGAGAGCTGTGGTCGCCGTGCTCCGAGGCTGTAGATTCTGGTTGCAGGAGGGGGCAGAGTTCTGTGCCCACCTCCTTGGTGAAGCGGAGCCTCTGAATACACTACTCCTGGCTTAAGTGGAGGTCAGAGAAGTGCTCTCAGAAGACCCTAGATGGGTAAGGCCACCTGCTGAGAGACCTGGCTCTCCTCCACCTCCCTCTGCGACCGTCTTTTTATCGCTGCCTCCGTTCCCTTTCCCTCTCATACTCAAGCGTGAGGGGGACAGCGAGTAGAGCTCCCCTAACTGTGAGCAAGTGGTGTGATAAATGAGGAGCAAGGCGTTCTCCACTTGCAGCAACATTCGCTGTTCTCTCAACAACTTTAAACAACTTTAGAAAGCTCCAAACCGTTGCAGAAACTTAAAGCCAGTAGAACCAGAAAAGCAAGTCAGCTGCAATTTGTTGATGATCCCTTTAAATATCGCTGGGGGGTTCTTCCTGCTGCTGAATGCTTGGTCATCTAGTCGTGATGAGGAGAGGGAGATAAATGGAACGGCGAGGTTGAGAATGGCAAATCATGTGTCAAATCAGTATTGCACACTTATTGGCGTATCAATCAGCTTCATTTAACTATGTGAGTGAGTGCAGGCAATGGCAATGCTTCCGACTTGCCCAAAATGCCCGCTGCCACGGGACCCGCAGGTGAAGCAGGTGGAAGCAAGGCAGCCGCCATCTTTTCAGCGTAACCGGCCTCAACGGCTGGCGCTGAACTCCCGAATTTCACTGCCACCCCGTCTGGAACCCTTCGCTGTCTGGAACCTTTTATTTAAGAAGTGAGGGAGGGAGAAACCAGGTAACTACAGACCTGTCAGATTAACATCAATTGTGGGGAAGTTACTGGAATCTGTCATCAAGGACAGAGTGACAGAGCACTTGGACACGCATGAGTTGATCAAGGCGAGTCAGCATGTATCGCAGAAGGGTAGATCATGTCTGACTAATGTAGTTCAATTTTTTAACGAGATCACTAGCATGGTGGATAGGGGAATCTCTGCAGATGGTGTCTATATGAACTTCCAGAAAACATTTGATAAGGTGCTGCACAAGAGACTATTGGCAAAAATAAAAGAGGGTGGAACTGGAGGCATCTTGTGACATGGGTTAGAAAATAGTTGGGAGGTAGGAGACAGAGACAGGTACTCAGATTGATGGGCTTGTGACAAGTGGTGTTCTGCAGGGATCTGTACTGGGGCCTCAGCTTTTTACCCTATATATCAATAACTTGGATGAAAGAACAGAGAGTTGTATATCCAAGTTTGCAGGTGACACTAAGTTAGGAGGCACAATAAGATATATGGATGGGAGCAGAAGTTACAAAGGGACATGGATAGATTGAATGAGTGGGCAAACTTGTGGCAGATGGAGTTCAATACGTTTAAGTGTGAAGTCATCCACTTTGGATCCAAGAAAGGCAAACCAGAATATTTTCTTAATGGTGAGAGGCTAGGAGCTGTGGAGCAGCAAAAGGATTTAGGTGTCCATATACACAAATCCATAAAAGCTAATGGACAGACACAAAAAGTAATGAAAGAAGGCTAATGGAATTTTGCCCTTTTATCTCGAGGGGGCCCGAATACAAAGAGGAGACAGTGATGCATCAGTTGTACAGAGCCTTGGCCAGACCCCATCTGGAGCGCTGCGTTCAATTCTGGGCTCCGCACCTCAGGAAGAATATTTTTTTTAATTCTTTCCGCGATGTGGGCATCGCTGGCAAGGCTAGCATTTATTGCCCATCCCTAATTGCCCTTGAGAAGGTAACTATTGGCCTTGGCCAATAAGAATCGGCCTTGGAGGTGATGCAGCGCAGACTCACCAGAATGATACTGGGGCTTAATGGTTAAATGAGGCTAGGTGACATAAACTTGGCTTATATTTCCTTGAGTTTAGAAGATTGGGGGTGATCTAATTGAGGTGTTTAAAATGACAAAGGAATTTGATGGGGTAGGTAGAGAGAAACTATTTCCTCTGGTAGGGATGCCCAGAACAAGGGGGCATATTCTTAAAAGTTAGAGCCAGGCCGTTTAGGAGTGAAATCAGGAAACACTTTTTCACACAAAGGGTAGTGGAAATCTGGAACTCGCTTCCCCAAAAAGCTGGCTCAAATGAAATTTTCAAGACTGAGATCGATAGATTTTTGCTAGCTGTAATGTATTTGCTCCATGACCCTTGTACATGGCCTTCTTTGACCTTACAAAGGCCTTTGACACTGTCAACCGCGAGGGTCTATGGAGCGTCCTCCTCCGTTTCGGATGCCCCCGAACGTTCGTCAACATCCTCTGCCTGCTCCACGACGACATGCAGGCCATGATCCTTACCAACGGATCCATTACAGACCCAATCCACGTCCGGATTGGGGTCAAACAGGGCTGCGTCATCGCCCCAACCCTCTTCTCAATTTTCCTTTCTGCCATGCTCCACCTCACAGCCGACAAGCTCCCCGCTGGAGTGGAACTAAACTACAGAACCAGTGGGAACCTGTTCAACTTTCGCCATCTCCAGGCCAGGTCCAAGACCACCCCAACCTCTGTCGTCGAGCTACAGTTACACGGACGACGCCTGCGTCTGCACGCATACAGAGACTGAACTCCAGGACATAGTCGAAGTATTTACTGAGGCGTACGAAAGCATGGGCCTTATACCAAACATCAGCAAGACAAAGGTCCTCCACCAGCCTGCCCTTACCAAATAGCACTGTCCCCCAGTCATCAAGATCCACGGCGTGGCCTTGGACACCGTGGACCGCTTCCCATATCTCGGGAGCCTCCTATCAACAAGAGCAGGCATTGACGACGAGATCCAACACCGCCTCCAGTGTGCCAGTGCAGCTTTCGGCTGCCTGAGGAAAAGAATATTTGAAGACCAGTCCCTCAAAACTGCCACCATGCTCATGGTCTACAGGGCTGTAGTAATACCCACCCTCCTGTATAGCTCAGAAACATGGACCACGTACTATGTATTGTGTTCCGAACACAGAAGAGGCTGCACACAGGGAGGTTAAAGTAACAGTGACCTCAGTCTTTAATAAGACACTCCAGAGGGAGGAACAGGCCTTAGGGGCCGGCTTATATACAGTGCTCCCAAGGGATGCTGGGATGCCTTGGGACTTCAGAGGATGAGCACCCTGGTGGCGGAACATGGGAGTGCATGCTTTACAGATACACAACATCACTGACACCCCCAAAGTCAAAGTGAAAACTATTTACAAGGTGAGGCGGTCGGGAGCCTTTCTTTCCCTGGTGGACCGCCTCGGTACAAATGTCTGTTCTGGTGTGTTGGCTGTGCCCTCGCTGGGCTGGCGTGTTGTTGGCCCTGCAGGGCTGCTGGGTAAGCCTGGCCTTGCTGGGCTGTTGGGCGTGATAGGTTCGATTTCCTGGTCCGGTGTGGTGTCGTTGATCCTTTGGGTGTGTGTTGTGGGCTCGAAAAAGGTGGTGTCTGCTGTGGGTTGTTCAGGGCAGTCTGTGAACCACAGCCTCGTTTGGTCCAGGTGCCTTCTGCAAATTTGTCCATTGTCTAGTTTGACGACAAACACCCTATTCCCTTCTTTAGCTATCACCGTGCCCGCGATCCACTTGGGACCATGTCCATAGTTTAGCACATACACAGGGTCATTCAGATCAATTTCCCGTAACACAGTGGCGCGACCATCGTTTACATTTTGTTGCTGCCACCTGCTCTCTACCTGATCATGCAGTTTGGGGTGAACTAGCGAGAGTCTGGTTTTAAGTGTCCATTTCATGAGTATCTCAGCCGGGGGCACCCCTGTGAGCGAGTGGGGTCTCGTGCAGTAGCTGAGCAGTACTCGGGACAGGCGGGTTTGCAGTGAGCCTTCTGTGACTCGTTTAAGGCTCTGATGGTTTGTACTGCCCGCTCTGCCTGCCCATTGGAGCCGAGGTGACATGTTTGATCCCATTGTGGGTCATGAATTCTTTAAATTCGGCACTGGTGAAACATGGCACGTTGTCACTGACCAGTATGTCAGGCAGGCCGTGTGTGGCAAACATGGCCCTCAGGCTTTCAATGGTGGTGGTGGCGGTGCTTCCCGACATTATTTCACATTCAATCCATTTTGAAAAAGCATCCACCACCACCAGGAACATTTTACCGAGAAACGGGCCCGCATAGTCGACATGGATCCTCGACCATGGTCTGGAGGGCCAGGACCACAAACTTAGTGATGCCTCTCTGGGCGCGTTGCTCAACTGAGCACATACGCTCAATTGTTATACACAGGACTCTAAGTCAGAGTCGATACCGGGCCACCACACGTGGGATCTGGCTATCGCTTTCATCATTACTATACCCGGGTGTGTGCTGTGGAGATCAGAGATGAACATCTCCCTGCCCTTTTTTGGTAGCACTACGCAGTTACCCCACAACAGGCAGTCTGCCTAAATGGACAGCTCATCCTTTTGCCGCTGGAACAGCTTGATTGGCTCTTGCATTTCAACGGGGATGCTGGCCCAGCTCCCATGCAGTACACAGATTTTTACTAGGGACAGCAGAGGATCTTGGCTGGTCCAAGTCCTAATCTGGCGGGCCATGACAGGTGATTTATCATTTTCAAATGCTTCCATGACCATCAACAAGTCTGTGGGCTGCGCCACCATCAACAAGTTTGCAGACTGCGCCATTTCCACCCCCGTGGTGGGCAATGGTAGCCGACTGAGAGCATCCGCACAGTTCTCGGTGGCCTGGCCTGTGGCAGATGGTATAGTTATACGCTGATAGCGCGAGCGCCCACCTTTGTATGTGGGCTGAGGCATTAGTATTTATCCCCTTGTTTTCAGCGAACAGGGATGTGAGGGGCTTGTGATCGGTTTCCAGCTCAAATTTGAGGCCAAACAGGTACTGATGCATTTTCTTTACCCCAAACATACACGCTAATGCCTCTTTCTCAATCATGCTGTAGGCCCTCTCAGCTTTAGACAAGCTCCTAAAAGCATAGGCGACAGGTTGCAACTTCCCGCAACGTTAGCTTGTTGTAATACACACCCGACTCCGTACGACGACGCGTCACATGCTAGCACAAGTCTTTTACACAGGTTATACAATACAAGCAGCTTGATGGAGCATAAAATGTTTCTGGCTTTCTCAAAAGCAATTACTTGTTTTTTTTCCCCATACCCAGTTCTCACCTTTGCACAATAACACATGTAGGGGCTCTAAGAGGGTGCTTAACCCCGGTAGGAAGTTACCAAATAGTTGAGGAGACCCAGGAACGACTGCAGCTCCGTGACGTTCTGTGGCCTGGGCAAGTTCATGATAGCCTCATGATAGTCTTGGCGTCTGTGGACCGAATGCCGTCCGCCGTGATCTTTCTCCCCAAAAACTCCACTTTTGTTGCCATGAAGATGCATTTCGACCTCTTCAGCCGCAGCCCTACGCGATCCAGTCGCTGGAGGACCTCCTCCAGGTTTTGTAGGTGCTCGGCGGTGTCCCGACCTGTGACCAATATGTCGTCCTAAAAGACCACCGTGTGTGGTACCGACTTGAGTAGGCTCTCCATGTTTCTCTGGAAGATCGCTGCAGCCGACCGAATTCCAAAGGCCCTTCGAAGACTCCTCCAGCTCCTGCGTCATGTAGGCCGAAGCCAGGTCGAGCTTGGTGAACGTCTTGCCTCCTGCCAGCGTCACAAATAGGTCGTCTGCCTTAGGTAGTGTGTATTGGTCCTGTAGCGAGAAACGATTAATAGTTACTTTATAATCGCCGCAAATCCTGACCGTGCCATCACTTTTGAGTACTGGAACAATTGGATTGGTCCACTCGCTGAATTCCACTGGGGAGATGATGTCCTCGCGTTCAGCCTGTCCAGCTCGATTTCCACTTTCTCCCTCATCATGTGAGGTACCGTTCGCGGCTTGTGGTGAATGAGTCGTGCCTCTGGGACCAAGTGGATCCGCACCTTCGACCTGGAAAAGTTTCCAATGCCTGGCTCAAAAAGGGAAGGAAATTTGCTGAGAACCTGGGTACATGAGGCCTCATCGACGTGTGATAGCGCTCGGATGTCATCCCTGTTCCAGCGGATTTTGCTCAGCCAGCTCCTTCCAAGCAGTGTGGGGCCATCGCCCGGGACAATCCAGAGTGGCAGTTCGTGCACCGTGTCCTCGTAGGTGACCTTGACCATGGCGCTGCCCAGGACAGTGATAAGCTCTTTGGTGTACATTCTCAGTTTCGTGTGGATGGGGCTCAGGGCTGGTCTGAATGCCTTGTTGCACCACAGTCTCTCAAACATCTTTTTACTTATGATGGATTGGCTAGCGCCAGTGTCCAGTTCCATGGCTACGGGTAAGCCATTCAATTTTACGTTTAGCATTGTAGGTGGACATTTCGGCGAAAATACATTTCGTATTTCAGCATCTGCCTCCTCTCTCTGAGGCTCGAAATTGCTTTGATCCACCAAGGAACGGCCTTCCTCTGCCACATGATGGTTTGCTGGTTTTGCAGAGCTTGCAGCTCGTTTGCAAGATCGTTGGAGGTGCCCCATTGTTCCACAGCTCTTGCAAACATACCCTTTGAAGTGGCATGAATAGGCTGAATGGAAGCTTCCACAACGCCAACAAGGTGTGAATTGCCTTGCATTCATCCTTTGTTGAGGACTCTGAGTCATCTGGGTCACCTGAGGCCTGCTGACATTGCAAACTCGTGGGTTCTGCCCTGTACATTTCTGCTCGCAAACACAGTTCCAGTTAATTTATGAACATTGCTAGCACTTGTGTGCTGAAAGATTTGTTTGGTGTTATTACTGGTGGACATAAACGCCTGTGCTACTGCAATGGCCTTACTGAGGGTTGGTGTCTCTACAGTCAAAAGTTTTCGTAGGATGGTCTCGTAGCCATTGCCCAGTACTAAAAAGTCTCTGAGCATTTGCTCCAGGTAGGCATCAAACTCACATTGCCCTGCAAGTCGCCTTAGCTCGAAAACATAGCTCGCCACTTCCTGACCTTCAGATCGCTGGCATGTGTAGAACCGATACTTCGCCATCAGCACGCTCTCCCTCGGGTTAAGATGCTCCCAAACCAGTGTACACAGCTCCTCATACGAATTATCTGTGGGTTTCACCGGAGCCAGAAGATTCTTCATGAGGCTGTAGGTCGGTGTCCCGAAGACTGTGAGGAGGACCGCTCTCCTTTTTGCAGCGCTTCCAGCTTGTTGGCTACAAAGTACTGGTCTAGCCGTTTGACATAGCCTTCCCAGTCCTCACCCTCCGGGAACTTCTCCAGGATGCCCACAGTTTGCTGCATCTTTGCATTGGATTCGTATTCTCGTCGCCAGTTATTGTGTTCCTAACACAGATGAGGCTGCACACAGGGAGGTTAAAAGTAACAGTGACCTCAGTCTTTAATAAGACACTCCAGAGTGAGGAACAGGCCTTAGGGGCCGGCTTATATACAGTGCTCCCAAGGGATGTTGGGATCCCTTGGGACTTCAGGGGATGAGCTCCCTGGTGGCGGAACATGGGAGTGCATGCTTTACAGATACACAACAGTAGGCACCTCAAGTCACTGGAGAAATGCCACCAACGATGTCTCCGCAAGATCCTACAAATCCCCTGGGAGGATAGACGTGCCAACATTATCACCCTTGACCAGGCCAACATTCCCAGTATCGAAGTACTGACCACACTTGATCAGTTCCACTGGGCAGGCCACATAATCTGCATGACAGACACGAGACTCCCAGAGCAAGCGTTCTACTCGGAACTCCTTCACGGCAAACGAGCCAAAGGTGGGCAGAGGAAATGTTACAAGGACACCCTCAAAGCCTCTCTGATAAAGTGCAACATCCCCAATGACACCTGGGAGACCCTGGCCAAAGACCGCCCTAAGTGGAAGAAACGCATCCGGGAGGGTGCTGAGCTCCTCATGTCTTGTCGCCGAGAGCGTGCAGAAATCAAGCGCAGGCAGCGGAAAGAGCATGTGGCAAACCAGTCCCACCCACCCCTTCCCTCAATGACTATCTGCCCCACCTGTAACAGAAACTGTGGTTGTCGTATTGGACTGTATAGCCACCTAAGAACTCATGTTAAGAGTGGAAGCAAGTCTTCCTCGATACTGAAGGACTGCCTATGATGATGATATTTGCTTAAGAATTCATAGCAACACATTGCTATTAAGAACTAGTTGGTTTATTAGCAAAGGTTTAACAATCACACTACACATTACCAGTTCATCCACCAGGCTCACAACCACCTGCCTCATCGTGGATCCCCTAAACCCAACTAGCTGGGGTTTTATTGAATCTTGTGAATATCACATGACTGGCTAAGCCACTCACTTTACAAATCTGTGAGCATACTCAAGAAAGGAGGGAGATAGAAAGCAGGAAACTATAGACCAGTGAGCCTAACATCTGTCCTTGGAAAAATGCTGAAGTCCATCATTAAGGAAGTAGTAGCAGGACATTTAGAAAATCATAATACAGTCAAGCAGAAGGTATGAAAGGGAAATCATGTTTGACAAATTTGCTGGAGTTCTTTGAGGATGTAACGAGCAGGGTGGATAAAGGGGAACCAGTAGATTTTGCGTATTTGGATTTCCAGAAAGCATTTGATAAGGTGCCACATAAAAGATTACTGCAGAAGATAAAAGTGTATGGAGTTGGGGATAATATATTAGTGTGGGTAGAGGATTGGCTAACTAACAGAAAACAGAGAGTCGAGATAAATGGGTCATTTTCAGGTTGGCAAACTGTAACTAGTTGGGTGCCACAGGGATCAGTGCTGGGGCTTCAACTATTTACAATTTATATTAATGACTTGGATGAAGGAACTGCTGATGATACAAAGATAGGTGGGAAAGCAAGTTGTGAGGAGGATGCAAATAATCTACAAAGGGATAAGGATAGGCTCAGTGAGTGGGCAAAAATTTGGCAGATGGGGTATAAAGGAGAAAATGTGAGATTATCCACTTTGGTAGGAAAAATAAAAAAGCAAATTATTATTTAAATGGAGAGCAATTACAAAATGCTGCAGTATGGAGGGATCTGGGGGTTCTTGTACATGAAATGCAAAAAATTAGCATGCAGGTACAGCAAGTAATCAGGAAGGCAAATGGAATGTTGGCCTTTATTGCAAGGGGGATGGTGTATAAAAGTAGGGAAGTCTTGCTATAACTGTACAGGGTATTGGTGAGGAAAGATATACTTGCATTGGAGGCTGTTCAGAGAAGGTTCACCAGGTTGATTCCGGAGATGAGGAGGTTGACTTAGGAAGATAGGTTGAGTAGGTTGGGCCTATGCACATTGGAGTTCATAAGAATGAGAGGTGATCTTATTGAAATATAAGAAAATGAGGGGGCTCGACAAGGTGGATGCAGAGAGAATATTTCCACTCATAGGGGAAACTAAAACTAGGGAACATAGATTTGAATAAGCGGCCGCCCATTTAAAACTGAGATGAGGAGAAATTTCTTCTCTCAGAGGGTTGTAAATTTGTGGAATTCTCTGCCCCAGAGAGCTGGGTTATTGAATATATTTAAGGTGGAGATAGACAGATTTTTGAGCGACAAGGGAGTAAAGCGTTATGGGGAGCGGGCAGGTAAGTATTTCCAGTTTTGGTCTTATTTAAGGAGGGATATACTTGCATTGGAGGCAGTTAAGAGAAGGTTCACGAGGTTGATTCCTGAGATGAAGGGGTTGTCTTATGAAGAAAGGTTGAGCAGGTTGGGCCTATACTCATTGGAGTTTAGAAGAATGAGAGGTGAGCTTATTGAAACATATAAGATTCTGAGCGGGCTTGACAGGGTAGATGCAGAGAGAATGTTTCCCCTCATGGGGGAATCTAGAACTAGGGAACATAGTTTCAGAATAAGAGGTCGCCCATTTAAAAGTGAGGAGGAATTTCTTCTCTCAGAGGATTGTAAATCTGTGTAATTCTCTACCCCAGAGAGTTGTGGAGGCTGGGTCTTGGAATATATTTAAGATGGAGATAGACAGATTTTTGAATAAGGGAGTCAGGGATTATGGGGAGCGGGCGGGAATGTGGAGTTGAGGCCAGGATCAGATCAGCCATGATCTTATTGAATGGCGGGGCAGGATCAAGGGACCAAATGGCCTACTCCTGCTCCTATTTCTTATGTTCTTATGTGCATACATTACGCTAGGTATGGGTATCAAGGGATAAAGAAAGACTTGCATTTATATAGACCCTTTCACGACCTCAGGATGTCCCAATGAAGTACTATTGAAGTGTAGTCACTTGTGATGTGGGGAACGCGGCAGACAGTTTGTACACAGCAAGCTCCCACAAATTGCAGTGAGATAAATGACCAGATTATCTGTTTTCGGTGTTGGAGGGAAAAATGTTGGCGAGGACACCATTGAGAACTCCCCTGCTTTTCATTCAAATAGCGATATGAGATCTTTTACGTCGACCTGAGAGGGTAGACAGGGCCTCGATTTAACAACTCATCTGAAAGACAGCACCTCCCACAGTGCAGCACTCCCTCAGCACTGCCCTGAAGTGTCAGACTAGATTGTATGCTCAACTCTCTGGCATAGGACTTGAACCCATGACCCCCTGAATCAGAGGAGCGAGAGTGCTACCACACATTAATGTTATGGAGCAAAGGCGGATAAATGGAGTTTAGGTACAGATCAGCCTCGATCTGATTGAATGGTTGAACAGGCTCGAGGGGTAGAATGGCCTCCTTCTGATCCTATGTTTGCTGTGTTTGGGCCTTTCTGGAAATCTTCACCACATGCCTGAGTGATTTCAATGGTAATTTGTTTAAGTTTGCCACTGGCAGCGAGCAGTTTTTTTTACCTAACATCATGATCCAGATAAACATACACGGGCTGGGTAGCTTTTTAAAAATAATAGCACAAATCCAAAGAAAGAAAGACTTGCATTTATATAACATCTTTCACAACCACCGGACATCCCAAAGCGCTTTACAGCCAATGATGTACTTTTTGAAGTGTAGCCACTGTTGTAACGTAGAAACCACAATCATCATCATAGCCAGTCCCTCGAAATCAAGGAAGACTTGCTTCCACTCCTTAGGTGGCTGAACAGTCCAATATGAGAGCCACAGTCCTCTGTCACAGGTGGGACAGATAGTCGTTGAGGGAAAGGGAAGGTGGGACAGGTTTGCCGCACGCTCCTTCCGCTACCTGCGCTTGATTTCTGCATGCTCTCGGCGATGAGACTCGAGGTGCTCAGCGCCCTCCCGGATGCACTTCCTCCACTTAGGGCAGTCTTTGGCCAGGGACTCCCAGCTGTCAATGAGGATGTTGCACTTTATCAGGGAGGCTTTGAGGGCGTCCTTGTAACATTTCCTCTGCACACTTTTGGCTCGTTTGCCATGAAGGAGTTCCGAGTAGAGCGCTTGCTTTGGGAGTCTCGTGTCTGGCATGCGAACAATGTGGCCTGCCCAGCGGAGCTGATCAAGTGTGGTCAGTGCTTCAATGCTGGGGATGTTGGCCTGGTCAAGGACGCTAATGTTGGTGCATCTGTCCTCCCAGGGGATTTGTAAGATCTTGCGGAGACATCGTTAGTGGTATTTCAACAGACATGATTTTTGCAGCGTGACAGCTGCGGAAAAATGCAGGGAACAGCGCCAGCCCTTATACATGGACTTCTTCGATCTTACAAAGGCCTTTGACACTGTCAAAAACCACAATTGCAGAGATGCAAATAGTTAGAGTGCAGCAGAGCTGTGTTTGTCAGTTTTATTCTATTTGCATTATGTACTCAGAACAATGTTCAAAGCTACTTAAAGCAGGAGTCAATAAGAATTACACAGCCATGCGGTGAGCTCGCTGATCTCAGGCCGGTAGGTAGCATGGGTGCGAGCACTGGCCTCAGTCCCCCCCAAACAGGAGCGGTGAGGTCCTGCCCCTGAATGAATGTGTCAGGTTCAGGCTCTATGGCGATGCCCCCATTAGTTGAACAACTGTCTGGGGTGACACCTGAAGAATATCAGTTTGGTTTGTGGAACCATAGCAAAGTATGAGAGATGGGGAGAAAGATACGCAGAAGATTATTAGAGAGCAGAGAGCAGGAGAATGGGGAAAAACTGTGCAGAGAAAATAAAACCAACCAAGTGCGAAGGGGGAAACAATATCAAAAGAAAGCTAAGGTCAAAGTAGACCTCTGGCTTTAGATGACTAAGTTATGAAGAGAAAGTGGAGGAACTTGAGCGTTCCAGCCTTTGAAGGGAGCACATGAGAGATGACTTAATAGAGATAGTAAATAGTATGAAAAAAATAGATACTCACTGATACTCGGACAAGGGAGAAGAGGTTCAAACTGAGACAAGCACAATCAAGACTGATATCAGGGAAACAAAATCCCTGGAATCATTGAACAACTGGTGGGGGTGGGGGGAACAGTATGATCCACCTGGATAGAAGTATAAGGTCGGGCCGAATGGCCGTCCTCATCTGTGATTACCTTGTGTCTCTACATTGGGGGTCCGGGGAATGGGTCTATACACTGGGGGTACTGGGAGTGTGTCTGTACACTGGGGGTCCGGGGATTGTGTCTAAACAGACTGGGGGTCCAGGGAGTGTGTCTATACACTGTGTCCGGGGAGTGTGACTATACACTGAGGGTCCAGGGAGTGTGTCTATACACTGGTGGTCCTGGGAGTGTGTCTATACACTGGGGGTCCGGGGAGTGTGTCTATACACTGGGTGTCCGGAGAGTGTGTCTATACACTGGGGGTCCTGGGATTGTGTCTATACACTGGGGGTCCGGGGAGTGTGTCTATACACTGGGTGTCCGGGGAGTGTGTCTATATACTGGGGGTCTGGGGAGTGGGGAGTGTGTCTGTATACTCGGGGTCCGGGGAGTGTGTCTGTACATTGGGGGTAACTGGGAGTGTGTCTATACACTGGGGGTCCGGGGAGTGTGTCTATACACTGGGGGTCCGGGGGGTGTGTCGATACACTGGTGATCCTGGGAGTGTGTCTATACACTGGGGGTCCGGTGAGTGTGTCTATACACTGGGTATCCGGGGAGTGTGTCTATACACTGGAGGTACTGGGATTTTGTCTATACACTCGGGGTCTGGGGGGTGTGTCTATACACTGGGGGTCCTGGGAGTGTGTCTATACACTGGGGGTCCGGGGGGTGTGTCTTTACACTGGGGGTCCGCGGAGTGTGTCTATACACTCGGGGTCCGTGGGGTGTGTCTATACACTGGGAGTCCGGCGGGGTGGTCTATACACTGAGGGTCCGGGGATTGTGTTGAAATATTGAGGGTCCGGGGGGTGTGTCTATACACTGGGGGTTCGGTGAGTGTGTCTGTACACTGGGGGTCCGGGGGGTGTGTCTGTACACTGGGGGTCTGGGGATTGTGTCTATACACTGGGGGTCCGGGGAGTGTGTCTGTACACTGGGGGTCCGGGGAGTGTGTCTGTACACTGGGGGTCCGGTGAGTGTGTCTGTACACTGGGGGTCCGGGGAGTGTGTCTATACACTGGGGGTTCGGTGAGTGTGTCTGTACACTGGGGGTCCGGGGGGTGTGTCTTTACACTGGGGGTCCGCGGAGTGTGTCTATGTACTCGGGGTCCGGGGGGGTGGTCTATACACTGAGGGTCCGGGGAGTGTGTCTAAATATTGAGGGTCCGGGGGTTGTGTCTATACACTGGGGGTCTGGGGAGTGTGTCTATACACTGGGGGTCCGGGGAGTGTGTCTATACACTGGGGGTCCGGGGGGTGTGTCTATACACTGGGGGTCTGGGGAGTGTGTCTATACACTGAGGGTTCGGTGAGTGTGTCTGTACACTGGGGGTCCGGGGGGTGTGTCTGTACACTTGGGGTCTGGGGATTGTGTCTATACACTGGGGGTCCAGGGAGTGTGTCTGTACACTGGGGGTCCGGGGAGTGTGTCTGTACACTGGGGGTCCGGTGAGTTGTCTGTACACTGGGGGTCCGGGGAGTGTGTCTATACACTGGGGGTTCGGTGAGTGTGTCTGTACACTGGGGGTCCGGAGGGTGTGTCTATACACTGGGGGTCCGGTGAGTGTGTCTATACACTGGGGGTTCGGTGAGTGTTTCTGTACACTGGGGGTCCGGAGGGTGTGTCTATACACTGGGGGTCCGGTGAGTGTGTCTATACACTGGGGGTCCGGGGAGTGTGTCTATACACTGGGGGTCCGGGGGGGGTGTCTATACACTGGGGGTCCGGTGAATGTGTCTGTACACTGGGGGTCCGGGGGGCTTTGTCTATACACTGGGGGTCCGGGGAGTGTGTCTATACACTGGGGTTCCGGTGGGTGTGTCTACACACTGGGGATTCGGGGAGTGTGCCTATACACTGGGGGCTGGGGAGTGTGTCTATACACTGGGGGTCTGGGGAGTGTGTCTATTCACTGGGGGTCCGGGGAGTGTGTCTATACACTGGGGGTCTGGGGAGTGTGTCTATATACACTGGGGGTCCGGGGAGTGCGTCTATACACTGGTGGTTTGGCAGACTTGAACACGAAAATCTAGGCTGAACTCCAGTGCAGTACTGAGGAATGCTGCACTGTCAGAGGTGCCATCTTTCGGATGAGATGTTAAACCGAGGCCCCGTCTGCTCTCTCATAAAAGATTCCACGGCATTGTTTCGAAGATCAGGGGCATTCTCCCCGGTGTCCTGGCCAATATTTATCCCTCAACCAACATCACTAATAGAGACTATCTCATCATCATCATAGGCAGTCCCTCGAGTCTAGGATGACTTGCTTCCAAGTCAAAAAGTTCACAGGTGTTTCAATGAAGGACCTAATATTCCAGTCCTGAACTACATCCTGAAGGGTGGAAGATGCCTGTGCGTGGATTTTTTTAACATATGGTGGCCGTTCCACACCAGCCACCAGACTATCTGGACATTATCTCATTGCTGTTTGAGGGAGCTTGCTGCGTTTCCTACATTACAGCAATGACTACACTTTAAAAAAGTACTTAATTGGCTGTTAAGTACTTTGGAATGTCATGAAAGGCGCTATAGAAATGTAAGTATTTAATATTTTTATATATACACTGTGGTTCCTGGGAGTGTGTCTATACACACTGGGAATCCTGCAGACATAAACACAGCTGCAGATAAAGCAAAAAGCAACAGATTGGCAGATATGCTAAAAGAGTGAAAATCCAAGGGTGTAGGGTTAAAAAAGAAACGATATAAGTAAACAAAGCGCACAGTGAGAGGGGGTGATTTTTGCCTGAGAATAGTTCCTGCAGCATCGGAACAGACCAACACGTGTTTTTTTTAAAATAGCCTGATACATCAGCAATGCTGCAAGATTTCCCGGGGAACAGGCATCGACTTTCCTGAAACATCTGTGAGCAACGGAGCTGCTTTCGAAAGCATGAATCCACATTTGATTCACCCTTGGGCGTGCCGCCTCCCAGGCTGGGCATTTCACACCAAGCCCATGGCTTTCGGCCTGGCAAACATCAGCAGTTGCTCCTAGCCCCATCACGCCGACCCTTTATCACACCAGCAACACCTGATCCACATCCATTATAGGAAGGAATGAATGACTTCCTGTCGGCCGGCGCCGGCTCCACTCGATTGGCTCAGCGGTATCAGACAAGTGCCCTGCTTCTTTCTCATTGGCCGCAGTTTCATCAGGAGCTCTGGTGCTTTTGATCAGTCAGTGTGAACTCGAGCAAAAGCATCAGTGACCTGTAGTAACCCTGCAGCCAGGCTGATGCAACACTTCCACCGTGGATATGGGTGGGGGGAGGACGCAGAATCAGAATCCTCCTTGAAGGCAGGTTGTGTGAAGTGTTAAACTCTATCAACAACACAAACTTGTGTGACAGACACTGCTATTACTGCAGGGCGCTTTCCTCGTACAGCACTTGACATAAATATCCCACCCCCATTACGTGTCAAGATAAGCACAAAGCGACTTTTGTGGGGTGGGGAGTATGAAGTCATAGCTCCAGATCTGACTGCTCATTAAAAACCAAACAGTGAGCCAGAGCAGTGGTCAGTGCAGGAAAAGAAACTGATTTCTATTCTCAGACACACTCGGAAAGCCCCACGGTCCTGCATCAGCCCGCGATGAGTCTGCGGATCTCAGACAGGGCAAAGGTTACAATTAGCCTCAGCGCCCTGGATTAGCCACAGAAAATTAGTCGATATTACAGTGACGAATCACTATCCAGCAGCCCCAGATGGAATGTGTATGTGCGCATAGAATCATAGACATTTACCGCACAGAAGGAGGGCTATTTGACCCATCGTGTCCGCACCGGCCGACAAAGCACTATCCAGCCTAATTTCACTTTCCAGCTCTTGGTCCGTAACCTACAGTGCACATCCAAGTACTTTTTAAATATGATGAGGGTTTCTGCCTCTACCACCCCTTCAGGTAGTGAGTTCCAGACCCCCACCACCCTCTGCATGAAGAAATATCTCAACTCCCCTCTAATTATCCTGACAATTACTTTAAATCTATGCCCCTTGGTTATTGACCACTCTGCTAAGGGAAAATGGTCCTTCCTATCCATTCTATCTAGGTCTTTCATAATTTTAATGTTGATATAAGTGAATGGGTATGTGTCGCTATATATGTGCGTGGGTGCATGTCGCTATATGTGGGTGGTTTGTGTTGGTATATGTGGATGGGTGCGTGTTGGTATATGTGGATGGGTGCAAGTTGGTATATGTGGGTGCTGTGTGTCGGTATATGTGGGTGGTGTGTTATATGTGGGTGCATTCTGGTATATGTGGGTGCGTGTCCCTATATGTGGATGGATGTGTGTCACTATATGTGGGTGTTGTGTGTCGGTATATGTGGGTGGTGTGTGTTGGTATATGTGGGTGGGTGTGTGTCGGTATATGTGGGTGGTGTGTGTTGGTATATTTGGGTGGGTGCAAGTCTCTATATGTGGATGGATGGGTGTCGGTATTTATGTGCACTTGATCCTCTTGGCCCGATTTTCTTCTTTGTGCTCCGACTGCGCTGTGCTTTCCGTCTGGCACTGAGGCAGACTCTCTGCTCCGTGGTGTCTACTGTCTGATTGGAATTTCTGGACAGCGGCTCAACGCCCTGCCGACCCATCCAAGAGGAAGTTGTGCTGCGGCGACTGGTGCCCATGTTAAGTACATACACTGTTAAACATGCTGCAGTCCACTCCCACACACTCTCTGTTAGAAAAGCAAATCAATTAATCATTCCTCTAATAGGATTAGTTTAACTTTTAACTTTTCAGTAAACGTCCAATGTGTACGATCATTATGTAATATCATTATTTGTGCATGAGCCTTGACAGTGTGTATCAACAAGAACTTCCATTTATAAAGCGCCTTTAGTTTAGGGAAAGGTCCCAAGGCTTCACAGGAGTGCAATCAGACAAAAATTGATGGCAAGTCTAAGAAGAGAATTCCAGAGCTTAGGGCCGAAGTAGCTGAAGGCACGGCCGCCAATGGTGAAGCGATGGAAATCGGGAACGCACAAGAGGCCAGAAGTGGAGGAACGCAGAGAACTCAGAGAGTTGTAGGGCTGCAGGAGGTTACAGGGATAGGCAGGGAGTGGAGTATCGGTCAGTTCACTAATCTGTGCTTTTATTAAGCGCCGGCCTGGCCTGGAAATCGGCACGGTCCGGTCTGCAAGACCATCAGCAGGCTGGGACCATTAGCGGGAGCAGCGTGCGGCGGCATACCGCTGCAGGGAGGGCGTGCTGCTGCAGGAGGGCAACGGCTGACTGCAGTGCGGGCAGGTACAGCAGGAGCGGCGAAATCGGGGTGAAGGAGCGGCAAGAGTTCGTAGAGGGATGTGACCAGGGCCCAGGAGAGGCAAGAGTTTGGGGCCCAGAAGAGACGAGGGCCCAGGGGCAGCACGGGCCAACCCATACTGTGATATGTGTGTGCACTAGGTCATGCAGTAGAGCTGGTCTCCAGTCATCCTGGTTAACCCTTGCTACTGGACCAAGACCTAGCTCTGTCAAGCCCGTGTGGTGGCTGGTGTGCAACGGCCACCACACTTTAAAAAAATCCACGCACAGGCATCTTCCACTTTTCAAGATGTAGTTCGAGATCTGGAATATTAGGTCCTTCATTGAAACACCTGTGAACTCATCCCTTTTCGGCGTGGAAGCAAGTTATCCTCATTTCGAGGGACTGCCTGTGATGATGATGATAAGAATATCAAACTGTTTTCTGCAGGTACATTTGGTTTTGTTGGCACAGTACGTTAGATGAATTCAAGTGAATGTGCAGCCCTTTAAATATATTTTATTTAAAAAAAATGAAACATGGAGCATGCAGTGTTGGGTGCAGGACAGAATGATGCTTGCTTGTGAAGCCTTCCATGATCAAATGGCTTCCTGGGGTGGTAGTTGCGATCGCGAACTGAGTTCAAAAGCTGTAGGCAGGGAGAGGTGAAGAAGCAGCCAGGGTTCGCAGTCCCATTGTCTCCGGCAGGAAAGTGCATGCCACCTATGGTCGAATAGGCTTGCAAATGAAGAATGGCCATTGGGTGAAGTCCTGTTGGGTGCCTGTGGAACTGTAGCCCAGCAAATGTCAGTACGATCAGGCAGGGGAAGAAGGGGAGAAAAACAAAGGATATGGCACCGGGGAGAATCTCGGGGTTGTTTTGGCCAAAGGATGAAAACAGGTGCTGAATGGTTGCAGTGCTCTTAAGACTGGATTTGAAAGTCTGGATTACCCAGAGAGTGGGCAGAATGCAGAACACACTGCCACAGGGAGTGGTTGAGGCGAATAGTATAGATGCATTTCAGGGAAAGCTAGATAAGTACATGAGGGAAACAGGAATCGAAGGTTGTGTTGATGGAGTGTTGATGGGGTTAGATGAAGCGGGGTGGGGAGGCTTGTGTGGAGCATTAACACCAGCACGGACCTGTTGGGCCGAAAGGCCTGTTTCTGTGCTATCAATACTTTGTAACTTTGTAATACGTGTAGATTACTGGAGAGACTAGACTGTTACAGGCGCAGCACAAAGTATGATGGGGTGGTGCTGTTTTTGCACTGAAACATCAGGCGATTCTGAGTAACCCAGCCCGTCTGTCAATCCAATTTCCTTCCTCCCTCCCCCATTCTTGCCTCGACACAGCCTCTGTCTGTGGCTCTCATTCCCCGACAATTACTGTGTCAGTGCAATGACTTCAAGTAACCTTTGGAGGCGGCCAATCAGCGGAAGGCAAATCAAAGTGTGCAGGCCTCTCTGAGAGCGTGGAGGTTGGGTTCTGGTTACTCAGACTAAAACAATTTAGCTTCAGACTACTAGGAGAGGAGCGGGGCCAGTATAAAACATACCAACCATCAGCACTGATCCGGGAGCCTTACTAGCAGAGTCTGTATTAATTACAGCCGCAAGACCTGCATGGAATCAGACAGATAATGGTTACCATACAAGTCCTGGTCTGATCCCACAGTTACTACTGTATCACCGTGACACAAAGTTTTGTACCGAGTCGGCCTCTTTCACCAGATGTAAAGGATCCAATGTTCTCAAGACACTGGCTTTCTAGTTGGAAATTTTTAAAATACTTTATAGGTTTAATCGTCAGATGCAATTGAGCAGAGCCTCATACAGACTGAAGCTGTACTCTCATCTTTGTGTTCAGATCCCTCCATGGCCTCACATCCAGCCTATTTCTGTAACCTCCTTCAGCCCTACAACCTTCTGAGATCACTGTGCTCCTCCAATTCTGGTCTCTTGTCAATCCCCCGCTCCATTGGCAGCCCTGCTTTCACAGGCCCTAAGCTCTGGAATTCCCTCTCTAAACCTCTCCGCCTCTCTCTTGCTTTAAGACGCTCCTTAAAACCTACCTCTTTGACCAAGTTTTGGATCACTTGTCCTAATATCTCCTTATGTGGCTCGGTGTCAAACTTCGTCTGATTACACGATGTTAAGGCGCTATATAATGTAAATTGTTGTTGTAATGCATTGTAGCAGCTCAGAACTCTGCTCCCCTGACTGGAGGGCAGAGCAGGTGAGCTGTATATCCACAAGCCACAAGTTGATGGGTTTTAGCTCTGGCATGAAGCAAGTCGCGGAGAACAATTCCGCTAGCTCAGGGGCAAGGTTTCCATCTCGGAGCCATAACAAGAAGAAAGAAAGAACTTGCATTTATATAGCGCCTTTTCCAACCACCGGACATTCTAAAGTGGTTTACAGCTAATGAAGTACTTTTTGAAGTGCAGTCACTATAGTAATGTAGGAATCGCAGCAGCCACTTTGCGCACAGCAAGGTTCCACAAATAGCAGTGAGATAATGACCAATTAAACTGTTTTAGTGATGTTGATTGAGATATAAATATTGGGCAGGACACCAGGGATAACTCCCATGCTCTTCTTCAAATAGTGCCCTGCAACTTTTTATGTCCACCTGAGAGGGCAGACGAGGCCTTGGTTTTAACATCTCAGCCAAAAGACAGCACCTCCGACATTGCAGTGCTCCCTTAGTACCGCACTGGGAGTGTCAGCCTAGATTTTTGTACTCAAGTCCCTAGATTGGGACTTGAACGTACAGCCTTCTGAATCAGAAGCGAGAACGCTACCCACCGAGTCAGGAGTGCGTAGGAATAGTCAGGTCTAGAGGTAACAGGCATGGATGAGGGCTTCAGCAACGGATGAGCTGAGGCAAGGGCGGAGACGGGCTATGTTACAGAGGTGGAAATAAGGTATAAGATAGAGGATGTCCAATAAGGTAGAGTAGCACAGCACTTACTGTTTTTAGATGAAGTCCTCAGAGAATTTACGGAATAAAGGTTGGCGAGTGTTGGTGAAGTCTTGACAAAGTGTCGCAGAAAGTCTCCCGTTGTGTTTCAGAGTTCTTCGTCACAGCTCCAGCAGCAAGCGAACATGAAGTGGTGCGTATCGATTTAAGTAGCACTTCAAATCCACATCAGCGCATTGTTTATTCCCAATCAGCTGGTCGCTGTTAGGAGAGAGTGTCAGGACAAGCGCAGCCACCAAAATGCCCCGCAGCCTCATTAATGAGCACTAGCAGGCATTTTAAGTGGCAATCCGCCCTTTAACGAGCCTCCGAGCAGCCGTTCCTAGCAAGCACTTTGAATCCTTTACCGAAATGGCATCTTGAGTTCAGTACTCCTGTTATGTATGCAACCCTAGGCAACCTGTATCATACCACGACCAGAGGGCATGCCTGTTGGGAATCCCAAGGGATTCCAGCATCCCTTGGGAGCACTGTATTTAAGCAGGCCTCCCATGCTGTACCAACACTCTGGAGTTTGAATAAAGGAGCTAAGGTCAAACTTACTCATTGTCTGCAGTACTCAGTTATATTACTTTATTATGAGCTTAACAGCTGGCGACGAGATAACGAACAATCACGCGAAAATGCAGAGAACTGTTGGTATCCTGGAGAAATTCTCAGAAGAGGATGATTGGGAGGCCTTCGTGGAGCGACTCGACCAATACTTCGTGGAAGGGAACGAGAACGCTGCCAAACGAAGGACGATCCTCCTCACCGTCTGTGGGGCAACAACCTATAGCCTCATGAAGAATCTTCTAGCTCTGGTGAAACCAACAACCAAATCATATGAAGAACTATGTACGCTGGTCCGGGAGCACCTAAATCCGAAGGAAAGTGTTCTGATGGCAAGGTATCGATTCTACACGTGTCAATAGTCTGAAGGCCAGGAAGTGGCGAGCTACGTCGCCAAACTAAGGCGCCTTGCAGAACATTGCGAATTCGATGGATTCCTTGAGAAAATGCTAAGAGATTTCTTTGTGCTTGGCATTGGCCATGAGGTTATCCTTCGCAAACTATTAATTGTTGAAACACTGAACCTGAGCAAAGCCATAACGATAGCCCAGGCATTTATGTTCACCAGCGATAACACCAAACAAATTTCACAGTATAAAGAGGTTTCGGTAAATACTGTACACAAAGTAACGTCGTTTTCAGGCAGGAATACATATGGCAGAACGTACATGCCGGCAGCTGCACGACCTCAGATGACCCAGAGTCTGCCATCAAATGTTAATGCGAGGCAGTTAACACCTTGTTGACGCTGCGGGGGTGATCATCGGGTCCATCAATGCTGCTTCAAACACTATGTGTGCAAAGGCTGTGGAACAATGGGACACCTCCAGCGAATGTGCAGATGAGCTGCAAACCCTGCAAACCACCACTTTGCAGAGGAGGATCAATCCATGGCGGATCAGGCTGAACTAGAGACTCGGACCGAGGAGGCAGAGGTGTACGGGGTACACACCTTCACCAGGAAATGTCCACCGATCATGCTAAAAGTCGAACTGGACGGAATTCCAGTATCCATGGAACTGGACATGCGAGTCAGTCTATCATGAACAAAAAGGCCTTCGACAGGCTGTGGTGCAACAAGGCACACAGGCTCAAGCTTAGCCCCATTCATACCAAGCTAAGAACTTACACTAAAGAGCTAATCCCTGTTATTGACAGCGCAGCAGTAAACGTCTCCTATGATGGAGCAGTGCACGAACTCCCACTATGGATTGTACCAGGAGATGGCCAAACACTGTTCGGCACAAGCTGGCTGGGAAAAATCCGCTGGAACTGGGACTTCATCCGAGCGCTTTCGTCCGTCGATGGTGCCTCATGTGCCCAGGTTCTGAGCAAGTTCCCGTCGCTGTTTGAGCCAGGCATCGGAAGTTTTTCAGGGGCGAAGGTGCAGATTCACTTGGTTCCCGGTACACGACCCATCCACCATAAGGCACATGCGGTGCCATACATGATGCAAGAGAAAGTGGAAATTGAGCTGGACAGGCTGCAGCAAAAAGCATCATCACGCCGGTGGAGTTCAACGAGTGGGCCAGTCCGATTGTTCCGGTTCTCAAAGGCGACGGCACGGTCAGAATTTGTGGGGACTATAAAGTAATGATTAACCGTTTTCGCTACAGGACCAGTACTCGCTACCCAAGACAGATGACCCATTGGCGATCCTGGCTGGAGGAAAGACATTCACCAAGTTGGACCTGGCCTCGGCCGACATGACGCAGGAGCTGGCGGAATCTTCGAAAGGCCTCACCTGCATCAACACGCACAAAGGTCTGTTCATCTACAATAGATGCCCGTTTGGGATTCGATCGGCCGCGGCAAATTTTCAAAGGATCGTGGAGAGTCTGCTAAAGTCGGTTCTGCGCACCGTGGTTTTCCAGGGCGATATATTGATCACAGGTCGGGACACCATCGAACACTTGAAGAACCTGGAAGAGGTTCTAAGTTGGCTAGATCGTGTGGGACTCGGGTTGAAACGCTCGAAGTGTGTTTTCCTGGCGCCAGAGGTCGAGTTCTTAGGGAGAAGAATCGTGGCAGACGGCATCAGACCCACCGACGCCAAGACGGAGGCCATCAAGAACGCGCCGAGACCACAGAACGTGATGGAGCTGCGGTCGTTCCTGAGATTCCTCAACTATTTCGGTAATTTCCTACCCTGGTTAAGCACCTTGCTAGAACCTCTACATGTGCTACTATGCAAGGAAGACGACTGGGTTTGGGGGAAATCACAAGAGGCTTCTTTTGAGAAAGCCAGAAATCTGTTATGTTCGAACAAACTGCTTGTTCTGTATAACCCATTTAAACGCTTAATGCTAGCTTGTGATGCATCTTCGTACGGGGTCGGATGTGTGTTGCAACAAGTTAACGAATTGGGAACATTGCAACCGGTCGCCTATGCAAGAGTTTGTCCAAGGCAGAAAGGGCCTACAGCATGATTGAAAAAGAAGTTCTGGCATGCGTTTACGGGGTGAAAAAAATGCACCAGTATCTGTTTGGTTTCAAGTTTGAGTTAGAAACTGACCATAAGCCGCTCATATCGCTATTCTCAGAGAGCAAAGGTATTAATACCAATGACTCTGTCCGCATCCAAAGATGGGCGCTCACGTTGTCTGCTTAAATCTATGTAATCTGCCACAGACCAGGCACAGAGAACTGCACTGATGCTCTCAGTCGGCTACCATTGCCCACCACCGGAGTGGAAATGGCACAGCCTGCAGACTTGCTTTTGGTGATGGATGCATTTGAAAACGAAAAGTCACCTGTTACGGCCCACCAGATCAGAACCTGGACCAGCCAGGATCCTTTACTGTCCCTTGTAAAAAAACTGTCCTCCATGGGAGCTGGTCCAGCGTCCCAGTGGAGATGCATGAAGATATCAAGCCGTTCCAGTGGCGCAAAGACGAAATGTCCATACAGGCGGACTGACTTTTGTGGGGCAATCGCGTGGTTTTACCTAAGAAAGGCAGGGAACCGTTCATACGCGATCTACACAGTACCCACCCAGGCATAGTAATGATGAAAGCTATAGCCAGATCCCATGAGTGGTGGCCCGGCATCAACTCAGATTTGGAGTCATGTGTGCGCAAATGCAACACTTGCTCTCAACTGAGCAATGCATCCAGAGTTTGTGGTCATGGCCCTCCAAACCGTGATCTAGGATCCACGTGGAGTTTGCGGGCCCATTTCCAAGCAAAATGTTTTAGGTTGTTATGGATGCTTATTCAAAATGGATTGAGTGTGTAATAATGTCTATAAGCACGTCCACTGTCACCATCGAAAACCTACGAACCATGTTTGCCACGCACGGCCTGCTTGATGTCCTAGTCAGCGACAATGGGCCATGCTTCACCAGTGCTGCATTCAAGGAATTCATGACCCGTAATGGGATCAAGCACGTCACATCTGCCCCGTTCAAGTCCGCATCCAACGGCCAGGCAGAACAGGCAGTCCAAACCATCAAGCAAAGCTTGAAACGTGTGTTGGAATGCTCCCTGCAGACCCGCCTGTCCCGAGTCCTGCTCAGCTACCGCACCAGACCCCACTCGCTCACCGGGGTTCCCCAGCCGAGCTGCTCATGAAAAGGGCGCTCAAAACAAGGCTCTCTCTTGTCCACCCTGATCTCCATGATCACGTCATAGGCAGGCGGCATCAACAAAGTATGTACCATGATCACGCAAACTTGTCACGCGATATTGAAGTCAATGATCCTGCATTTGTACTCGTGGCCCCGGCCTGTGAGCACCATCGGAGCAGGCCGGGGAGCGGAAGGAGCAGAGTGGCAGCATACCACTCCAGGGAGCAGTGAAAAAGGATGTCACTAAGGTCTAGGTCGGTGATTAGAGCGTGGGCAGGTACATCAGGAGCGGTGAGATCGGGGCGAAGGAGCGGCGAGAGACGGTAGAGGAACGTGATCGGGGCCCAGGAGAAGCGCGAGTTCGGGGCCCAGAAGAGGCGAGAGCCCAGGGGGAGTATGGGCCAGCCCACACTGCGACATGAGTGCGCACTAGGTCCGTGCATCAGAGCAGGTTGCCAGTCGTCTTGGTTAATCCTTGCTACTGAACCAAAACCTAGCTCTGTCAAACCCATGTGGTGGCTGGTGTATAATGGTCACCACACGTTAAAAAAATCCAAGCACAGGCATCTTCCACCCTTCAAGATTTAGTCCGGACCTGGAATTTTAGGTCCATCATTGAAACACCTGTGAACTTTTTGACATGAAAGCAAGTCATCCTCGGTTTGAGGGACTGCCTATGATTTGTACTCATATATGGACATGGTCCCAAATGGCTCGCTGGCACCGTCATAGCCAAAGAAGGGAATAGGGTGTTTCAGGTCAAACTGGCTAATGGACTAACTTGCAGAAAGCATTTGGACCAAACCAAACTGCGATTCACAAACAGCCACGAGCAACCCAAAGAGGACACCACCAACTTCGACCCTCCAATACACACACAAGTGGCAAACGACATCACGGTCGACCACGAAGCTGAACTCACCACCCCCAGCAGCCCAGCAAGGCCAGCTGCCCAGCAGCCCAGCGAAGAACTAACCAACTCACTCACACCTACATTTGTACCGAGACAATCGACAAGGGAGCGAAAAGCCCCAGATCGTCTCACCCTGTAAACAAGTGTACTATTGACTTTGGGAGGGAGTGATGTTATGTATGCAACCCTAGGTAACCTGTATCATACCGCCACCAGAGGGCATGCTTGTTGGAGTCCCAAGAGATCCCAGCATCCCCTGGGAGCACTGCAAATAAGCAGGCCTCCCATGCTATACCAACACTCTGGAGTTTGAATAAAGGAGCTAAGGTCACACTTACTCATTGTCTACAATACTCAGTTGCATTACTTTATTATGAGCTTAAGAACTCCGTCTTGGCCACCTCGGAGGATCTTTCGCTCCTGAACTCATTGGCGAAAATTGCCCTCTTCGTATTCGAGGTGGAATGGAAAGGGTCAACTAACATGTCAGGGCCTATAGCTGTTGCCTGAGGGTATTGCTCCCAGGGTTTCCAGGAAATTCAACAGTTGCTCGGTATAATCTCCTGCTGCAGGTCTGACCGTATCTGTTCAAACTCAGTGAGACTATGATTCCACACAGGGGCTGCAGCTATGCTGCTGTAAGGTATGAAAGGTGGCAGCCAATTTGCACACAGCAAGCTTCCACAAACAGCAGTGAGATAATGACCAATTCAATTGTTTTAGTGATGTTGATTGAGATATAAATGTTGGCAGGACACCAGGGATAACTCCCCTGCTCTTCTTCAAATAGTGCCCTGCAATTTTTTTACGTCCACCTGAGAGGGCAGACGGGGCCTCAGTTTAACGTCTCATCCAAAAGACGGCACCCCCGACAGTCCAGCACTCCCTTGGCACTGCACTGGAGTATCAGCCTAGATTTTTGTGCTCAAATCCCTGGAGTGGGACTTGAACGCACAACTTCCTGACTCAGAGGCGAGTGTGCTACCCACTGAGCCATGGCTGACACCTAAATTATTAATCCTGGGCATGTTATTAATTTCCTGGATCTAGGTTTCAGACTGACGAGTTCTCTGGTCTCATGCCTGAAGCGTGGCCACTCAGATGAGGTATTCAACTGTCATTGTAACCCATGTATAAACTGACCTAAGTTGTATACCGTGAGAACACTGACCACTAGGTGGTGAACTTGTGGGAGACACTCCTAACCTGGACTTTCAGATATAAAAGGGGAAGCTCCATCCATCTTCTCCACTTCAGTGCTGGCTAATAAAGGTCACTGGTCACAGAGTGACCTTCTCTCTAGTATAGGCCTGGTGTACATTTGTATTGTATAGTAAGGACGTACGATTGGCGACGAGAAACTGGAATTTAAACCACGCGAGCATGGCCACTAGCAGCACAGACGAGAGGTACTGTGTTGGTGATGATTGGGACGATTTTATTGCGAGACTACAGCAAAGTTTCGTCACTAAGGAACGGCTGGGACAGGATTCGGCCGACAAACGCCGGGCTCATCTCCTGACGGTTTGTGAATCCAGGACGTACTCCCTGATGAAGGACCTTCTAGCGCCAGAGAAGCTGGTGGACAAAACTTTTGAGGAGCTCAGTAAGTTGATCAGGGAACACTTTAAACCGGTGAGCAGCATGCACATGGCAAGACACCGGTTTTACATGCACCGGCGGCAAGAAGGGCAAAGCGTTCGTGGCAGACCTCCGGCGATTGGTGAGCCTATGTAAATTCCCAGATGCATGCAGAGCGGAGATGCTGCGAGACTTTTTTTATTGAGGGCATCGGGCACGCTGGGGTTTTCAGGAAACTGATTAAGACCAAAGACTTGACCCTGGAAACGGAGGCTATGATGGCCCAGACATTTATCTCAGGGGAGGAAGAGACCAGAATGATGTTTGACAAAAATCTTGGTTTAAATGCAACAAATGGACAGGGAGTCAACATTGTTATCGGGGCACACAGTTCTCTAGGCAGACAGGGGCAATCGGACATGCCCGAGCATGTAGCCTAACCCAAAGGGGGAATTCAATAGAGACAATGGCTAGCTGAATGGCGATTCATGCCATCGCAAGGGACAATGCGGCCAGTAATGGGGCCATCAACACCTGTCAATGGTGCGTTTAAGGACAGTTACAGAGACAGTCAGAGATGATCGACTGGTAACGGACTTTTTGTAACGGCTCATGTTGGAGGTGTGGAGGCAAACACACAGCCAGAGCTTGCGGGTATCAGCAATATACCTGCAGAAATTGCAACGTCAGCGATCACTTGGCGCATATGTGCAGGAAGCCTGCAACCAGGTTGATGTACGAGGAGGATGGGCCCGATGTAAGCCCTACGAGGCCAAATGGACACTGGGGGAAATCACTGGAAGCTGAAGTTCAGCGAGTTCATGCTTAAACAAAGGGGACTACAGTGGGATGAGGGCAGAGTTGGCTAAAGTAGACTGGGAACACAGACTAAACGGTGGCACAACTGAGGAACAGTGGAGGACTTTTAAGGAGCTCTTTCATAGTGCTCAACAAAAATATATTCCAGTGAAAAAGAAGGGCGGTAAGAGAAGGGATAACCAGCCGTGGATAACCAAGGAAATAAAGGAGAGTATCAAATTAAAAACCAATGCGTATAAGGTGGCCAAGGATAGTGGGAAACTAGAAGATTGGGAAAATTTTAAACGACAGCAACGAATGACTAAGAAAGCAATAAAGAAAGGAAAGATAGATTACAAAAGTAAACTTGCGCAAAACATAAAAACAGATAGTAAAAGCTCTTACCGATATATAAAACGGAAAAGAGTGACTAAAATAAATGTTGGTCCCTTAGAAGATCAGAGGGGGGATTTAATAATGGAAAATGTGGAAATGGCTGAGACCTGAAACAATTATTTTGCTTCGGTCTTCACAGTGGAAGACACAAAAACCATGCCAAAAATTGCTGGTCACGGGAATGTGGGAAGGGAGGACTTTGAGACAATCACTATCACTAGGGGGGTAGTGCTGGACAGGCTAATGGATCGCAAGGTAAACAAGTCCCCTGGTCCTGATGAAATGCATCCCAGGGTATTAAAAGAGATGACGGAAGTTATAGCAGATGCATTCGTTATAATCTACCAAAATTCTCTGGACTCTGGGGAGGTACCATCGGATTGGAAAGCAGCTAATGTAACGCTTCTGTTTAAAAAAGGGGGCAGACAAAAGGCAGGTAACTATAGGCCGGTTAGTTTAACATCTGTAGTGGGGAAAATGCTTGAAACTATCATTAAGGAAGAAATAGCGAGACATCTAGATAGGAATAGTGCAATCAAGCAGACACAACATGGATTCATGAAGGGGAAATCATGTTTAACTAATTTACTGGAATTCTTTGAGGATATAACGAGCATCGTGGATAGAGGTATACCGATGGATGTGGTGTATTTAGATTTCCAAAAGGCATTCGATAAGGTGCCACACAAAAGGTTACTGCAGAAGATAAAGGTACGCAGAGTTAGAGGAAATGTATTAGCATGGATCGAGAATTGGCTGGCTAACAGAAAGCAGAGAGTCGGGATAAATGGGTCCTTTTCCGGTTGGAAATCGGTGGTTAGTGGTGTGCCACAGGGATCGGTGCTGGGACCACAACTCTTTACAATATACATAGATGACCTAGAAGAGGGGACCGAGTGTAGTGTAACAAAATTTGCAGATGACACAAAGATTAGTGGGAAAGCGGGTTGTGTAGAGGACACAGAGAGGCTGCAAAGAGATTTAGATAGATTAAGCGAATGGACTAAGGTTTGGCAGGTGGAATATAATGTCGAAAAATATGAGGTCATCCACCTTGGAGAAAAAAAACAGTAAAAGATAATATTATTTGAATGGGGAGAAATTACAACATGCTGCGGTGCAGAGGGACCTGGGGGTCCTTGTGCATGAATCCCAAAAAGTTAGTTTGCAGGTGCAGCAGGTAATCAGGAAGGCGAATGGAATGTTGGCCTTCATTGCAAGAAGGATGGAGTGCAAAAGCAGGGAGGTCCTGCTGCAACTGTACAGGATATTGGTGAGGCCGCACCTGGAGTACTGCGTGCAGTTTTGGTCACCTTACTTAAGGAAGGATATACTAGCTTTGGAGGGGGTACAGAAACGATTCACTAGGCTGATTCCGGAGATGAGGGGATTACCTTATGATGATAGATTGAGTAGACTGGGTCTTTACTCGTTGGAGTTCAGAAGGATGAGGGGTGATCTTATAGAAACATTTAAAATAATGAAAGGGATAGACAAGATAGAGGCAGAGAGGTTGTTTCCACTGGTCAGGGAGACCAGAGCTAGGGGGCACAGCCTCAAAATACGGGGGAGCCAATTTAAAACCGAGTTGAGAAGAAATTTCTTCTCCCAGAGGGTTGTGAATCTGTGGAATTCTCTGCCCAGGGAAGCAGTTGAGGCTAGCTCATTGAATGTATTCAAATCACAGAGAGATAGATTTTTAACCAATAAGGGAATTAAGGGTTATGGGGAGCGGGCGGGTAAGTGGAGCTGAGTCCATGGCCAGATCAGCCATGATCTTCTTGAGTGGCGGAGCAGGTTCGAGGGGCTAGATGGTCTACTCCTGTTCCTAATTCTTATGTATGTAAGGAGCACATATACAGTTCAAACACCAAGACGCCATCGATAATGATGAAAGTGCTCCTCAATGGCATCCCAGTATCAATGGAGCTAGACACGGGGGCCAGCCTGTCCCTGATGAGTATCAAACAGTTCGACAAATTGTGGGCTTCCAAGGCCAGGAAACCAAAATTATTGCCGATTGACGCACAGCTATGGATATATACGAAGGAGATCGTTCCGGTGCTAGGCAGCGCCATGGTAGTTGTGACCCACAAAGATTCGGAGAACAGGTTGCCACTCTGGATTGTCCCGGGGGATGGTCCCGCACTGCTGGGGAGGACTTGGCTTGCTGTCATGAACTGGAAATGGGGCAATGTCAATGCAATTTCTTCTGTGGAGCGAATATCACGCTCACAGATCCTGGACAAATTTGACTCACTATTTCAACCCGGCATTGGCACTTTCATGGAGACCAAGGTAGTGATTCACATAAACCCGGACGCAAGGCCAGTACACCACAAGGCCAGAGCGGTGCCGTACGTGATGCGGGAAAAGATAGAAGGTGAATTGGACCGCCAGTCGAATTCAGTGACTGGTTGATCCCAACTGTGCCGGTGCTCAAGGCGGATGGGTCGGTCAGGATATGTGGTGATTACAAGCCCACCATCAATCAGGTGTCACTCCAAGACCAGTACACGCTACCGAGAGCGGAGGACCTCTTTGCGACGCTATCCGGTGGAAAACTTTTTTCAAAATTGGACCTGACCTCAGCTTACATGACCCAGGAGCTGGCAAGTGAGTCGAAGAAGCTGACTACCATCACGACACACAAGGGGTTGTTTGAGTACAACAGCTGTCCTCTCGGCCGCCGCGATCTTTCAACAAAACATGGAAATTCTCTTCAAGTCGATTCCAAGGACAGTGGTTTTTCAAGACGACATCCTCATCACGGGTTGCGATACTGAAGAACACCTCCACAACCTGGAGGAGGTGCTACGCAGACTGGGCCGGGTAGGTCAGCGACTGAAAAAGGCGAAGTGCGTCTTCTTAGCTCCAGAGGTAGAATTCCTGGGGATGAGGGTAGCAGCAGACGGGATCAGACCTACTGCGTCCAAAACGGAAGCGATCCAGAGAGCACCCAGATCCCGTAACACGACGGAGCTGCGTTCGTTCCTGGGGCTCCTGAACTATTTTGGTAACTTTCTTCCCAAATTGAGCACGCTGTTAGAGCCGCTACATGTGCTCCTATGCAAAGGTCGGTAATGGGTCTGGGGAGACAGCCAGGAAAGGGCTTTTGATAGAGCACACAATTTGTTATGCTGCAACAATCTGTTAATGCTATATGACCCATGTAAGAAACTTGGTTTTAACATGCGATGCGTCGTCCTATGGGGTCGGGTGTGTGTTGCAGCATGTTAATGCCAAGGGTCAGTTACAGCCGGTAGCTTGTGCTTCCAGAAGTCTGTCCCAGGCAGAAAGGGGATACGGGATGGTAGAAAAGGAAGCGCTTGTATGTGTATATGCAGTAAAAAAAATGCACCAGTACCTGTTTGGCAAGAAATTTGAGCTGGAGACAGATCACAAACCCCTAACGTCCCTTTTGGTCGACAAAAAGGCCATAAATGCAAATGCGTCAGCCAGCATACAGAGGTGGACACTCACGTTAGCCGCCTATGACTATACAATTCGGCACAGACCGGGCACTGAAAACTGCGCCGATGCACTCAGCAGGCTCCCACTAGCCATCACCGAGCAACCGAGCATGCTGCTGAGATGGTCATGGCTGTTGAAGCTTTCGAAAGCAAAGGCTTACCCGTGACAGCCCATCAGATTAAAGTCTGGACAAATAGAGACCCGCTACTGTCTTTAGTCAAGAAATGTGTCCTGAATGGGGACTGGGCAGCCATGTACAGGGCATGCCCTGAGGAATTTAAACCATTTCACAGGGTTCACAGGATGAACTCTCGATTCAGGCCGATTGCCGACTATGGGGAAACCGAGTTGTCATGCCCCAGATGGGCAGAGAGGTGTTCATCTGAGAACTCCACAATGAGCACCCGGGCATTGTCATGATGAAGGCAATTGCCAGGTCACACGTTTGGTGGCCAGGGATAGATGCAGACCTGGAACTTCGTGTTCACAGGTGCAACATGTGTGCCCAGCTGGGCAATGCGCCCAGGGAAGCCCCCCTTAGCCCCTGGTCCTGGCCCGCCAAGCCATGGTCACGCATCCATGTGGACTATGCAGGTCCTTTCATGGGAAAAATGTTTTTGGTTGTCGTAGACGCCTACTCCAAATGGATCGAGTGTGACATTCTCAATTCAAGCACATCCTCTGCCACGTTAGAATGTCTACGGGCAATGTTCGCTGCCCATGGTCTACTGGACGTCTTGGTCAGTGACAATGGCCCGTGCTTTACAAGCATTGAATTCCAGGACTTCATGGTAGGAAATGGTATCAACCATGTCAGAATGGCACCGTTCAAGCCGGCCTCAAATGGCCAGGCTGAACGAGCAGTGCAGATAATCAAACAGGAGATGCTCAGAATCCAAGGGGATCCCTACAAAGCCGCTTATCATGCCTCCTGTTGGCCAATTGATCCCTACCACACTCGCTCACAGGGGTTCCACCCGCAGAGCTGCTAATGAAAAGGACGCTCAAAACCAGGTTATCCCTTATACACCCCACCATGAAAGAAATTGTTGAGAGCAGGCACCGGTCACAATGTGACTACCATGACGGGAATGCGAGGGCGCGATGTATTGATGTCAATGACCCTGTCTTTGTCCTCAACTACGCTGCAGGGCCCAAATGGCTCACAGGCACTGTGATTGCCAAAGAGGTGAATAGGGTTCTGGTAGTTAAACTTACCAATGGACAAATCTGCCGCAAACACGTGGATCAAACAAGAAGGAGGTTCAGCAACCCCATAGAAGAAGCAGAGGAAGAACACGATGTCGAGTTCACTCCACCACAGGTGACCGAACACCGGAACCAAGTGGAGGAGAGCCCAGTCACTGTGGGCAGTCTGGACAGGCCTGAGGCACCGCAAAGAGCAGACACTCAGGCCAGCGCTCAACAACAGGAACCCCAACTCAGGCGCTCTACAAGGGAACGTAAAGCACCAGAGAGACTTAACCTGTGATCCCAATAAGATTTTGCGGGGGAGGTGATGTCATGTATTCAACTGTCATTGTAATCCATGTATAAACTGACCTAAGTTGTCCACCGTGAGAACACTGACCACTAGGTGGTGAACTTGTGGGAGACACTCCTAACCTGGACTTTCAGGAATAAAAAGGGAAGCTCCACCCATCTTCTCCACTTCAGTGCTGGCAAATAAAGGTCACTGGTCACAGAATGACCTTCTCTCTAGGATGGACCTCGTGTACATTTGTACTGTATAGTAAGGACGTATCAAGAAAAGGGGAGAAAGATAGAAGAAGAATATTTTTGCCGAGCGGGCGCATGCCTGGATTTGGAAGAAACAGTTTTACTCACTCCCCATGAGCCCAGCTGCACAGCTACACAAAAGGAGGGAGTTAGCAACACAACAACTCCACCCGAGAGACACCGTCATATCACCCCGGGGACACAGTGGCCTAGCAACAACACCCTAAAGGCTCAGTGGCCCTAACCCAGGGACTCACTAACAGAGCAACGGCACTCTGAGAGCTCAGCAACACACGAGTGCACTCTCCTGTTGACTTTTCATCCAATGCTTCTGACAACCTCATCAAAAAAGCCTGGGAATTCTTCTCCAAATATCACTGGGGAACGGGGGTTGTGGTGGTCGGGGTGGGGGAGAGAATGGGGGAGTGGCATGTGGGGGGACGTGGGTCACAGGGATTAGGGGGGGAAATGGGCTGGAGGGGGTGGTGTTGGAGGAGAAGGGGGCAGTGTGTGTGGGAAATGGTCCACATTGTTGAGGGACGCGCCGTGAATCTTGATGACTGGAGGACAGTGTTGTGTGGCGAGGACAGGCTGGTGGAGGACCTTTGTGTTATGGATGTTAAGCGTAAGACCCATGCTTTCATATGCCTCAGTGAATACATTGACTATATCCTGGAGTTCAGCCTCAGAATGTGCGCAGACGCAGGCATCGTCCGCGTACTGCAGCTCAACGACAGAGGTTGGGGTGACCTTAGACCTTCCCACTTCCCACTGGTTCTGTAGTTGAGCTCTTCGAGTCTCAACGCCGAGAGCATGAAGAGGTCAAGCGCAGGCAGCGGAAGGAGCGCGCGGCAAACCAGTCCCACCCACCCCTTCCCTCGACGAATGTCTGTCCCACTTGTAACAGGGTCTGTTGCTCTTGTATTGGACTATTCAGCCACTAAAGAACTCACTTTAGGAGTGGAAGCAAATCTTCCTCGATTCCGAGGGACTGCCTATGATGATGAGTGTGTGTGGGGGGCATGGGTGGTGAATAAGGCGAGGGGGTTTGGGGGGATAATGGGCAGGGCTGTGGGGGCAGTAGGGGGAAAATAGGATGGAGGCGGGTGAATTGGAGCTGCTCTGCAGTGGGGGCAGTGGGATGGGGTGGAGAATGGGGCAGGGGGTGGAGAATGGGGGCGTGGGGGATGGGGGTGGAGAATGGGGCTGGGGGTGTGGGAGATGGGCTGGAGAATGAAGCAGTGGGGGTTGGGAATGGGCGGGAGAATGGGGCTGGAGGTGTGGGGGTTGGGCTGGAGAATGGTGTGGGGGATGGGCTGGACAATGGGGCTGGGGATTTGGGGGATGGGCTGGACAATGGGGCTGTGGGGGTGGGGGATGGGCTGGAGAATGGGGGCATGGGGGATGAGCTGGAGAATGGGGCTGGGGGTGAGGGATGGGCTGGAGAATGGGGGTGTGGGGGTTGGGCTGGAGAATGGGGGTGGGGATGGGCTGGAGAATGGGGGTGGGGCTGGGGGTGGGGGATGGGCTGGAGAATGGGGGCGTGGGGGTTGGGCTGGAGAATGGGGGTGGGGATGGGCTGGAGAATGGGGGTGTGGGGGATGGGCTGGAGAATGGGGCTGGGGGTGCGGGATGGGCTGGAGAATGGGGGTGTGGGGATGGGCTGGAGAATGGGGCTGGGGGTGCGGGATGGGCTGGAGAATGGGGGTGTGGGGGGATGGGCTGGAGAATGGGGCTGGGGGTGCGGGATGGGCTGGAGAATGGGGGTGTGGGGGGTGGGCTGGAGAATGGGGTGGTGGATGATGTGTGGGGTGGGAGAGATTCTCTTCAGGGCAGAGTTCAGCTAGGCTGAGACATTTGCCTGTTCCCCTGCTGCCCCCAAACTCCAACCCATTCCCAATCCGTCTCGTCAGCCACAGCCAGAACAGCACCCAACTTATAGGAAGCAGTTACAGACATTGTCCAGCAGGAAGTGCCCAAGCAGAAATGAGAAATCTCAACATCCAAAGAGCAAGCAATTAAGGTTAAACATTAAACAGTTTTGTGGCTTATCTGTCACCCAGGTATTTTCCGCAGCAGATTTAAAATGTAATCAGAAGATCCTTTTATATTGTTTGGCCTGCATCAAAATTACACAATAAAACTGCTCCATTTGTTAGTGCCAGCTGTGCCTCAGTGGGTAGTGCCTCGCCGCTGAGTCAGAAGGTTGTGGGCTCAAGTCCCACTCCAGAGTCTTGAGCACAAAAATCTAGGCTGACACTCCAGTGCTGAGGGAGTGCTGCACTGTCGGAGGTGCCATTTTTCGGATGAGATGCTAAACTGAAGTCCTGTCTTCTCTCTCAGGTGGATGTAAAAGATCTCATGGCATTGGAGATGCTCTCCCCAGTGTCCTGGCTAATATTTATCCCTCAACAACATCAACAGAAATGGTATCAACTTTTTCAATTTTAAGACTTGCATTGATATAGTGCCTTCCTTGACCTCAGGTCATCCCAAAACGCTTAACAACCAATGAAATATTTTGGAAACGTAGTCACTGTTGTAATGTAGGAAACGTGGCAGCAATCTGTTTTAGATTATCTGGTCATTATCACGTTGCTGCTTGCTGTGCACAAATTTGCTGCCACGTTTCCTACATCACAACAGTGACTACGTTTCCAAAATATTTCATTGGTTGTTAAGCGTTTTGGGATGACCTGAGGTCGAGGAAGGCACTATATAAATGCAAGTCTTTAATTTGAAAAGTTGATACCATTTCTGTTGATGGCTTCCTCAATAATGTATTCAAAGAGGATGTGATATGCACTGCCTGGTGAGATATTGTCCCACATTTGATACATGGTCTGGTGTGAGTTATTTGATCTCAGCCAGGGCATTGATCAGCGGGAACTACAAATACTTCAATTTGCCTCAGCCTAGAAAGGAGATAAAATCAGCAAAGGTTCTCTCCCTTGAATGCTCTCCAATAACTTGTTGCCTGTTTACATATCAAGGACAGGATTAAGCTCAGCTGTGATGCCTCACAAAGACAATTTTATATGTTTTAAAGTTTAATTTGGTTTAAATGCCGGTTTTAGTGTCCCCCTCCCCTTTTATAGGGGGCACTTGTAAATTATGGTTTTAGTGCCCAAAAAAAACCACAAAAAAAACCTACAAAAATACAAAAAAAACCCCCAAAAAACAGCATGTTGATACTCACTGTCTAGGATTATATAAGAAGAATGAATACTTGGAGGAGATAAGTGAGCCTCCTGGCATCCATGGAACTGTTCTTCAATATTGAGCAGTGCCCTCATGAGATGAGAGGGGAAAGAAAAGAGGAGAAATTGAAAATTGCTGTTGAACCGAAGAGGTTTCTGGTGTCCTTGCTCCCTCCCTGACTGAGACCCAGGAAGGATGCGATCGCACTGGAGAGGGTGCAGAGGAGATTTACGAGGATGTTGCTAGGACTGGAAAACTTTAGCTATGAGGAAAGATTGGACAGGCTGGGGTTGTTTTCCTTGGAACAAAGGAGGCTGAGGGGAGATTTAATTGAGATGTATAAAATTATGAGGGGCCTAGATAGATTGGATAGGCAGGACCTATTTCCCTTAGCAGAGGGCTCAATAACCAGGGGACATAGATTTAAAGTAGTTGGTAGAAGGATTAGAGGGGAGATGAGGAACTTTTCTTCACCCAAAGGGTGGTGGGGGTCTGGAACTCACTGCCTGAAAGGGTGGTAGAGGCAGAAACCCTCATCACATTTAAAAAGTACTTGGAAGTGCACTTAAAGAGCCATAACCTACAGGGCTATGGACCTAGTGCTGGAAGGTGGGATTAGGCTGGGTAGCTCTTTTTCGACTGTCATGGACACAATAGGCTGAATGGCCAACTTCTGTGTCATAATCTTTCTATGATTCTATGACCCGGATCCAGAGCCGGGCTGTAGTGTACTTGCTCTTTTCTAGACCCAAACCCAAAGCTGGACTCCAGTCTCCCTGCTCTCCCCCCCCCAGTATTAGTCTAGGACCTCATCATTCCCAGTTGCTCCCATCCCTATCCCCCCCACTCTCTCCTGGGCCAGGTGCAGCTCATGCTCCCAACTAACCCAGGGCTCAGCCCCCCAAAGCCTTCCGTTTCAGGCGTCAGCCCTTCTGCTCTCTCTCAGAGCCTGGTCTACTGCTCCCTCCCAGCCCCAAGACCTCAGCTTCCCTCACCCAACTGGCCATGCAATCGCAGCAGCTTCCAGTCCCAGCTGAATTGTGGTTCTGTGTTAGTGACAGAAAAGGCATCTGCCTACAAGCCAGCCCCAGGCTGTAACCCAGTGCTCCCTTCCAGTCCAGCCCGGACCCAAACCTCCTCTCCCTCTCAGCTCCTGGCCACCTGCTCTCTTCTTTATACTAAAGTCAATATTATTTCTGCTGAGGTAACGGCAGGGGTGGGATTAGGAGGTCTTTGAGAACATGAGGTCTGAAACTCAATACAGGGTCAAACAGGATGCCTAGGTTTGTTCAACCTTAGGCAGTGGCTGGAGAGGGGAAAGAAGTCAAGGAGATTGTGCTGATGTTTCCATTCCTGCTCGGAATGAAATCTGGCTAGAATGCATTAGTGTACAATGAGCTAAACACTAATGTAGGTGATGGACCTGAATAAATTTTCTCCATTTCTTTCTGTACCTAAAATGTTTCGATAAGTCAGACTGAAATAAAGTACAGTTCTTGCATTTTCACGGTCACAAAACATCTCAAACCTCTTCTGAAATATTTGGAGGTGTAGTTTGAAATGTAGGGAAACGCAGCAGCAAAGTTGCGCACAGCAAAGTCCCATGAACAACAGTGAAATAAATGACCAGATAATCTGTTTTAGTGATGTTGGTTGAGGGATAAATATTAGCCAGGACACCGGGGTTAACTCCTCTGCTCTTCTTCGAAATAATGCTGTGGGATCTTTTACATCCACCCGAGGACAGACGGGGCCTTGGTTTAACGTCTCATCTGAAATATTGCACTGCCGACAGTGCCGCACTCCCTCAGTATTGCACTGGAGCATCAGTCTAGATTATGTAGTCAAGTTACTAACACACAGCCTTCTGACTCAAAGGCAGAAATGTTACTAACTGAACCAAATTCATGCCGTGCTGTTTGGTAAATGCTCAATAACAGCAACTTGCATTTATATAGCATCTTTAACATAGTGAATCGCCCCAAAGCGCTTCACAGAAGTGTTATCAAACAAAATTTGACACTGAGTCACATAAGGAGATATTTATACTCTTAGGTTTTAAGAATCATCCTAAAGGAGAAGTGTGAGGTAGAGAGGCGGAGAGGTTTAGGGAAGGAGTTCCAGAGCTTAGGGCCCAGGCAGCTGAAAGCATAGCTGCCAATGGTAGAGTGATTAAAATCAGGGAGGCGCAAGAGGCAAGAATTAGAGGAGCGCAGATATCCCGAAGGCATGTAGTTGGATGAGATGTTAAACTGAGATCCCGTCTGCCCTCTCAGATGGATATAAAAGATCCCATGGCACTATTTTGAAGAAGAGCAGGGAAATTATTCCCTGTGTCCTGGCCAATATTTATCCCTCAATCAAAATATATTATCTGGTCATTATCACATTGCTTTTTGTGGGAGCTAGCTGTGCGCAAATTGGCTGCCGCATTTCCTACATTACAACAGTCACTGCACTTCAAAAAGTACTTAATTGACTGTAAAGCGCTTTGGGATATCCGGTGGTTGTGAAAGGTGCTTTATAAATGCAAGTTTTTCTGATTCTATACTAACTTGTTTTTTTTAAGTCAGGATTTGGATAGCATTGATGAATACTCAACTTTGGGACTTTGTAAAGACTCCTGCGCACACTGGGATAGAGTTCCACTTTGGGCACAATCGACAATCCGGGCGCAAATTGCGTTCAAAATGGAACTTGTTTTTCGAATTAAGATTTTTGCTTAGGTTTCCACTCAAACTCATTTCCATATCGCCGAACATAAAATATTCCATGATCCAGCGCAATTGGGCAGCGTTTTACAATTGGTTATTTTGTAATGCCAAAAAAAAACTTGATAAATTTCAGAGTGGTAACTTGGTGCAGTTTTATTAATACAGCTGAAAATTTGTTTATCACAAAAAAATTAACATTTTTAATCAGAGTGGCTAGTCCACCGACTGTGAGTGATAGAGTATTCAAACAGGCTCATTTAGACAGACTGTGAAAATTCACAGACCCCCAAGTCAAGGCTGCTACATGCAGTTCGGCATGTTGCATTAACTCATCAATCAACTTGACATTTTCGGACCTTGGGTAGCGAGCCAATTAAAACATTAAAAGAATATTGATTGAGCCAATAAGGTCAAAGAAGGTGAGTTATTTTCTGTAAATTGAACCTGGTATAAAATACAGCCATTTTGACCATGTGTCTCAGTAAGAACAAAGACCTGGCTTGAAACCAAGAAGTTTGTTGCTCTCTGCCAAGATTAAAAAGTTAAAACTACCATCGGAGTTCGTATTTCATTGGAAATTAAGAGATCTAACAATTTTGGCGCTGCAAGCAGGGTCGCTGAGGAAAGAAACTGAATTTTGGACATCGGACCTACATATTGAGGTAAGGACTCCTCTTTTTAAAAAAAGTCCTCAGTCAAAAGTCTAAATTCGCCTCTCCTTCTGTGCGATTCCAAAAGCCTCTGGTTTGTAGTCTGCTCGAGGTCCCATAGATGTCTAAACTTCAGCTGTGTGTTAGTTAATTAATCACCTACCTATTGATCGGCTAAAAGCCTATGACTCGAGACCCCAGTAAAGAAATGGCAGCAGGAGATAAGAACAAAGAATTGCCTACAACTGTTAAAGGTGGGCAGGCACCACCTCAAGTTTTGCTAGATTTAATTCTCGAACAGTTGAAAGAATACATAGAGCAACAATTCAACTTATCTAAAACCTTTATTAAGATCGAACAAAAGTACGGAACCTCCAAAGGACAATGGTCCTTGGACGAGATTAAAAGGGTCTGGGGAAAAACGACCCATATGAAAAATAAAGAGCGAACTAGATGGTCCCAAGCGGTTATGGGCCAGATTCGAAACCGGAATGAAATTATAATGCGTTCCCAACATGATCGAGAACTGACCAGTACAAAGGATCAATTGCAAGCAGTTTGTGCATAACTGCGACAGAAAAAGCTTGAACTTGAAAAGCTGGAAGCGGAAGTTAAAGATCTTAAAGGTGAAATTAAAGAATGGAAAAAATCATTAGGTCAAGAGACAGTAATAGGAAAAGGAAAATGTATTGATCAATTCCCAGGGTACCCATGTTTGGATAAATTAAAAGCGTAAACCCGAAGACACGACCGAGGAATAGATACGGTTTCTGAATCCTCCGACAATACAGTGTCGGAGGATGATGAAGAATTAGGGGTGCTCTTTGCCCCGTTTAAAAAAAGACGAGTTGTAGTCAAATCAGAAGAAACTGCGGATGAGGGCGGAACCAAAAAAACAAAGAGAAGGGTGTACGAAGAATACTTAGTTCATGATCCGGCAGACCCAGAGAAAATTGATAAATGGTCCAAGGAATTGCCCAATCCAAAGAAAGGGGGAGTAAAAACGTGGGACCAATTGGACCGCTTAAGAAATATATATCAACTTCATCCCTGGGACGGAGTGCAAATTTTGACCATAATGGTGCCAAAAACACAGGGAAGAAAATTGCACGACAAGATAGATGAAGCTTTGGGGCAGAATGAGCAAGAATTAGACGCAGGATGGGAGGCGATTAAACACTGGCTGCAAGCCTTCAGTCCAGCTAAGACAGACTGGGGAAAAATTGCAGCCTGCCAACAGAAAGGAACAGAGGAGGTCCTGGAGTATGACGAGCGGTTTAGATGCACGTGGCTAGAACATTCGGGTATGAATAATACAGATGAGGAAATGGATGAACAAGTGTTTGGACCCCTGAAAGCAGCTTTCGTGGCAGGTCTAAAGCCAGAACTGTCCAATATGCTTAAGGTAGTGTTACCGGACTGGAAAGGTAGAGGAACTACCTTTGCAGCATTGGTGGATCGATGTAACCAATTAGATCGGGATATGGGAGCTAAAGTCCGAGCTGTACAGGCTATGGGATGGAAATCCCAGGATTTCGATAAACAGTTATTAGGAAAATTACCCGGAAAATATCATTATTGTGGGAAAGAAGGTCACTGGGCCAAGACGTGCAGGGCAAAACAGAAAGATTGTGGCTGGGAAGAGGACGCAGCCAGGGATACAATTCAACCAACAAGCCAGGCTTGTCACAAGATAACGACCTCATAGAAGCATTTAAGCGACTGACAATACAACAACAGAAGGAGTTACTTGGGATAGCAAAAAACGATTAGAGCCCACTCTGGCCCCCCTCCTCGCACTAATACAACAGAGAGGAGATGGGCTATATATAACTGTGAGGGTGGGCGATAAGGATGCGGACTGTCTTTTAGACACAAGGGCGGAATTAACATGCTTACCCCAACAATATGTAGACGATATCCTGCTAGCTTCAAACACGGAAGAACAGCATGAACAAGATTTACGAGCTTTGCTGGATCACCTTCGGCTGAAAGGACATAAAGCCAGCATCGACAAAGCACAAATCACCAAGAAGGAACACCATGGCCCCAGGCACTCCAATAGTGCTATGTAGCATTAGGGCAACCCCGAACAGAACTACAGGTCTAAGCCCATTTGAAATTATAACAGGAAGACCCATGTTGCTGCCAGGAACTATCGATTTACGGAAAGCTGATGTTCACTTAATGAGTGACACTTTGTTATCATACTGTCAGAACTTAACCAATGCTATTAGTTCTGTTTCCCGACAGGTATCGGCAGCTTGGGGTAATCCACCCGAAGGAGGACACGACATCATCCCGGGAGTCTGGGTGTATGTGAAAAAGTTGCATAAAAAACCTTTGGGTGCCAAGTGGGAGGGACCTTATCAAGTGTTATTGACCACCCAGACAGCTGTTAAAGTCCAAGGAAAGAAAGCATGGATCCACGCTTCACACGTTAAACGAGCACCCGTAACTGAAGCTGAAATCTAATAAGGACAATTACTTTTTTCGAAAATGTATAAATTTACTGTATTATTGATTGTAGGTATTATAGGCATAGGCCTACTTCTTACTAGCCAACCCTCTGCACCAAAGGGAAATAGTAGGGTAGCAAGGGAATTACATGTAAATACCTTTTTATATATGTCATACATTTATGCCAAACAAGTTAACATTTCTAGTTGTTGGGTGTGTACGCATATTCCTATTCACTCAAAGGGAGGGATTCCCTTGAGGCCAGTTCCCTTGAATATCTCGGAAATGGCTGAGTGGATAATTAATCAAAATAAAACAGGCAATGCGTTTCAGGATACGGAAAACTGGGCACGTAAATGGAAGTCAGCAGGTTACAATCTGACTACCTTTGAAGGGGGATACCAACCGTGCTACAATAATTCCAAACGGCCTCCATTTTTTGTTATCACTAATACAACGGGAATAGGAAGACCGGGGGAATCGGTCTGTCTGATTAGAAACATCAAAGGAGGCCAAAATATGGGGTAATAGTAACTGCTCCCGGAATTATAATATAATCAAGCCACGGAACCGTCCAAACTGAGCCGATGTGGGAATTTTTAACGTAACGGGGATTCTGAATAAAACAGATGGAAAAGCCTGGACAGGCCCCGGAGTGTTGCTGACAAAGAAACAGCTAACCTTCATTGCCTATAATGGCACCTATTGGGTGTGTGGCCACAAAGCCTACCCTTGGCTGCCCCAGAATTGGATGGGATCCTGCTATTTAGCCTACATTGTGCCTTATATGTATCATATAAATCACAGAAACAGAGAGGTTCTTTGCCATCCTGATCCCTGGGTATGGGACCGCCAAACTGGCAAGGGAATCCATTAACATGGCATCTGTTATGGAACGGGTAGCCAATGATACCTCAGAGGCCCTTGTTAAAATCGATGCAGAAATGGTAGCAATCCGCACTGTAGCCCTACAGAATAGACTGGCCCTTGATTACATCCTGGCTGAAAAGGGAGGTACTTGCACCCTACTCGGAACTGAGTGTTGCACATATATCCCAGATAGCTCCGAAGAAATTACCCACTTAGCGGAGCATATCCAAAAGGAGGTAGAAAAACTTAAGCAACCCCCATCATTCACTTTGTGGAGTGGAGCCACTGAATGGCTAGGTTCAATAGGAACTTCATTGGTGGAAGATTTAATTCTATTTGTTGTAATTGTTTTACTTTTATATTGTTTGTTTATGTTGATTAAATGTTGTTGCGACCAGGCGGCTGTAGCTGCTGTCTCGCAGGTGAGACACCTTGCAGGTCCCAGCAGACCGTCTGTACGTGGCACAGGGGTATGTTATGCTTAAGGAAAGGTTGTTTACTGGTTGAATTAAGATATTGATTTGGATTAAATTGGAATAAGGTTAATTAACCTATTAAAACCAGACTTCCATTGTGGCCACGATGGAACTCGGGTTGGTGTAAATTTGTGTGGAAGCTACTAGTCCGGACATGTGGCGAAACACATCAACAAATTTTAGAAGGAAACTCTATTAACATGTATGAAATTATTTTGTAGAATGTTTAACCAGTGATACCTGATGTTTTATGATTCAGTTTGTGAAAGAATGAAAGGGGGAATTGATAGAGTATTCAAACAGGCTCATTTAGACAGACTGTGAAAATTCACAGACCCCCAAGTCAAGGCTGCTACATGCAGTTCTGCATGTTGCATTAACTCATCAATCAACTTGACATTTTCGGACCTTGGGTAGCGAGCCAATTAAAACGTTAAAAGAATGTTGATTGAGCCAATAAGGTCAAAGAAGGCGAGTTCTTTTCTGTAAATTGAACCCGGTATAAAATACAGCCATTTTGACTATGTGTCTCAGTAAGAACAAAGACCTGGCTTGAAGCCAAGAAGTTTGTTGCTCTCTGCCAAGATTAAAAAGTTAAAACTACCATCGGAATTCGTATTTCATTGGAAATTAAGAGATCTAACAGTGAGTAACCTGATTTTAAATAACTGAAAATGACTTTTAAAAACTACAAAACCATTTACTAGCTGCACTGGTGTACAGTAGTCTGTTTCTGAATAAATTAAATACATTATAATGATTAAAAACTTTTAAAAGGTGCCTTTTATTTTCCTTGAGCCTAAAGAAAGCTTAATTTTAAGAACCTGCTCGAAGGTCCGGCAGCTCGCCATGCCGATTAATTCAATCTGTGGCGTGGATTGTTTTGTGGGTCGGGCTTGCTTCCAGCGAGATATATCTTAAACCAGCTCACAAGATTTTTTTTAATTGTTCATGGGCGTCGCTGGTTAGGCCAACATTTATTGCCCATCCCTAATTACCTTTGAGAAGGTGGTGGTGAGCCGACTTCTTGAGTCCGTGTGGTGAAGGTGCTCCCACAGTGCTTTTAGGAAGGGAGTTCCAGGATTTTAACCCTGCGACGATGAAGGAACGGCCAGTATATTTCTAAGTCACGATGGTGTGTAACTTGGAGGGGAACTTGGATGTGATGGTGTTCCCATATCTTTGTCCTTCTAGGTGATAGAGGTCGTGGGTTTAAGAGGTCGCCGTTGAAGAAATCTCACGGAAACTCAATTTGCACTGGACGTAATTTGTACTTGAACTTCCTCGATCTTTTGCGCTGGTTTGGACGATTTCGGGCAAATTGTACTAAAAAACCCAATGTAACATCATGGAAATTCCAGGCCAACTTGTTTTTAATGCATCAATAATGATGCCTATCATTTATATTACAATATATGTTCCACGCGTACATTGTATTGGCATCTACCTCACGTTATCCTATCATATCTTTTAGGCTGTTCTGTTGTTTTTGAAAGTCACAGTATGGTTGAACTGTTATCAGTTTGGAGGCTGAAATTCAAGCACCCCAGAAAGCTGGCACACCTATGATTTTTTTACCTCGTTTTTCTGCCGGAAACATTGAATGGCCTCTCGATCGGTTTTCGGCGCTTAGTAATTTTTTCAACGTTGGACAGGAAGTCGGTCATACTGGGGACGGAAGTGCGACGGTAAGTCAGGCTGAGGGTTGGAAGTTGGGGCGGGATCGAAACTCCGCTGCTGTCACTCAGCGGCGGAGCGGTGGTGACGTCACAGCGCGTGTGCGTCACCACGCGCTCTCCCCTCCATTAAAGGGGAGAGACTCGGGCATTTTCTTTCTTCGGCCACTGGGCCTCCAGGGAGGATTTCGGCCGGGCCAGCGGCCTGACGCCCAAGAGGGGATGCCAGGCTGCCTGTTGGCAGCAGTAGCTTGCCGGCCGATCGGGAAGTCAGCCGGCAAAAATAACAACATGGCGGCCGTGGCAGTGGGCCCTCCCCTTGAAGGGCCACGGCGCTGCCGGGCCGCACACATTCAGGATAAAGTGCACCGACAGAGACAGCTGTCGGGGGCACCACGCAGTGGGGCAACAATCTTTTCCCCTAAATCTGGGTCAGAGTCTTCTGTCGGTGAGGGAGAGTGGCGATGCGCGTTTTGATGACACGCTTGCGGTGGTCATCAGCAGCGGGACAGAAGTGGGGACAGGCCGAAAAATCCCGGTCCCGAATTTGGGTCAGGGCGGCCATTTGATTCCGCCACATTGGCCGCTGCAAAACGGCAGGAACGGGCCTTATCTGGACCCTGAATTTCGGCCCCCTTATCTCCATATTATAAAAAGGTAGAGAGGCGCTGGGGAAGGTGCAAAAAAGATTTACAATGATACCAGAACTGAGAGGTTATAACTACCAGGAAAGATTGAACAGGTTGGCGTTCTTTTCTCTCGAGGGGTGACCTGATAGAGGACTTTAAGATTATGGAAGGATTTGATAGCGTCGATGTAAAGATGATGTTTCCACTTGTTGAGGAGACCAAAACTAGAGGCCATCTATATAAGATAGTCACCAATAAATCCAAGAGGGAATTCAGGAGAAACTTTTTTACCCTGAGGGTGTTTAGAATGTGGAACTCGCCACCACAAGGAGTTGAGATGAATAGCACAGATGTCTTTAAGGGGAAGCTAGATGAACATGAGGGAGAAAGGAATGGAAAGTTAGGCTGATAGGGTGAGATGAAGAAGGGTGGGAGGAGGCTCGTGTGGAGCAGAAACATCGGCATAAACCAGCTGGACCGAATGGCCTGTTGCTGTGCTGTAGTAATTTTATGTAACATCCACCTAGAATTGCTCACTCAGTGATGACTCATCCACCCTCACTTAGTCATAGCACAGAGCTTTCGACTAATTTCAAAAGAAAGATGGCTATTCTCTCTTCATGCGCACTGTTTCTCAAATCACTTCTATTAGGCAGCGTGGGTGTGAAGCTGTTTGAAAAATAATTTAATGGACTGTAATGAGTTTGTTTTTTTTTCCTCAGTGTTGTTGACAGGAAATTATCTAAACCTGAAGCCTGTCGACTTCAACCAAATCAGGCAGAATGACAGCTTTCTTGTTTAACATTGCCTGAACTTAGGTTTATATTCCCTTGGGTTTAGAAAGACTTGCATTTATATAGTGCCTTTCATGACCACCAGACATCACGAATAGCTTTACCACCAATGAAGTACTTTTGAAATGTAGGTGTCAAGTTGGCGCAGCCCCGTGAGCCACGTCTGATTTCCGTGCTCAAAACCGCACCGAAAACTTACCTCGGTATTCTTCACTCCCTCAGGTCGATCCAGGCCCTCGGCGCAGCGCAGCACGAGCTGTGGGGGGCGGAGCCAGGTCCCAGTGCTGAAAACAGTGCCGGGACCTCTGCACATGTGCGCTACAGTGTGCGCGCATGTGCAGTAGCTCCAGGCGCCCGAGGCTACGTGGGAGGGGCCTGAAGCACGCCGCCCCTAGCCCTGGCCGAATGGGCTCACTGGGGCGGCGAAGATCGGACTGCCCCTCCCTCCTCCAGCTCCTGCTCTGGCTCTGGTATCCCACCCCTGTTCAGCTCCCGCTCCCTCTGGCTCTCTCACGCTCCATCCCCCCGCCCCCCCCCCCCCCAGCTCCTGCTCCGCTGCCTGCCGCCCTACACCCCCCCCAGATCCCGCTCCGCTGCCTGCCGCTTCCCCCCCACCCCCCCCGCAGTTCCCGCTCCGCTGCCTGCCGCTGCCCCCCCCAGCTCCCGCTCCGCTCCGGCTCCCCCAGCCTCCCCCACCCCCTTCAAGTCCGGTCCGCTCCCTCTTCCTTTGGTGGAGCCTGCCCGCCTGGCAACTTGATGGGGACGGGCCCTGCCCGAAGTCTTCGGCCCGGCTTCTTCACGTCGGCTGGGCCTGTTCAGCCTCCCCCCTCCTTCCCTCTCCTCTCCCCCCCTCTCTCTCCTCTCCCCCCCCCTCTCCTCTCCCCCTCCCTCTCCTCTCCCCCCTCCCTCTCCTCTCCCCCTTCCTCCTCTTCCCACCTCCCTCCTCCCTCTCTCCCCCTCCCTCCTCCCTCTCTCCCCTCCTCCTCTCCCCCTCCCTCCTCCTCTCTCCCTCTCCTCTCCTCCCCTTCCCTCTCCTCTCCCCCCTTCCCTCTCCTTTCCCCCTACTCTCCCCCCCTCACTCCCTCTCCTCTCCGCCCCTCCCCTCGCTGTCAAACACATAGACACTGACAGACAGAGAGAGCTAGAGACCCTACCGCTGACAGACAGAGAGAGAGAGAGACTGACACTGACAGACAGAGAGAGAGAGAGAGACACTGACAGAGACAGAGAGACACACACTGGGGGGGGGGGTGTCCCAGCATGCTGTTGGAGAGCTCCCGGTGCTGCAGTCGGTGAGTAGAAACTTAATTTTTTATTTATTGATTTTTAAATGTTTTTAATTTTTAATTTTTTTTGATTGATTTATTGATTGATTTATCATTTATTATTGATGATGGCTCTTTATTTGTAAAAGTGATGTGTTTCATGTTTGTAAACTTCCCTTCCCCCACCCCCCCACTCGTTCCCTACGCCTGATTTGTAACCTACGCCTGATTTTCTAAGTCGAGGCAAGGTTTTTCAGAGCGTACAAAATTCTACACTTACTCCATTCTAAGTTAGCTTGGAGTAAGTTTTCACTGCCTAAACTTTCAAAACAGGCGTAAGTGGCCGGACACGCCCCCTTTTGAAAAGAAAATCTATTCTAAAATGAAACTGTTCTAACTGACTAGAACTGGAGCAAACTAAATGCCGAGAATTGCAATTTCTAAGATACTCCATTCTAAACCAGGTGCTCCAAAAAAATAGGAGCAACTCAGGCCGAAACTTGACCCCGTAGTAACTGTTGTAGGAAACGCGGCAGCCAATTTATGCACAGCAAGCTCCCACAAACAGCAATATGATAATGACCAGATAGTCATTTTTTTTAGTGGTATTGGTTGAGGGATAAATATTGGCTGAGACACCAGGGATTATTCTTCTGCTCTTCTTCTAAATAGTGCCATGGTATCTTTTACATCCACCTGATAGGGCAGACGGGGCCTCGGTTTAATGACTCATCCGAACGATAGCACCTCCGACATGAAGTTTCAGCCTAGCTTTTTGTGCTCAAGTCTCTGGAGTGGACCTTGAACCCACAACCTTCTGTATCAGAATCAAGAGTGCTATCCACTGAGCCACAGCTGACACCTGAGAAGGCCAAGGGGTGATCTAATCAAGGAGTTTAAAATGATGAAGGGATTCAATTGGGTAGATACAGGAAACAATTTCCTCTGGTGGGGGAATCCAGAACAAGTGAGCATAAACTTAAAATTAGAGCTGGTCCACTTAATCAGCCACTTTTTCACACAAAGTTGTACTGGGAATCTGGAATTCTCTCTCCTAGAATGTTGTGGATGCTAGGAGTCTTGGAAATATATTGCCGTTCCTTCATTGTCGTTGGGTTAAAATCCTGGAATTCCCTCCTAATGGCGCTGTGGGAGCACCTTCACCACATGGACTGCAGCAGTTCAAGAAGGCGGCACACCACCACCTTCTCAAGAGCAATTAGGGATGGGCAATAAATGCTGAACTTGCCAGCGATGCCCACATCCCAGGAACGAATAAAAAAAGTGAGTTGGAGTTTACAGGACTGAGATCGACAGATTGTTACTGCGTCAGGGTATCAAGGAATATGGAACAAAGGAGCGTAACTAGAGTTGAGGTGCTGATCAGCCAAGATCTGATTGAATGACAAACAGGTTCGAGGGGCTGAATGGCCTATTATTTTTTGGCACTTTACATATTAATCATCATCATCATAGCCAGTCCCTCAGAATTGAGGAAGACTTGCTTCCACTCTTAACATGAGTTCTTAGGTAACCGAACAGTCCAATATGAAAACCACAGTCTCTGTCACAGGTGGGACAGATAATCGTTGAGGGTAAGGGAGGGTGGAACTGGTTTGCCGCACGCTCTTTCCGCTGCCTGCGCCTGGTTTCTGCATGCTCTCGGCGACGAGACTCGAGGTGCTCAGCGCCTTCCCTAATGCACTTCCTCCATTTAGGGCGGTCTTAGGCCAGGGACTCCCAGGTGTCGGTGGGGAAGTTGCACTTTATCAAGGAGGCTTTTACACATTAAAGGACTCTAATGAATGGTCATTGTGCCCCATCACCCTAAAACATGTCTTTGGCCAAGACTACATTGCAGATCATAAAATAAAAATCCTTAACCTCTGTGTGCGTGTGTGAAATTCTCCGTTGTCTGGGTGTATGCTGGGGAGTCTCAGAATAAGGGGTCAGTCTCAGGATAAGGGGTCGGCCATTTAGGACTGAGATGAGGAGAATTTTCTTCACTCAGACGGTGGTGAATCTTTGAAATTCTCTACCCCAGAGGGCTGTGGAGGCTCAGTCGTTGAGTATATTCATGACAGAGAACAATAAAGGTTTGAATATTAAGGGAATCAAGGGATATGGGGATAGTGCAGGAAAGTAGAGTTAAGGCACAAGATCAGCCATGTTCTTACTGAATGGCAGAGCAGGCTCGAGGATCCGAATGGCCTACTCCTGCTCCTATTTCTCATGTTCTTATCTCTACAAGCTGTAAGTGAAGTTAAATTGGGCCGACTCAATCCAGTTGCTAGTGGGCATGGATGATTATCTGAGGCCTGCCCTTAAACTAGCAATCGCACTCAGAGAGAACGCAAGGTTTGAGAAGGGAAACATACGGAATGCTAGCATAGTAGTTATGTTACTGGACTAATGATCTGTAGACATGAGTTCAAAACCCACCGCCACAGCTGTGGAATTTAAATTCAATTAAAAATAAATCTGGAATAAAAAGCTAGTACAGGTGTCAGTAATGGTGACCATGAAACTACCCAATTGTCATAAAAACCATCTGGTTTACTGATGTCCTTTAGGGAAGGAAATTTGCCGCCCTTACCCAGTCTGGTCTATATGTGACTCCAGACCCACAGCCATGTGGTTGACTCTTAACTGCCCTCTGAAATGGCCCAGCGAGCCACTCAGTTGTATTCAAGAAGGCGGCTCACCACCCTCTCAAGGGCATTTCGGGATGGGCAATAAATGCTGGCCTTCCCAGTGATGTCCACATCCAGTGAATGAATAAAAAACACAGGTACAATAGGAGGGCTCTTCGGAGGTCGCTGGTCTTTGCTCTGCCTGAAACCTGAGAGACTTGTATTGATAACAAAAACAAAATACTGTGCCTGCTGGAAATCTGAAGATGAAAATGTTGAAAATACTCAGCAGGCCAGGCAGATGTTTCTCTCTCCACACTTGCTGTTTGACCTGCTGAGTATTTCTAACATATTCTGTTTTTATTACTTGTATTGCTAATGCACCTTTTACCTCAGAACGTCCCAAAGCGCTATACAGCCAATGAAGTACTTTCGACGTAGTCACTGTTATAATGTAGGAAATGCGGGAGCCAGAAGGTGCACAGCAAGATCCTGAAAACTGCAATGTGATAATGACCAGATAAACTGTTTTAGTGACATTGATTGAGAGATAAATATTGGCCAGGACACTGGGGATAACGCCCCTTTTCTTCTTTGAAATAGTGGTGTGGTAACATCTCATTCGACACTCCCTCGATACTGCACTGGGGTGTCAGCCTAGAATATTGTGCTCCAGTCTCTGGAGCGAGGCTTGACCCCACGACATCCTCACTCAGAGGTGGGAGTGTTACCCACTGAGCGACAGTTGACACATGTGCTACATGTAACCTGGGAATGCTTCATACTGACACCTTTGGGAAAACTTCCTCTGTGCAGGAGCTTATGGATCAGCTTATAAGGAATGGGTTTATGATTATCCTGGAACTAGCGTAGATGAAATTACCTGTGAGCCCCGGGTTTGAAACGAGAGAATGTTCCACAACTTAAAAAAACAAATAGGACGTGCTGTAAATAAAGACATGACAGAATTTTATCCTCTGTATAATTTTATTTTTTTCAGTTCATATCACACACAAAACAGCAATGACAGTTTGAAGAGGGGAAACAGCATGATTCTTGGACTCATTTAAATAACATCCCAACACAAGGAAGCATTGGGTGTAATTTCCATCCACGGACAGCAAAAGCCCCACAAGCAACAAACACCAGTTCAATGGGCCTTCCTCACCAGCGCCACGATCGCATATTTGAAAGGCTTCAGCTGGCACCACAGGGAGGTGCAAAATGACTTGTTTCAATTTTTATTTGTACTATTTTAATGGGCTTTTTGTTTTTATTTGTGCTGAAATTTCTTTATTACCGCAGCGAGCGATTTCTGCCGAGGGGTGGGGTTGATGATACCGCAAGTGCCTGTGCGACATACGGGCAGAATTGAACTGGCGGGGGACATATAACGGGTGGTATTGCATTGGTCGCATGTTATGCCCTCCGCCTGATATCCAGTTCCGTTGACTGCAACAGAACTGATTATTAGGCGTGTTGCATAACAGAATTTTACAGCACAGAAACAGGCCATTGGTCTGTGCCGGAGTTTATGCTCCACTCGAGCCTACCCCACCCGACTTCATCTCACCCTATCAACACATCCTTCTCCCTCTTGCTCTTATCTAACGGTTGGCCAGTGCGATTCTGCCCGCGACGGCACCTCCCACACGAATATCAGCCCGACGAGGCTGGCCGCGCGCTCGCAAGCCATTAGCACCAGCTCTGCACGTACGGCCCAGGCTGACCGACGAATCAAATCCTAGCGCTAGTCCTGAGCAGAGGTGTCCCCTCGGTAACGTTGGCAACAAAGCGAAATTTAGGAACACTTTACAAACATTAAAAAAAAAAGCACCTCATAAAATATTGCTGGGAGGTTTCTGCCACATTATCATGTCACGGGAACACTGCTGCACACAATGCATAGAGAAGGCCATTCACATTGATGAACATTCTCTGCTGACCCAACCTTCTGTGCTGCATGAATCGATTATTCCATGGATTTCTTTCTAAACTGGTTCCGGAATGTGTTGCAGTGTCGACCTCCATTTTATGTATCCTTTATTCTCAGGGGCATCCTCTGATCCCATTTTTCATACATGGTGCCTGAGTCGGCTTTTGTTCGGAACAATATAGTCGAATAAACCCCTGATACCGTGCCCAGAATGTATAACGAACTCGAGCACACATCATAGCGTGTGTGTTTGTGGCCGTTTTACTTAAAAACTTGCTGACCCCTGTATCGTTAAATAATATTACTTTCATTGTAGTGAGTGATTATGTAGATCTTGTCTTAGTTACAAGAACTCTTTGGGAAGGGGTGGAAGAGGGGAAAGATGAGTTTGGAGTCGATTAATCTGAATCCTTGAATTGATGCAAAGCTAATCTATCTCCATTATTCCCCACAGTTTCTGAACGATCGTAGCCCAGTATTCCGTGTCGAAATCCTCAGGTAAACCGTTAAACTAGAATAAAGGGGGAAAATTGAACCAAATGCCCGAGAGCTTCTGCTTTGGTCCATTCTATTCAGGACTTAGGCCCTGACTATATAGCTCTTTCAGTAAAATACACCTCCCCATTTCTTTCATTTCTCTAAACAAGGTCAAACGTGGAGCTATAAGTCAGGAAATGCCAATTACATTGCTAATTATTCTTAAAATAAAAGCACTCCAAAACTCCATCCCCATAAAGGATGGGTCACTGGCTAAATGGATAGCAAGCGTGAGTTCCAGACTGGGTATTACCATCGTAAACAGGATGGAACCCAGTCTGTGAGAATGGAGGAGACTATCTTTATGCATTTTAAGGGAAGTTAAACACATGAGGGCAAAAGGAACAGAAGGGTATGTTAATGAGGTGAGATGAAGTAGGGTGGGAGGAGGCTTGTGTGGGGCATAAACACTGGCATAGACCAGTGGGGCTGAAAGGCCTGTTTCTGGGCTGTAAAATTCCACATAAAAAGCAACAAAAAAAAAAAGTAACTTTTGAGTAAAGTCCAGCTCACTGACCTGCTCAGTACTTTGATTCTGCACTATTTTGGCTGTAGTAAATAAAGATGAAGGTCTTCGAACAACATGTTACCACTTAATGCTCAAACCCAGATTGGTGCCTTTCTCAGCTGAACATAGGAATGCTGGGGAGGTATTTTAATAGCAAGTGATGTCATTTTGTAACTGTCCCAAAGGACTGGGCTGGAAAGTTCCAGTGGAGAGAAAATAAATGAAGTTTGAATTCTTGACTCCTCATGCTGCAGGTATGATGGGAGCAGCAGAATCATCTTAGACTCACGGGCATCAGTTTGCATGAGTGCCAACAATAGGACTATCTTTCCCCCCCCCACCACCACGGCTTAGGCCAAAGGATAGCACTGGCCCTTTTTCTCGCCGGCTTTTGCAATCTGCCCGGCGGCCAGTGTCACCGTTCCCGCTCGCTTTCCCGAGGGAAACAGCAGACTTTACAATGCCCCTCGACGTTCCCCACTAAAGCCGGAAGTCTACGCTGCACTTCTCTCTCCTGGCGTTGTCGTCGTCCAGTTGCCCAGGAGAGCTGATGTAACCCTGCGCCTACAGTCCCTGCCCTGGCACACACTTGCCCTCACCATGCAATGTGGCACGTCCCAAAATGATGGATCATTCCTTGGGGCCGGGGGGGGGGGGGGAGGGGTAGGCGGTTTTGTTACCACCGCGCACAGTGCAATTCGGTTTTCTGTTAGAAATATCATTAAATTCCAGTTAAGCATTATCTCCCTTAAAAGATCCCAAGCTTCATGTTGGAACTCGGTCCCTGGCATAAAAAAGCGCTCGGATCAAAATTTCAGGAGCAGCTGCTAGTGAGATCACATTCGCAGTCATCAGTGGAATAGTTACGTCTACTCAAGTGAGAGCACGCACTCCTTCCCAAGGCAATTTAGACAGATTTATATCCTGTAATATAACAGAGAAGGACGTGTGTGCACGTGTGAGGAGTCACCACCTCTTGAAAGTAAAACTAGGTTGCCTGGCGATATGGTTCACTGTAATTACTCACCGCAGTTCTACCAAAGATCTCACTGCTTCCGCAACTCCACTGGAGAGAATTGCGTCTGCATCATGCTCAATTTACTGCGGCAAGTCTAAGCAAATTTATTGCCTCTTATCTGATTTACAGGCATGCTGAGGTATTATAGGAGGGAGCAACAAAGCCCAGAGGAGCACCCCGACAGGAGCAGCAGTTCTGTGAGGGAAAGGGGGGAATTCCGAATGGAAACAATTCAAATTCCTGTTTTGCTAAGGCATTTAAGAGAACCGATGTATTGAGACACCATCCCCTATGGTGCGCAGAGTACTGTTTACTGGCACAATGCTCTGGCCGACAGCAAACTAACCCTCTGCTCCTGTTCTCAGCACCCAGTGACACACCCTCACCTAGAGTCCTAGACATTATGAGCAGTGCTAGATAGAGCAGGAGAGAAAGAAAAAAAAATCAGGAAGAGAAGAGAAAAAAAAAGAAAGTTAAACTGTTTATTTTAAATGGGCCAATGCCTCTGTTAAAATAGGCGACAAGGGACATTGGTACAAGTGCATCAAGGATCTGTACAATAACATGACTCACAGCAAGTTCCAGACTACAGTGTTGGTGAACAGGATATTTCTACAGATTACAGACACCGACCTTTACAAAGCGGAGACAATTCTGTTCGCGGTTAGCTGCTCCCAGCTAGACAGGCAGTGGAGTGAAATCAGTCGCACTTCAGGCTCCTGGTTAAGTGCGAACATCAAGCAAGGGCAGGGTCCCCATGGTTGTACAGCTCGCCTGACTCACTATCTAGGCTCGGACAACAGCCATCAATAGTAGAGAGGGGCACTTGTCGACCTGTCTCCTACATGACCCACCATTTTGGTGGGTGTTTTTTTTGTTTTTGGGGGGGAGGGGGTGGAGGAGGAGGAAGGAGGGAAGAGAGAAAACAAAAAGGCGAGAAAAGTGGAAATTTATTTCTTTAAATAAAGTACAATTAGTGACCGAGCAAGAGTAGCCCATCCAGTAATCATCTGGAACTTTTAACCCTCTTTCCACCCCCCCCGCCCCCCAAATGAATTAGGATTCAAGATGTCAATCATTAAGGCGTGCAGGTGACAGAAGCCAGCAGTCAGGTGGACATCTTAAAATCAGCTGTACAGTGACCCCTGACCTATATTGGGCATTTCGTTTCGGCTCATGTCGTCAGAACTCGAACCACGTGTGTCATGAGGCTGCATTGGGGTGTTGGAGGGTGGGGGGGTAAGGGGGTAAAGGTCACGCATCCTCCCTCAGGTGAAGCCATTTTGAACTATAAATGTTCCCAACGGGTTTTGAACATAAAACATGCCGCGGATTAACGAATGGGCCGGCCTGCCTTCGTGACTAATCCGCTGAGCAGCGAACAAGTGTTGGAAGCTTTGAGAGTGGGGGGGGGGGGACAGGAGAGCAGAGCATTCCAGAGGGAGCCCAACATTATGCAGCATTCAGCTCCCAACCATGCAACCTCCAGCAAGGGACTCGAAGCAAACGTTAAAATCGAATCGTCTGGACAGCTGTACAACTCCTCATGGAGGGCACCCTTTTACAGGGCACCTGGGATCTTGGTTAACAACCAACAAAAACAATCAGCTGCTAGATTTCTAGACAGAAACCCGGCCTGGTTTGCGTTCACTGTCGCTCGCGTTTGTTCTCAGGTGGAATGCCAAGAGCTCCTAGGGCATCGCTTCAGGAGAGCAGCGTCACAAGTTGGTTTTTGGACAAGCTGAAGCGGCCATCGCTACTTGGCAAGAGTCTCAATGCCGACAGTTTGATACAGTGTAGTGTGTTTAATTATATTACTATTAATTTTTCAGCATGATTATTGAAGCACGACAGAGACATTCAGTCACACAACAATACAACAATGGTATCAAACCTTACACCAAACAGAAATTAGATGACGGAAAAAAAATCTCAAGGTTAAGAGTCTTTCAAAGCAAACTTCATATACGGTACAGTCCCGACCATCTAAATTGCCAAATCCAGAAAAATTCCATCGGCAACCCTGCACAATGATACAGATCCATTTGAATATTTGAAATAAGGATCTGGTTTGGTGCAGGTATAGTCGAGCTTATTAACATTTGGTGCGAGGTGTCTATGTCATATCAATATTCAACAGTTTAAGGAGCACAATGTGTGCCAATGGTTGATGCTTCCCCTCCTGCCCCCCCCCCACCAAAATAAAGAGGCTAGTCTTGGATTTTCAGTTATATTCGATTTGTTAAGAGATTACAGGGGTGGAGAAGGGGGAGGGAGAGGGGGTGGCCTGGGGAACACAGTTAAACATTAAAACAATCATGTTCGCACAAAGTTAGTCACTAGGCATTTGCTTTTTGTTGGGTGGAAAGAAAGAGAAAAAAAAAGAAAGTGTGTTACTGGTCAGCACTTGGGATGGATCGAGGCTGCGGTTTGGAAGGAGTCAAGCTCGCTGGGTGATTGTGGTTGCTGCCAATACACGCCTCAGACACCGAGGAAAAAGGCACAAGGCTGTTGATCCAGGGCGCGTGGTTTAGTGATAAACAAAACAAAAATTCCCTCGGCTTATTAGTTTATGGAAGGCAATGCACGTACGGTGTACTGTGCGGCTGCTGTACCTGGCCTCGTATCTGAAATGCGGGAGGGATGGGGGGGGGGGGGGGGGGTGCACGGCGTGTTGTCAATCGACCCTTTCCTTTCAACAAAAGATTTCAAGGAAGAACAGCCAGAATTTGAGTGCCACCCCCGCCCCCCATCCCCACCATCTCGATCTAATCGGTTCTGCATCACATGGTGTCGGCATTTGGCGCCAAATATCTGCAAAAGCACCTCCTTCTGATCCCAGGGGTGCATTTTTTTTAATTTATATCTCTGGCGCGTGGCTGAGGCGACAGTTAAGGTGGAATCATTTAAGGTGGAATTTTTACTGGTGTGAGGAATCTTTGGGGTGGGGGGGAAATAGGAGGAGAGGGGTTACTGCATGGATTCAGAATGCTAACACTGGTACTAAACAGTTCTGGTAAAAACAACAGCAAGGGAGGGTTTACACTAAGTGGCCCCAAAGATTACCATTCAGCAAGATGTTAATTCCAAAATTCAGAATGAACCATGTCTACTATCAACATTGAAGCACAATTGTTATATTAAAAGCTGTCCCGCTATTCTCAGTCTTTCATCGGTTTACTGGTAGGTGGACAGATGAGACTTATCTTAAAAAGATTCCACCTTAAAAATCATATAGCTGCTGACAAAAACTGCCTTCATGACCGGTGGCGTCTTTGGCATTAGGGGAGCATCAGAGTGAGTGGACAGTCTGCTCACTCGAGCGCGCTCAGCCACTCCGGATGCTGCCATCTCCAGTTCTCCTCCTGCGGGCCATGATCACCTCCGAGGGCACTTTCTTACAGTTGCTGGCCAGTCCAAGCCAACACACTGCGTCGATGAAGCAGGTGGTGATGTTCCCTCGCCAGCCGTACTCGCTGGTCGAATAGTCGTACGGGAACGTGTGGTGATAGTTGTGGAACCCTTCTCCTGCAACAAAGCACGACGGGGAAATGGTCAAGATCACGCACGATTCACACCAGTTTTATTTTTTTAAAAAATTTTAAAAAGCGCACAACAGCAACGCTCAAATATCTCAGAATTAGCCTTAATACCTCTAGACGTGACTATTCCAACGCTCTCCTGGCCAGCCTCCCATCTTCCACCCTACATAAACTTGAACTCATCCAAAACTCAGCTGCCCGTGTCCTAACTCGCACCAAGTCCCGCTCATCCATCACCCTTGTGCTCGCTGACCTGCATTGACTTCCTGTCAGACAACCACAACATTTTTTAATTCTCATCTTTTTATCACAAATCCCTCCGTGGCCTCACCCCTCCCTATTTTTAGCCTCCACCAGCCCTACAATCCGCAGAGATCTCTGCGCTCCTCCAATCTGGCCTATTGAGCATCCCTGATTATAATCACGCCACCACTGGGTCCGTGCCTTCTGCTGTCCAGGCCTCATACTCTGGAATTCCCTCACCGCCTCTCTTTCCTCCTTTAAAATGCTCCTTAAAACCTACCTCTGACCAAGCTTTTGGTCACCTGCGCTAATTTCTACTTATGCGGCTCGGTGTCAAATTTTTATCACACAATACTCCTGTGAAGCGCCTTGGGACGTTTCACTACATTAAAGGCGCCACATAAAGACAAGTAGTTGTTGTCATCTGAACAGGAAAAGATACCGCATATGCGCAGCAAATTTTAAAGGGACCTCGCACAGAAAAAAATTAGAGGGAACATTGCTCGTTAAAAGGCAGTATATAAATATGATTTTTGTTGTAGTAAAGAAAAGAAAGCCTTGAATTTATATAGCACCTTTCACCTCAAGGTTAGGCCAGCTCTGCACCATTTCATTTGTCTATTCTTGCATTGACTGAATCGTTTTTTTATGGGCCAGGTCTAGCATTGTTTAACCAGATACAACAGACAGGATTTTATAAAGAAAGAACTCGTATTTATATAGCGCCTTTCACGGCCTCAGGAAGTCCCAAAGTGCATTACAGCTAAATAATTACTTTTCTGAAGTGCAGTCACTGTTGCAACACAGGAATCGCAGCAGCAAATTTGCACACAACAAGGACTGAGTGGAGGAGAAATTTCTTCACTCAGGAGGGTGGTGAATCTTCGGAATTCTCTACCCCACAGTGCCGTGGGTGTTCAGTCATTGAATATATTTAAAACAGAGATCGATAGATTTTTGGTTATTAAGGGAACCAAGGGATTTGGCGATGTGGGAAGGTAGAGTTGAGGTCGAAGATGAACAGTGGAGCAGGCTCGAAGGGCCAAACTGCCGACTCCTGTTCCTATTTCTTATGTTCTTACATAGGGTCAGATAGGGTCTCAGTTTAACATCTCATCCAAAAGACAGCACCTCAATGCAGCTGCACTCCCTCAGTACTACATGGGCAAAAAAACTAGACCAGAGCAATGTTCCCCCAAGGTGCACAAAACTGCACCCCAATCTGGAGGTCCCATGCAGGCCACTGGAAGATAGCACGCATGCGTCACACAGAAAATTTAAAAGGGACCGCACACTTAGACTGCAAATTCGAGGGAACATTGCACAAGCGGGAAGCCCAGTGTGAGAAAATGTCTTAAAACAAGTCCCTTCCATAAAATAGAATAAAATGAAGGCACAGTGATCATCGATGGATACCACCAACTAATCTTTAATCTAACTGCACTGTACGGACAATGAGTACTGTTTATAACAAGTCTTCTCTCATTCTCAGAGTAACAAAGGGAAACGAGTGCAGTGATACTGTTGATAGCACGTCCCTTTTCTCACTCTTCACTAATCAACAATGGGACAATCGACACATTATTTCAGCCTGATGTATCATTCATTGCTCACGACCGAACACACTTTTTAAAAAAAAAGGAGAATCACAACTAATTAGAGGGCTATCGTCTCCACCGTCCCAGACAGAATCAGTGACCTCAGCATAGGTTAGGGGCTCGGGTACTGGAACGGTCGGTGTTGCCCGGGCCAACACCAGGCGTTGGTGTTTGCAATCATTTAGGGAACTCTATTTTACACACAACCCGACAACAGCTCCCCCGCCCCTTACACATAAGGCAGTATAAAATCCCGTCAATGGTGACAACTGCTTAATGAACTCAAAGCCTGCCCCATAAAAATAAGCATCAGCCAATGGAAGAGCAAACAATAGAAATAGCCTTGAGGTAGTCATTTCAGAGGGAGCCATGGTCAATTTTTTGGTTATTAATGGTTAGTGCAGATATTTTGACAGGGCTATTAACTGTCTGGAGGATTATATTTTCTACCAACAAGCCTATCAGTTACTGTTTATATTATCGGATACTTAAGGTTTACTGTCCCTTGGTAAATAAATCCAGCCTCGCACAACCCTTCCATTCTTGCCTCTTGCGGATCCCCGATTTTAACTACCTCACCATTGGCGGCTGTGCCACCAGCAGCCTAGGCCCCAAGCTCTGCAATTCCCTGCCTAAACCTCTCCGCCTTGAAGACCCTCCTTAAAACCTACCTTTTGGTACCCTGCCCCAAAACCTCCGAATGTGGCTCGGTGTCAAATTTTTGTCTGACCACCTGCTCCAATGGGACGTACTATGTTAAGGGTGCGATCAATGCTCTCCATAATTGTGTTTTGGGCCGCGCTGTCCCTTTAACGGACTGCACGGCCCATTCAAAAGTCCGCACATGCACAGTTTATTCAATTTAACTGCCGGCTCAGTGGCTGCGTGGGATACCTGCGCAGCTTAAAGGGAACATTGGGCGCGATATAAATCCAAGTTGTTGTTGTCATCACCTCTTGGAGAGTGGAGGAAGTGCATCCGGGAGGGCGCTGAGCACAGAGCCTCGTCGCCGAGAGCATGCAGAAAACAAGCGCATGGAACGGGAGGAGCATGCGGCAAACCAGACTCCCCACCCACCCTTACCTTCAACCACTGTCTGTCCCACCTGTGACAGAGACTAATTCTCATATTGGACTGTACAGTCACCTGAGAACTCACTTTTGGAGTGGAAGCAAGTCTTCCTCGATTCCGAGGGACTGCCTATGATGGTGAAGTGGGGGGCAGGCAGGGTTACCCAATTAAGAGCAAATCCAACTTTTAAATACAAGTAGTTTGCCTAGAACAAGAGTGGGTTTGTATTTTGTCTCAAGCCATGGGAGAACAGCTCTTGGGGGTGGGGCGGGGAGAGGAAGAGCAGACACATTGGCCTAAGAGGCCAAAAAGTCAAACAATTAAGATGCAATAATAGATGAATATTCTGGAAATCTGCTGGATTACTTTGGGGACTGAGGGAATATTTATGGAGATCTTTCCTCTAGAGATTTAAATGGGTGGAGTCGAATGCATTAGAGAGTACAGTCCGTGGAAGGAACTGAAACCAAATGTCTGTTTCACATTCCAGTTCCTCCTTAAATTCTTACAATCTTCACAATTCCAATACACAAAAGTGCAGTTTGACAGGGCCATCTCCCCCCCCACCCCACAGGTTTAATGGAGGATGTGACACTATAACAGTGTTACAGGCATATCACCTTTCACCTACATACAGAACCTTCAATGTTGGCTGCATTGTGAGCTAAGGGCAAGAATAGAATCTGCTGATTTCCCAAGGAAGGAAGTTGAACAAATGCAGTCAAACCGCTCCAAACAGCCAGACACTGCAGAGGCCTGGGAACAGATTGTCAGCCTGCCAGAGGCATCATAGAATCGGATCACGGTGCGACTATTGCAATGCTCTTCTGGCTGGCCTCCCACCTTCCAACCTCCGTAAACTTGCTCATCCAAAACTCTGCTGCCCTTGTCCTAACTCGCACAGTCCCGATCACCCATCACCCTTGTGCTCCCTGACCCAACGCTGTGATTTTCAAATTCAAATCCCTCCATGGCCTCGCCCCGCCCCATCTCTAACCTCCTCCAGCTCTACAACCCTCCAAGACTTCTGCACTCTTCCAAATCTGGTTTTGCCCATCCCCCATTTTCTTCACTCCACCACCATTAGCAGCTGTGCCTTCAGCTGCCTGGACCCCCAAGCTCTGGAATTGCCTCCCTAAACCTCCCCGCCTCTCTCTCCTCTTTCTAGTCACTCCCATTCTCTGTTGACCAAGCTTTTGGTCACCTGTCCCAATATCACATGTGGCTCGGTGTCAAATTTTATCTGGCACGCTCCTGTGAAGCACCGTAGGCCATACTACATTAAGGGTGCTGTATAAATCCAAGTTGTTCTGGACAGGGAAAGAACACAGGAAAGAAAAGAACTGGTTAGAAATGGGGCAGTGAACTGGAGCAGAAATTGGATTTGCAAAGAGCTGAAAAAAGCTTGTGCTAAAGCTGGAAACACGGGCATTGCCTCCTCGAAGGACCAGATACATCACGGTAACGTCAGGCTTCAAATCAGGGTTCTCACCTATCGCGCCGAAAGTGACGAATCGGTTCTCCCGGGGGTTGATAAATCGGTCGTATGGCCGGTTACCAAACATGTGGGCCGCGCTGTTCACCAACCAGGTGGCATTCAACACCAGCGTGTATCGCAGGATGGCAGCAATGAAGTATGAAGTCCAGAATGACTCGCCCCAGTAATACCAGGGAACCACCGTGGGAATGACAAAGCACATTAGCACCACGGAGGGCTTATAGTATCTGAAAGAAAGAGAACGGCAACTGTTAAAGAAAATTACAAGAATAACAGTCACAGTTTAGTGATCAGTTGTGTCATTATATAGAGCCGGAACTTGGGCAAGATAATGTTCTGGTTACGATGCTGGTAACCCAGGTCATGAGTGGCAAGTTATAAAACATCTGTTGACTAATGCGGCAGTGCCATAGTTGGGGGGTATAACCTAGCTTCTCAACACAAGACCATAATAGGAGCAGGAGTTGGCCATTTGGCCCCTCGAGCCTGTTCCACCATTCAATATCATGGTTGATCTGAGCTTGTCCTCAACTCCACTTTCCTGCCCGCTCCCCATAACTCCGGACTACCTTACTGTTCAAAAATCTGTCTATCTCCACTTTAAATATATTCAATCACCCAGCCTCCACAGCGCTCTGGGGTAGAGAATTCGAAAGATTCACGACTCGGAAGAAATTCCTCCTCATTTCCATTTTAGATGGGCGACCCCTTATTCTGAAATTATTCCCTCTAGTTCTAGATTCCCCCTCGAGGGGAAACATCCTCTCTGCATCTACCCGGTTCAAACCCTCAGAATCAATGGTCTGTGTTAACCCCCGCCTATCTGATTCAGCCAAGAGGGCAACACTTTATTCAGACATCGAACTTAGAGCTTGCAACATGAAAACCCAACCAGTCCGTGCTGGCATTTACCCACCCTGTTTCAATATCCCACCATCCACCTCTGATCTAATGGTGAATGTTGACACAGATTCTCTCTCAACAACTAACCCTGGAAGGGAGTCCCACAACTCAGTGAAGAAGTTCCTCGTGGCCTCGGTTCTAAACCGCTTGCATTTAATCTAGTGCCTTTGTTCTTGACCTCTCACCCACAGGAAACAGTCGGTTTCTATCTACCCTGTCTCACTTTCAGAATTTCTTGCTGAATTTGTTCTTCCTAGCAGTGTTGTGACATTATAGAGCCGGAACTTGGGTAAGAAAATGTTCTGGTTATGATGCTGGTAACCCAGTGGCAAGTTATAAAATTGAATTTAATAAATGGGATAATTTGTGCATTAGCAAAAAAAAACCTCCTCATTAAAGCTGCTGGAATGTTTAAAAACCAAACAGTTCATTATAGAAACATAGAAAATAGGTGCAGGATTAGGCCATTCCACCCTTCAAGCCTGCACCACTACACAATATGATCATGGCTGATCATTCACCTCAGTACCCCTTTCCCGCTTTCTCTCCAAACCCCTGGATCCCTTTAGCCGTAAGGATCATATTTAACTCCCTCTTGAATATATCCAATGAACTGGCATCAACAACTCTCTGCGGCAGGGAATTCCACAGGTTAACAACTCAGTGAAGAAGTTTCTCCTCATCTCAGTCCTAAATGGCCTACCCCTTATCCAAAGACTGTGTCCCCTGGTTCTGGACTTCCCCAACATCGGGAACATTCTTCCCGCATCTAACCTGTCCCGTCCCGTCAGAATCTTATACGTTTCTATGAGATCCCCTCTCATCCTTCTAAACTCCAGTGTATAAAGGCCCAGTTGATCCAGTCTCTCCTCATGTCAGTCCAGCCATCCCTGGAATCAGTCTGGTGAACCTTCGTTGCACTCCCTCAATAGCAAGAACGTCCTTCCTCAGATTAGGAGACCAAAACTGGACACAATATTCCAGGTGAGACCTCACCAAGGCCCTGTACAATTGCAGTAAGACCGCCCTGCTCCTACACTCAAATCCCCTAGCCTTCTTCACTGCCTGCTGTACTTGCATGCCAACTTTCAATGACTGATGAACTATGACACCCAGGTCGCATTGCACCTCCCCATTTCCTAATCTGCCACCATTCAGATTATATTCTGCCTTTGTGTTTTTGCCACCAAAGTGGATAACCTTACATTTATCCACATTATACTGCATCTACCATGCATTTGCCCAAATCACCCTGCAGCCTCTTAGCATCCTCCACCGGTCACACCACCACCCAGTTTAGTGTCATCTGCAAACTTGGAGATTCAATTCCTTCATCCAAATCATTAATGTATATTATAAAGAGCTGGGGTCCCAGCACTGAGCCCTGCAGTACTCCATTAGTCACTGCCTCCCATTCCGAAAAGGACCCGTTTATCCCGACTCTCTGCTTCCTGCCTGCCAACCAATTCTCTATCCACCAGTACATTACCCCCTATACCATGTGCCTTTATCTTGCACACCAATCTCTTGTGGGACCTGGTCAAAGGCTTTTTGAAAGTCCAAATACACCACATCCACTGGTTCTCCCTTGTCCACTCTACTAGTTACATCCTCAAAAAATTCCAGAAGATTGGTCAAGCATGACCTCCCTTTCATAAATCCATGCTGACTTGGACTGATCCGGTCAACGCTTTCCAAATGCACTGCTATTTCATCCTTAATAATTGATTCCAACATTTTCCCCACTACTGATGTCAGGCTAACTGGTCTATAATTACCTGTTTTCTCTCCTTCCTTTTTTAAAAAGTGGTGTTACATTAGCTACCCTCCAGTCCATAGGAACTGATCCAGAGTCGATAGACTGTTGGAAAATGTCACCAATGCTTCCACGATTTCTAGTGCCACCTCCTTAAGTACTGTGGGATGCAGACAATCAGCCTTCAATCCCATCAATTTCCCTAACACAATTTCCTGCCTAATAATGATATCCTTCAGTTCCTCCTTCTCACTAGAACCTCGGTCCCCTAGTACATCCGGAAGGTCATTTGTGTCTTCCTTCGTGAAGACAGAACCAAAGTATTTGTTCAATTGGCCTGCCATTTCTTTGTTCCCCATTATTAATTCACCCGAGTCCGACTGCAAAGGACCTAAGTTTGTCTGCACTAATCTTTTTCTCTTCACATATCTATAGAAGCTTTTGCAGTCAGTTTTTATGTTCCCGGCAAGCTTCCTCTCGTACTTTATTTTCCCCTTCCTAATTAAACCCTTTGCCCTCTGTGGAATTCTAAATTTCTCAGTCCTCAGGTTTGCTGCTTTTACTGACCAGTTTATATGCCTCTTCCTTGGATCTAACACCATCCTTAATTTCCCTTGTTAGCCACAGTTGAGCCACCTTCCCCGTTTTATTTTTACTCCAGACAGGGATGTACATCTGTTGAAGTTCATCCATGTGATCTATAAATGTTTGCCATTGCCTATCCACTGTCAACCCTTTAAGTATCATTTGCCAGTCTATTCTAGCCAATTCACGCCTCATGCCGTCGAAGTTCGCTTTCCTTAAGTTTAGGATCCTAGTTTCTGAATTAACTGTCATGCTCAATCTTAAGGAATTCTACCATATTATGGTCACTCTTCCCCAAGGGGCCTCGCACAACAAGATTGCTAATTAGTCCCTTCTCATTACACATCACCCAGTCTAGGATGGCCAGTTCTCTAGTCGGTTCCTCAACATATTGTTCAAGAAAACCATCCTTAATACACTCCAGGAAATCCTCCTCTAACGCATTGCTACCAGTTTGGTTAGCCCAATCTATGTAAATTAAAGTCGCCCATAATAACTGCTATACCTTTATTGCACACATTCCTTATTTCTTGTTTGATGCTGTCCCCAACCTCACTACTACTGTTTGGTGGCCCGTACACAACTCCCACCAGTGTTTTCTGCCTTTTGGTATTCCGCAGCTCCACCCATAAAGATTCCACGTCATCCAAGCCAATGACCTTCCTTACTATTGCATTAATTTTCTCTTTAATCAGCAACGCCAGCCGCCTCCTTTTCCTCTGTCTATCCTTCCTAAATGTTGAATTCCCAGCCTTGGTCACCCTGGAACCATGTCTCTGTGATGCCAATTACATCTTATCCATTAACTGCTATCTGCACAGTTAATTCATCCACCTTATTCCGAATACTCGTCGCATTGAGGCACAGAGCCTTCAGGCTTGTCTTAACACATCTTGCCCCTTTAGAATTTTGCTGTAATGTGGCCCTTTTTGTTTTTTGCCTTGGGATTCTCTGCCCTTCACTTTTACTATTCTCCTTTCTATCCTTTGCCTCTGTCTCCCTTTTATTTCCCTGTCTCCCTGCATAGGTTCCCATTCCCCTGCCATATTAGTTTAACTTCTCCCTAACAGCACTAGCAAACACTCCCCCTAGGACATTAGTTCCGGTCCTGCCCAGGTGCAGACCGTCCAGTTTGTACTCCCCCAGAACCGGTTCCAATGCCCCAGGAATTTGAATCCCTTCCTTCTGCACCACTCCTCAAGCCACGTATTCATCTGAGCTATCCTGCGATTCCTACTCTGACTAGCACGTGGCACTGGTAGCAATCCTGAGATTACTACTTTTGAAATTTAGCTCCTAGCTCCCTAAATTCGTCTCGTAGGACTTCATCCCGTTTACCTATATGCACCACGACAACTGGCTGTTCACCCTCTTCAGAATATCCTGCACCCGCTTCGAGACATCCTTGACCCTTGCACCAGGGAGGCAACATACCATCCTGGAGTCTCGGTTGCCGCCGCAGAAATGCCTATCTATTCCCCCTACAAATCGAATCTCCTATCACTATCGCTCTTCCACTCTTTCCTGCCCTCCTGTGCAGCAGAGCCACCCACGGTGCCATGAACTTGGCTGCTGCTGCCCTCCCCTGATGAGTCATCCCCCTCAACAGTACCCAAAGCAGTGCATCTGTTTTGTAGGGGGATGGCCACAGGGGACCCCTGCACTACCTTCCTTGCAATGCTCTTCCTGTTGGTCACCCATTTACTATCTGGCTGTGTACCATTTACCTGCGGTGAGACCAACTCGCTAAACGTGCTATTCACATCATTCTCAGCATCGTGCATGCTCCAGAGTGAATCCACCCGCAGCTCCAGGGCCGCAATGCGGTCTGTCAGGATCTGCAGGCGGATACACTTCCCGCACACGTAGTCGTCAGGGACACCGGAAGCGTCCCCGACTTCCCACATAGTACAGGAGGAGCATAACACGTGTCTGAGCTCTCCCGCCATGACTTAACCCCTAGATAAACTTAATTTAGCAACAACAATGCTAAAGGTTACTTGCTGATAAAAGAAAAAGGCTACTTACAATCACCAGCCAATCACTTACCCCCTTGGCTGTGATGTCACCTTTCACTTTCTTTCTACTTCTTTATTGCCTTCTCCCTGCAGCTACACAAGCTCACCTCACCAACGCTGCCCGACTCCTGATCTCGCGGCCTTTTTATACGCCTCCGACCCCGGACTCTCTAATGCCCTACCACTCTAATCGCTGATTTTCCTCCCATGGTATAGGGTTGACCTTTATATGTTCTTGTGACTCAGTTGGTAAGTCTCGTAGTCAGAAGGTTGTGGGTTGAAGTCCCACTCCAGGACCTTGGGTACTAAAATCTGGGCTGACCCTCCAGTGTAGTGCTGCACTGTTGGAGATGCCATTTCTCAGAGTAAACCGAGGTCACGCCTCTCAGGTGGATGTAAAAGATCCCATGGCACTATTTTGAAGAAAATCAGGGGATTTCTCCCCAGTGCCCTGGTCAATATTTACCTCTGAACCATCATCACTAAAACAGATTATCTGGTCATTTACATTCCTGTTTGTGGGAGCTTCTTGTGTGCAAATTGGCTGCCGCGGTTCCTACATTACAACAGTGCTTTGGGACATCCTGAAAGGCCCTATATAAATGCAAGACTTTCTTTCTAAAGCAGCCTAGCAAAGTCACAGCTTCTCAGATCACCTAGGGAATGGGCAATAAATGCTCCCTCTTTCTGAGAAAACTCACCCATAAAGTAACCGAGAATAGGTGAAACTCAACTGTGGAGGGAAATTAGGGTAAGGTGCTGGACAGATGGAATACAAGCTCCAAATTTGAATATTCTAAACTTTGTATTAGGGGGAGCATCAGGAACCAATGCAAATCGAAGTGCCAAGATGTGGCAGGCAATAGGAAGTGGCCCGAAAACAGTTAGCGGGAAAATGATTTTTTTTTTTGCTGGGATCAGGAGGAGCAAAAGTGCTTCTCCAGCCCTCAAAATGGACCATTCCTCCCACTGCAGGTTGTGGGGCTGGGGGTGGGAACTGACTCGCCAATGGCAGGCCAATACTGGTGGCACGAGGCCTGCCCATTTGGAGGGCTTGTTTTATATTCTAATGCAGGGGACATCGCTTATTGACCCTCAGAGGTGCAAGGGATTGCCAAGGCTCAGGCTGGGTTGCCTGGGCCACCGTAGAAGTCTGTAGGAAATAGGAAAGGAGGTGGCAAGTCATTTAACCAGCTCTATTTTAAAACTCTACCGCCGCCCCATTTCTGCCAGCCAGGAGTTAAAATCTCCCCTGATGTTTCTCCTCTAGTTTTCTTCCCTCGCCCTCTTCCAACAGTACAGCCAGCCAGGGAGCATCAGCAGTGAACAGACGAGACCTTCACTGCACCTCTGCAGTCATGTCAAGGGCTATGGGGAATGAAGGGTTATGGGGAGCAGGCAGGAAAGTGGAGTTGAGGCCAGAATCAGATCAGCCAGGATCTCATTGAATGACAGCAGGCTCGACTGGCCAAATGGCCTACTCCTGCTCATATTTCTTATGTTATGTGGTGGTTGGAGCCACTTGTCTTCAGTTAATAACACCTTCCTCAAATGGGGCTCATTAAATGAATGCAGGCACTGTGAACTTAATCAGGGGTTGTGCTAAATTCTGATGCTGGAGGCATTATTTATGCGCCTTCAGATGCAATGCCATCTTCAACTACAACAAAATGGGACTATTTTAAGCAGAGACTAGTTGGTGCAGTGGGTTAGCACGGTTGTCCTTCACATTTGTGGTTAAGAGTTTAAATCCAACTCTGACTGATGTGACAAAAGTCAGCTCCCTCTACATGATTGATTCAATGCAAGTTGGCACAATCCCATGGTTGGCCATTTCACTCAGACTACCAAGCTTGGCAGATGCTGCAGGGAAGGTTGGCACACTCCCATAAACCGATCATGGTTTGGCCATTTCACTCGAGGCTACAAGCTTGACAGATGCTACCGACAAGAAAAGCCATTTTCAACACTGATGAAGTAGAGAGATTCCCCACAGCCTAGAACGGAGGTAAACTGCTGGGGCAATCTAGAGAGAGTATTCTCCTCTTGCATCTGTCCTGTTCTTGACCTGGGAATGTTTGACAGGAGTCGCACCGAGGAAGATATACTCTGCATCCAATTCATGCTCGAACCAGACCCGCAAGACTTTAATAGGGAAGAGTAGCAAGAGCTTTGCTCGGAGTCGAACTTATGCTACATCAAACTGGAGTGGTTGAGCAGTATGAAGGGAGTTCTATTGTGCATCTAACTCAATACACTGAAGATAGGAATAGTTGATGGCAGTGTCAATGTGCCGGTTTAGCTGCCTAGCCATGCAGCAGTCCAAGGCTCCTGCGCAGCGTGCTTGCTGATTTCTGAATGGTAAACCGCGCACATGCGGAAGTTTCAATGGGCTGCGTAGCTCCTTTCAATGGGCTGCGTAGCTACCTCCCCCAAAAAATTAAGGAAACATTGGCACAGTAGATAAGGAACCCTCCCCTTCGTTGAACTTGCCTGTAACCCAACCTGAAAGCGTTCAGGTTCAATGCTGATAGAACGCAGATAGAGCTTCACTCTCGTGTTCATTCCATACCATACCCAACTGCGGAATGTTTGATTGGGTCGCACTGAGGAAGCTTTACTTTGCATCCAATCCAGTTATACCCATACTGGGGGGGGGGGGGGGGGGGGGGGGGAAGAAGAGGGGGGGGCACAGCAGCTAGAACATTACTCTACATTTAGCCAGCGCAGTGCTTCAAACCTCCACTCCTCAATGTTCCCCCGGGTTTAAATATGTAAACTCTTTCAATTTTCAAGAGTGCTAAATGCAAAAAACGTACCCAAAAGTAAAGTGGGCCCCTAGGCAACCAAACACCTGAGAGAATAAGGGGGGGGGGGGGGGGGGGGGGGAAGAAAAGAGATGTTCCAATTCTTGGATTAACAAAGTCTCATTTACCAATCCCCCACCCCTTCCTCTCCATGGTGTCCTGGGCAACATTAGTCCCTCAACCAGCATCACTAAGAAAATTATCTGGTCATTATCTCATTGCGGTTTGTGGCAGCTTGGTGTTTAAATTAACTGCTGCGTTTCCTACATTACAACAGTGATGACACGTCAAAAAACACCTAATTGGATGTAAAGCACCTTGGGACAGTGTAAGGCGCTATAGAAATGCAAGTTGTTTTCTGAAGGTGCTCAGTCTTGTTGTGAGACATAGAGACATAGAAAATAGGTACAGGAGTAGGCTATTCGGCCCTTCGAGCCTGCACCACCATTCAATATGATCATGGCTGATCATGTAACTTCAGTATCCCATTTCTGCCATAACCCTTGATCCTTTAGCCGCAAGGGCCACATCTAACTCCCTTTTGAATATATCTAGCAAACTGGCCTCAACAACTTTGAGATTCACAATTCTCAGTGAAGTTTCTCCTCATCTCGGTCCTAAATGACTTACCCCTTATCCTTAGATTGTGACCCCTGGTTCTGGACTTCCAACATCAGGAACATTCTTCCTGCATTTAACCTGTCCAATCCAGTCAGAATTTTATGTTTCGATGAGATCCCCCCTCATTCTTCTAAATCCTATTGAATATAAGCCTAGAGAGACAGCCTAGTAACTTTAACATCACATCTCTCCATCCACTCCACCCCATCCCCCCCCACCCCACCCCAGTACCTTATCCATTCCTCATACGAGAATCTACATATTGAAGGTGAAATGTTTGCGATTGCAAAGGCGGGTTCCTGTATTCGCAACACCTGCACTCACCACTTTTCAGTAACGTTCTCTCTGAACAGCGATTGACGGTGGAAACACCCTCTCCCGTGAGGATAGAGGCCAACTGCTCCCGTCGCTAAGGTAAACTGACTTAGCACAGACCAGTAGCATTGTGTCTTTGCCAAACTCGATGGATGCTCGGTCCAAGTGAATCCAGTGCCCAAAAATGGGCCACCTTGTTCAGCTTTTAACAGTGCTATACTCCTTTTGAGCGAAGTGAGTCGATGGCGGACTTGTGGTTGCCATATTAACATTTTCTTGAGCTCATCTTACAGTGCCAGCTCAGTGGGTAGCACTCTCGCCTCCGAGCCAGAAGGTTGTGGGTTCAAGTCCCACTCCGGAGACAGGAGCGCATAAATCTAGGCTGACACTCCAGTGCAGTGCTGAGGGAGTGCTGCATTGTTGGAAGTGTCGTCTTTCTGATGAGATGTTAAACCGAGGTCCCGTCTGCTCTCTCAGGTGTATTTCGAAGAAGAGCAGAGGAGTTATCCCCGGTGTCCTGGGCAATATTTATCCCTCAATCAACATCACAAAAACAGATCATCTGGCTATTATTATAGCATCGTGTTTGTGGGAGTTTGCTGTGCGCAAGTTGGCTGCTGCATTTCCCGAATTACAACAGGGACTATATTCTTCATTGGCTGTAAAGCGCTTTGAGGTGTCCGATGGTCATGAAAGGCGCTATATAAATGCACCTCTTTCATCAAAGGCAAGGGATTTAGTGTTGGGGAACGGAAGGCACCCGAACTTAAAGAAGGGTAACTTTGAAGGTATGAGGCGTGAATTGGTTAGGATAGATTGGCGAATGATACTTAAGGGGTTGACTGTGGATGGGCAATGGCAGACATTTAGAGACCGCATGGATGAATTACAACAATTGCACATTCCTGTCTGGCGTAAAAATAAAAAAGGGAAGGTGGCTCAACCGTGGCTATCTAGGGAAATCAGGGATAGTATTAAAGCCAAGGAAGTGGCATACAAATTGGCCAGAAATAGCAGCGAACCTGGGGACTGGGAGAAATTTAGAACTCAACAGAGGAGGACAAAGGGTTTGATTAGGGCAGGGAAAATGGAGTACGAGAAGAAGCTTGCAGGGAACATTAAGGCGGATTGCAAAAGTTTCTATAGGTATGTAAAGAGAAAAAGGTTAGTAAAAAGACAAACGTAGGTCCCCTGCAGTCAGAATCAGGGGAAGTTATAACGGGGAACAAAGAAATGGCAGACCAATTGAACAAGTACTTTGGTTCAGTATTCACTAAGGAGGACACAAACAACCTTCCGGATATAAAAGAGGTCAGAGGGTCTAGTAGGGAGGAGGAACTGAGGGAAATCTTTATTAGTCGGGAAATTGTGTTGGGGAAATTGATGGGATTGAAGGCCGATAAATCCCCAGGGCCTGATGGACTGCATCCCAGAGTACTTAAGAAGGTGGCCTTGGAAATAGCGGATGAATTGAGTGTCATTTTCCAACATTCCATTGACTCTGGATCAGTTCCTATCGAGTGGAGGGTAGCCAATATAACCCCACTTTTTAAAAAAGGAGGGAGAGAGAAAACAGGAAATTATAGACCGGTCAGCCTGACCTCAGTAGTGGGTAAAATGATGGAATCAATTATTAAGGATGTCATAGCAGCGCATTTGGAAAATGGTGACATGATAGGTCCAAGTCAGCATGGATTTGTGAAGGGGAAATCATGCTTGACAAATCTTCTGGAATTTTTTGAGGATGTTTCCAGTAAAGTGGACAAAGGAGAACCAGTTGATGTGGTGTATTTGGACTTTCAGAAGGCTTTCGACAAGGTCCCACACAAGAGATTAATGTGAAAAGTTAAAGCACATGGGATTGGGGGTAGTGTGCTGACGTGGATTGAGAACTGGTTGTCAGACAGGAAGCAAAGAGTAGGAGTAAATGGGGACTTTTCAGAATGGCAGGCAGTGACTAGTGGGGTACCGCAAGGTTCTGTGCTGGGGCCCCAGCTGTTTACATTGTACATTAATGATTTAGACGAGGGGATTAAATGTAGTATCTCCAAATTTGCAGATGACACTAAGTTGGGTGGCAGTGTGAGCTGCGAGGAGGATGCTATGAGGCTGCAGAGTGACTTGGATAGGTTAGGTGAGTGGGCAAATGCATGGCAGATGAAGTATAATGTGGATAAATGTGAGGTTATCCACTTTGGTGGTAAAAACAGAGAGACAGACTATTATCTGAATGGTGACAGATTAGGAAAAGGGAAGGTGCAACGAGACCTGGGTGTCATGGTACATCAGTCATTGAAGGTTGGCATGCAGGTACAGCAGGCGGTTAAGAAAGCAAATGGCATGTTGGCCTTCATAGCGAGGGGATTTGAGTACAGGGGCAGGGAGGTGTTGCTACAGTTGTACAGGGCCTTGGTGAGGCCACACCTGGAGTATTGTGTACAGTTTTGGTCTCCTAACTTGAGGAAGGACATTCTTGCTATTGAGGGAGTGCAGCGAAGATTCACCAGACTGATTCCCAGGATGGTGGGACTGACCTATCAAGAAAGACTGGATCAACTGGGCTTGTATTCACTGGACTTCAGAAGAATGAGAGGGGACCTCATAGAAACGTTTAAAATTCTGACGGGTTTAGACAGGTTAGATGCAGGAAGAATGTTCCCAATGTTGGGGAAGTCCAGAACCAGGGGTCACAGTCTAATGATAAGGGGTAAGCCATTTAGGACCGAAATGAGGAGAGACTTCTTCACCCAGAGAGTGGTGAACCTGTGGAATTCTCTGCCACAGAAAGTGGTTGGGGCCAATTCACTAAATATATTCAAAAGGGAGTTAGATGAAGTTCTTACTGCTCGGGGGATCAAGGGGTATGGCAAGAAAGCATGAACTCATTGAATGGCTGTGCAGGCTAGAAGGGCTGAATGGCCTGCTCCTGCACCTATTTTCTATGTTTCTATGATATCAGCGCCAAGTACTCCCGGGTTAGGTACAGTGTAGAATGAAGCTCTGTCTACCCTGCCCCAACAACATGCCTCAGCCCAAAGCTTAGAAGAAAACCCCTTCCCTGCGCCAGTTTTATTTCCCCCCCAGTTCTCACAGCAGCCATCCTATGCCCAACTAGGGACAGTTGTGTGTCGCAGACCCATGCCCACTTGGAAACAGACCGAGGCTGGCCAACATTTCAGAGGACAAGAAGGGATTGGCATCCTATCAGTCTGGGCTGGGTTTGAACCCAGGCCACCGCAAGTGTCTCAATGTTCACTGTTAACAGCAGGTGGAGAAATGGCAAGATGCCGGAAGAAGCGAGTACTAACTTTTTCTGAAACCGGACAACGGGGTCTGCCTTTAGGTCGCTGAGGTCCAGCTTCTTCCCCTTCTCGATCACATCTGGATGCTTCCGGACCATTAGCCAGCCAACGTGCGAAAAGAAAAAGCCACGCGAGGCATTGTGGGGGTCGGCATCGGTCTCGGAGAACTTGTGATGAACCCGATGGTCCCGTGCCCATTCATAAATATGATTCTAAAAATAAGGGGGAGGGAGGGAAAAGTTACAAAATGCCAGTAACTGCAACCTCGGTTGCTGCGCTGCCCAATCCTGCCGCAGTGCATCATTCCTCAGCGTTCCTTCATACTAGCTGACATAGCAGACAATGTATTAAGCGTATAAGCATTAAAACACATACTAGAATTTTGTAGTTAATTTAAGAATGACATGGCCCTTTCAGTGCTTCAATCAGAATTTGAATCCTCTGCCAGCCATATTGGCCTTGCATGTCAAATACACCTTGGCAAGTCTCAAGCAAGGTCTCAGTGAGCACACGTCTAAAGTGACATTAAACCGGCAGTGTCAATTTTGAAACCTGCAAGTTGGCGTGAGTGACACTACTTGTTACATTGGTGCAGTAGGGGACATTGTGATGCTGGAAGTGTTTCCAGGTCAGGTATAGCTGACGTGATCAAACTGTGACCCGAGGCACCCCATAGATAGAATTACATACAGCTCCCAAGTGCTGGTATTCTGGCTCTCAAAGCCCAAGTCAGTCAATCAGTTCTATTAGCATGCATTATTTTTTTTTTTTTTTTAAATTCAGATTGTCCGGTTTTGAATTTTGAGGGCCTGTAGGTTTGAAAAGGGAGGTTTTTAATGCTCTTGGCTCTCTGGGAAATTACTCCCGAAACAGTGCACCTGGATTTATTAGCATCATGTGACCCAAGATATATGCTGATTAATGGACACAGGGATTTAACTGTTATACATGGCTCACAATATTTCATGGCATACACCCGAGGTACATTACGAATTAGACAGAGTAAAGCTCTCTCCACGTTGCTCCGTCCCAGGGCAGGTACAGCATGGGTTGGACATCAGACTAAAGCTCAAATCCTAACCTCAGGAAAGCATCCCTACTGCATCAGTGTGAATTGTTCCGCTTTCCATCTCTGTCATCGTTGTAGTCTGTCCGAGCAAATTTCCGCTTTATGCTCATAGCAGTTTTCTGATGTGGGCTCAAATCTACTAGTTTGAGTCAAGACTATCTCAGACTCAATTCAGGTAGGAACCTTACCGCTAGCAGAGGAAACTTTTATACCTTTAGCCTGCAGTCCCTCTGCACCTGTCTCCCTGTGGATTCTATTTAATAAATACAGCAAGTGTGTATGATATACATGTTATATATACATACAGCGGATACTCTTAAAGAGTACTACACATTTTATATGTTTTACAACTATACAGTACCTTTCATTTATTACTGTTATTGTATCTTGTATTATACTGCACACAATACCATTACTAAACAGGGGAACAGTAGTGTAAATTAAATATTGTTGAAGGTGGCAGGATCCTGTTAACTTGTATACATGATACCAGGAAACTACTATATTATAGGAGACACTGCATCATGTACATGTTATACAGGCAATCCACTGTATATTTTACAGGGAAAATGTTGCATTATTGGGGATACTGTACCATTAGGCAGAGGACACATTGAGAACCGGTGACAAAGAGAAAATGCTCAGCAGGTCAGTAGAAAGAACAGACAAGTTAACGTTTCAGACACAGACCCTCCTACATGTGAAATGTCAAGTGCTCTGCTCTTCCTGCAGATGCTGACCGACCTGCGGAGTGCCCCAGGCCACTGTTGTTCCTGTTACATTTCCAGCAGCTGCAGGTATTTTTGTTGTTACTTTTTGTACACATTTGGGAACCAGAGACACAGAATATAACAATCTGTGCCAGAGACAGTGATATTAGATGTGAATTGAAAGGGCCATTTTGTGTGAACTAGGGACCGGTCATGTGTATCCTGTTTATAACCACAGAGAGTGTAAGATTAGCATCCTTTAGACAGTTTTGGAAACGTTTAAAAAACATTGGTCAATGGCTGGGACACTCAATCAGATAATGTCCTGCACTCAAAGTATGCTGTGATCAGAATGCGAGTCTCGGCGCCACTGTTCTCAAGGTGCTTGGCTAACTTGTGCTCAACAGCAACAGCATTACGGTGGCTTATTCATGGTAAACAAATTGCATTTATATAGAACCTTTGATGTAGTAAAACATCCCAAGGCACTTCACAGGAGTGTTAGCAAACAAAATATGACACACGGATATTTGGACAAGTGACCAAAAGCTTGCTCAAACAGAAAGGTTGTACGGAGCAGCTTAAAAAAGGGAGAGTTAGAGGCGCTGGGGGGGGGGGGGGGGGTGGGAGAAGGGAACCAGAGCTTAAGGCCCAGACAGTTAAAGGCACAGTTGCCAATGATGGTGCGAGGGAAATCAGGAAATGTGCAAGAGGCCAGAATTGGAGGAACGCAACAGAGGGCTGGAGGTGCTAGAGATAAATAAGGGATTGAGGCCATAAAAGGAGTTTGAAAGCAAGGATGAGAATTTTAAAATCAAGGCGTTGCCAATGTAGTATAAACTACTGGTATTCTGCATAAGCATAAATAAATATACACACAATGGATACAAGTCTACACTTGAGACATATGGGAGTTTAATTTCCTCTAGTAGTGTGCAAATCTGTGTAAAATTGCCATTGTGTATCATTTAACACTATTTTAGGTAGCTTAATGATTCTGCTAAAACAGCACACACAGGAACAGTGTGCCACCAGAGGAAATGAAACCCCTAATCACTATATAAAATCCTTCATCACAATGTTCCTGCAGTCAAAGGTGGGGAGTCATTTTATTGAGGTTATGCTACAGGAACAACCACTGGAGGGAGAAAGGAGACTATGTGGGATATTCAACTACCCATCCCCACATTTATTTATTTTTTTAATAGGGGGGAGGGCTATGATTATATAGTTGTCCCCCTTCCCCTTCCTCTCCACTCCCAACTCTGGCTGAACAAAGCGACACGCCACCGCGACAGCTCTCCCCGTCTTTACCTGAAAAGCCATCGAGTTGGCAATGGCCAGGAACGCCCTGAGCGGCGTGGTGGCTGTGTAGGACCGGTGGCTCCATAGTCTGTGGGCTCCAGCCGTCACCCCAAGGGCGCTGAGCAAGAAACACAGGGAGGCTACACGGGAATTTAAAAAAGACACAGTTTAAAAAAAAAATAGGAGCCGCGTAGAGCCCTCGTTCAAACAACCATCTTGTGCTGGCAATCCTTGCAGGGAGGAGAACAAAAGGCATAGTGCAAGCAAGGCCCTTAAATACGCAGCAAGCATTTGTACTGAAACCGTGCGCCATTGAGAGATCTGCATGCAAAATTAACCACACACAGCAATAAAAGCAAATTAAATGCAACAGCCTTATTCATTTTAACAAATTGCATTGAATTATATTAAAGGTTTACCGATGCATTTTTTCCTTTTAAAAAGAAACATATGGTTTTAAAAGAAAATGCAAATTACATTTAAAAGAAATTGCATTTATTGATTAGCAGCTCAAAAAAGAGAGGAAAGGATGGTTCGCTCACCCCAGAGCCAGGTTAGGGGCTTGGCGAAAGGCAGCAGGAAGGCGGCGTAGAGAGCAGAGAGGTGGAGGGCCCCCATCAGGATGATGTTCCGCCACACCAGCCTCATGGGCGGCTTGGCCCCTTTCTTTTCCTGGTACGTGGTGTCGAACACATCGTCGACCGCCGGCCGGTCGTCCAGGAAGCCCGGCGGGGTTGTGGGCTCGGCGGCGTCGCTGCTGATGCTGGCTGCCGGTGCTGGCTTGTGACTGCTGGCGCTGCTGCTGCTCATGTTAGCTATTTTTTTGTTGTTGTTGTTGCAGATGGAAGGAAGGACTGCTGCAGATTCCAGCCCGTTACACCGTGGCACTGTTCTCTCTCTCTCTCTCTCTCTCTCGCTGGATGAAGAAGGAGAAAGAGAAAGAGAAAGAGCACCGTATTATTGGGGGGCTGCAAAGAAGATGATCAATAAAACAACCGGCTGATACTTTTTCGGAAGACGGAACTGCGTTGCATTCATTGGTCCGGCTGGGTTTAGTACCACCACACCCCAGCCCTGATTGGCTCTACATTGGTGGCATGTTATGCTTGCAACACTCTCGCACAGATGCAATTATATTCTAATATATGCGCAACGCCATGCAATTTTTCCACCGTGCATTAAATAGGGGGGGAGTGTGTGGACTGATTCGCCCCCTCCCTTTTCAATTGATGTCTGCTATTTTTTAAATCTATTAAAACACAGAATTTTTTTTTCTCTCTCGAATTTCACCCATTACTGCTGCTCCCTTCTGTACATTTTTAAAATTCTTGCAATAAGGCTTTCTGCTGGCTGGGAAGTAAATATCTCATCACCTGAGCAGGCGAGTCAATGGCCTGCAGTAACCCAAGGAAAATGTAGGTCATTGTGCCAGGATTTCCTGCAGGTCCTAGCGCGCACCATTCCCATTCTTGTCATTTGAGTTGCATCCCACCTTAAGAGGTTTCTCCCCGCCCCCCCAAAAATCTTCGATTCTTTATTTCCCTCCATCCCCTCTGAAATTAGGTTATGTAAACACGCAGGATAAAATTAAATTTCTATATTCTGGTTTTATTTCAACTTAGTTCATTCCTCTCTAACTTAGTTACAGTTTTGATACAATGCTGCACTCTAATTTGGCACGTTTATTGGTGATATGATTCCGAGGATTGTTTGGCTTTTTAGTGATGGTGTTTTGAGAAAATCACAAGTTCGAATTGATATCCCAATTCTCTGAAACTTATTCCAAGTTTTATTTATAGATATATATGGAGACAGAGATACTATTTTGAGTGTACGAGACATTTAATTTAATTCAGCATAGTTGAATATATTTTAACCCTGATGATTCAGTTAAAATGGTCTGGATTCATTTTCTGCAGTGTTTAAACCAAGCACACGATGCAGCTCGTGTGTGAACCTTAAATTCCCATTAAATCTCTTCGCCACATTGCAGGGGTTTAAGGTTTAATTTCATGTGTTCGCAATATGCGGGGAGGGGGGCGGCAACAATGCACTGCCATTCACTTTGATCTTTACAATCAAAAGCCATATTGTGCTCGCTGATTCCTACATGTTCACACTTGGCTTGCAGCCTGACTCGCGCTTGTCCGATAGTAACCCCCTCATTCCATCGTCATAAGATTAGCTGAGGCGGGACTTCCTGCAGCATCAGGAGAGCGGAAGGGAGACAGAGTATACTTGACAAGTGTCACGTCTCGCTTATTTTTGGTTTCTGAAAACCCCTTATTTTTTAATGCATCGCAATTTTAAAAAAAAGCAATTCCCAGTGTTTAAATGGGTAGAGAATCTGCCTCACTCTTTTGGGTTGCAATAAACCTCAGTCCAAACCTTTCTTCAGTGTTGACAACTCTTGTGAATATTGTACTGTTACCCTTGGAAAATTCTGGCAATCTAATCTCAAGGGGACAGCGGGTGCAGGTTGTTTTTTGAAACCAATATATGTTCCTGTATGACTCCGGTATATGTTGTGTGCTGTCTGAAGAAAACACCAGTTTTTAAAAATACATCATCATAGGCAGTCCCTCAGAATCAAGGAAGACTTGCTTCCACTCCTGAAGTGAGTTCTTTGGTGGCTGAACAGTTCAATACGAGAGCCACAGACTCTGTCATTGGTGGGACAAATAGTCGTTGAGGGAAAGGGTGGGTGGAACTGGTTTGCCACACGCTCTTTCCGCTGCCTGCGCTTGATTTCTGCATGCTCTCGGCATTGAGACTCGAGGTGCTCAACGCGCTCCCGGATGCACTTCCTCCACTTAGGGCGGTCTTTGGCCAGGGACTCTCAGGTGTCGGTGGGGATGCCACACTTTATCAGGGAGGCTTTGAGGGTGTCCTCGTAGCGTTTCCGCTGCCCACCTTTGGCTCGTTTGCCGTAAAGGAGTTCCGAGTAGAGCGCTTGCTTTGGGAGTCTCGTGTCTGGCATGCGAACAATGTGGCCTGCAGAGTAATTGTGAACAACAACTTGCATTTATATGGCACCTTTAACGTAATAAAACATCCCAAGGCGTCTCACAAGAGTGTTAGCAAACAAAATTTGTCACTGAGCCACACCAGGAGATATTAGGACAGGTGAACAGAAGAGGTAGGTTTTAAGGAGGAGAGAGAGGAGGTTTAGGGAGGGAGTTCCAGAGCTTAGGGCCTCGGCAACTGAAGGCACAGCCTCTGAAGATGGGGCGATGAAAATCGGGGATGCACAAGAGGCGAAATATGGAGGAACGTAGAGCGACGCTCCCGCTAAGCTGTGCAGTCGCACAGGGTTCTGGAGATCCGGCGACGGCCGCTCACTGGCTTTTATAGGGGAGAAACTGCACATGAATGAAAATTTGAATAGGCCGCGCAGCCACTTAAGGCACCACGGACTAAAAAAATGGGAACATTAGTTGTAAGGCTGGAGGAGGTTACAGAGTTGGAGAGGGGGTGGGGTGGGGGGGCGAGGCCACGGAACGATTTGAACTCAAGGATGAGAATTTTAAAATTGAGGCATTGCTGGACTGGTAGCCAATCTAGACCAGGGGGCGATGGGTGAACGTGACTTGGTGTAAAATGTGGTATAAAAAGCAGAATATGCTGGAGATACACAGCAGGTCAGTCAGCATCAGTGACGAGAACAGACACGTTAAGACCTGTCAGGTGCACATCCCCTGATCAAACAGAAGACTAAGGGTTGAACAATAGAGAGAGAAAAGGAGGTGGTGAAGTGCTGCACCGATCACAAAGAGGGATTAAGTGAGTTAAATGACTTGCAAATCGTTTAATAGAAATTGGATGATATAAACTACCATCAGTGAAATAGTGAAGACATATATCTCCAGGGATTTGAGGTGTCTTCTGTACATCGTCCATACCTCCGCAAGATCCTGCAAATCCCCAGGGAGGACAGGCACACCAACATTAGTGTTCTCGTCTTCGTCCCCAGCGTTGAAGCACTGACCACATTCGATCAGCTTCGCTGGCAGGCTACATGGTTCGCATGCCAGACACGAGACTCCCGAAGCAAATGCTCTATGCAGAACTCCTTCACGGAAAACGAGCCAAAGGTGGGTAGCAGAAATGTTACAAGGACCCCCTCAAAGCCTCCCTGGACATCACCACTGACACCTGGGAGTTCCTGGCTGAAGACCGCCCTAGGTGGAGAAAGTGCATCCGGGAGGGCGTTGAGCTCTTCGAATCTCAATGCTGAGAGCGTGAAGAGGCCAAGCGCAGGCAGTGGAAGGAGCGTGTGGAAAACCAGTCTCACCGACCCCTTCTTCGGCGAATGTCTGTCCCACCTGTGACAGAGTCTGTGGCTCTCGTATTGGACTGTTCAGCCACCTAAGAACTCGCTTCAGGAGTGGAAGCAAGTCTTCCTCGATTCCGAGAAACTGCCTATGATGATGATGATGAGCGAATACATGGAAAGAATATAAAGAACAGTCATATGGGGAGGTGGGAAGACACAGGTCCATGTACAGCAAACACATACAGAAAAAAAAGCATCGCAAAAACAGCAAATATGAAATAAAAGCAGAAACTTCAACTGAAGCAGGGTGGGCTGCAAGATCACAAGATAATTGCAGGTGAGGAAGGCCATTCGACCATCGGAGCTCCCCATTACAGTAAAAGAAAAAGAAAGACTTACATTATTATAGCACTTTTCATGACGACCAGACGTCGCAAAGCACTTTACAGCCAATTAAGTACTTTTTGGAGTGTAGTCACTGTGGTAATATGGGAAATGTGACAATCCTAAACACTCACAATCGCAGTATCCTAAACACTCCCCATTGCTACATCCTAAACACTCCTCATTGCTGCATTCTAAACACTCACTATCGCAGTATCCTAAACACTCCCTATTGCTGCATCCTAAATACTCCTCATTGCTGCATCCTAAACACTTCTCATTGCTGCATCCTAAACACTCCCCATAGTATTATCCTAAACACTCCCCATTGTATTATCCTAAACACTCCCCATTGCATTATCCTAAACACTCCTCATTGCTGCATCCTAAACACTCCCCATTGCTGCATCCTAAACACTTCATTGCACCATCCTAAACATTCCCCATTGCACCATCCTAAACACTCCCCATTGCACCATGGTAAACACTCCCCATTGCTGCATCCTAAACACTTCATTGCACCATCCTAAACACTCCCCATTGCACCATCCTAAACACTCCCCATTGCTGCATCCTAAACACACCCCATTGCATTATCCTAAACACTCCCCATTGCTGCATCCTAAACACTCCCCATTGCATTATCCTAAACACTCCCCATTGCTGCATCCTAAACACTCCCCATTGCTGCATCCTAAACACTCCCCATTGCATTATCCTAAACACTCCCCATTGCTGCATCCGAAACACTCCCCATTGCATTATCCTAAACACTCCCCATTGCATTATCCTAAACACTCCCCATTGCTGCATCCTAAACACTCCCCATTGCATTATCCTAAACACTCACTATCGCAGTATCCTAAACAATCTCCATTGCTGCATCCTAAACACTCCCCATTGCAGTATCCTAAACACTCCCCATCGCAGTATCCTCAACACTCCCTATCGCAGTGTCCTAAACACTCCCCATTGCATTATCCTAAACACTCCCCATTGCAGTATCCTAAACACTCCCCATTGCTGCATCCTAAACACTCCCCTTTGCTGCATCCTAAACACTCCCCATTTCATTATCATAAATACTCCCTATTGTAATATCCTAAACACTTCCCATTGCATTATCCTAAACACTCCTCATTGCTGCATCCTAAACACTCCCCATTGCTGCATCCTAAACACTTCATTGCACCATCCTAAACATTCCCCATTGCACCATCCTAAACACTCCCCATTGCACCATGGTAAACACTCCCCATTGCTGCATCCTAAACACTCCCCATTGCACCATCCTAAACACTCCCCATTGCTGCATCCTAAACACACCCCATTGCATTATCCTAAACACTCCCCATTGCTGCATCCTAAACACTCCCCATTGCATTATCCTAAACACTCCCCATTGCTGCATCCTAAACACTCCCCATTGCTGCATCCTAAACACTCCCCATTGCATTATCCTAAACACTCCCCATTGCTGCATCCGAAACACTCCCCATTGCATTATCCTAAACACTCCCCATTGCATTATCCTAAACACTCCCCATTGCTGCATCCTAAACACTCCCCATTGCATTATCCTAAACACTCACTATCGCAGTATCCTAAACAATCTCCATTGCTGCATCCTAAACACTCCCCATTGCAGTATCCTAAACACTCCCCATCGCAGTATCCTCAACACTCCCTATCGCAGTGTCCTAAACATTCCCCATTGCATTATCCTAAACACTCCCCATTGCAGTATCCTAAACACTTCCCATTGCTGCATCCTAAACACTCCCCTTTGCTGCATCCTAAACACTCCCCATTTCATTATCATAAATACTCCCCATTGTAATATCCTAAACACTCCCCATTGCATTATCCTAAACACTCCCCATTGCACCATCCTAAACACTCCCCATTGCACCATCCTAAACACTCCCCATTGCACCATCCTAAACACTCACTATCGCAGTATCCTAAACACTCCCCATTGCTGCATCCTATACACACCCCATTGCAGCATCCTAAACACTCCCCATTGCTGCATCCTAAACACTCCCCATTGCACCATCCTAAACACTCCCTATCGCAGTATCCTAAACACTCCCCATTGATGCATCCTAAACACTCCCCATTGCACCATCCTAAACACTCCCTATCACAGTATCCTAAACACTCCCCATTGCAGCATCCTAAACACTTCCCATTGCTGCATCCTAAACTCTCCCCATTGCTGCATCCTAAACACTCCCCATTGCTGCATCCTAAACACTTCCCATTGCTGCATCCTAAACACTCCCCATTGCTGCATCCTATACACTCCCCATTGCTGCATCCTAAACACTTCCCATTGCTGCATCCTAAACACTCCACATTGCATTCTCCTAAACACTCTCCATTGCTGCATCCTAAACACTCCCCATTGCTGCATCCTAAACACTCCCCATTGCATTATCCTAAACACTCCCTATCGCAATATCCTAAACACTCCCCATTGCTGCATCCTAAACACTCTCCATTGCAGTATCCTAAACACTCCCCATCGCATTCTCCTCAACACTCCCTATCGCAGTGTCCTAAACACTCCCTATTGCTGCATCCTAAGCACTCCCCATTGCAGTATCCTAAACACTCCCCATTGCAGTATCCTAAACACTCCCCATTGCTGCATCCTAAACACTCCCCTTTGCTGCATCCTAAACACTCCCCATTTCATTATCATAAATACTCCCCATTGTAATATCCTAAACACTCCCATTGCATTATCCTAAATATTTCCCATTGCACCATCCTAAACACTCCCCATTGCACCATCCTAAACACTCCCCATTGCACCATCCTAAACACTCACTATCGCAGTATCCTAAACACTCCCCATTGCAGTATCCTAAACACCCCATTGCAGCATCCTAAACACTCCCCATTGCTGCACCCTAAACACTCCCCATTGCACCATCCTAAACACTCACTATCGCAGTATCCTAAACACTCCCCATTGCAGTATCCTAAACACCCCATTGCAGCTGCTGCACCCTAAACACTCCCCATTGCACCATCCTAATCACTCACTATCGCAGTATCCTAAACACTCCCTATTGCACCATTCTAAACACTCCCTATCGCAGTATTCTAAACACTCCCCATTGCTGCATCCTAAACACTCCCCATTGCACCATTCTAAACACTCCCTATCACAGTATCCTAAACACTCCCCATTGCAGCATCCTAAACACTTCCCATTGCTGCATCCTAAACACTCCCCATTGCTGCATCCTAAACACCCCATTGCAGCATCCTAAACACTCCCCATTGCTGCACCCTAAACACTCCCCATTGCACCATCCTAATCACTCACTATCGCAGTATCCTAAACACTCCCCATTGCACCATCCTAAACACTCCCTATCGCAGTATCCTAAACACTCCCCATTGATGCATCCTAAACACTCCCCATTGCACCATCCTAAACACTCCCTATCACAGTATCCTAAACACTCCCCATTGCAGCATCCTAAACTCTCCCCATTGCTGCATCCTAAACACTCCCCATTGCTGCATCCTAAACACTTCCCATTGCTGCATCCTAAACACTCCCCATTGCTGCATCCTATACACTCCCCATTGCTGCATCCTAAACACTTCCCATTGCTGCATCCTAAACACTCCCCATTGCTGCACCCTAAACACTCCCCATTGCACCATCCTAAACACTCACTATCGCAGTATCCTAAACACTCCCCATTGCACCATCCTAAACACTCACTATCGCAGTATCCTAAACACTCCCCATTGCAGTATCCTAAACACCCCATTGCAGCATCCTAAACACTCCCCATTGCTGCACCCTAAACACTCCCCATTGCACCATCCTAATCATTCACTATCGCAGTATCCTAAACACTCCCCATTGCACCATCCTAAACACTCCCTATCGCAGTATCCTAAACACTCCCCATTGCTGCATCCTAAACACTCCCCATTGCTGCATCCTATACACTCCCCATTGCTGCATCCTAAACACTCCCAATCGCAATATTTTAAACACTCCCCATCGCAGTATCCTAAACACCCCACTGCTGCATCCTAAACACCCCATTGCACCATCCTAAACACTCCCCGTTACATTATCCTTTGAGGCAGTAGACATCACCCGGCGCTAAAGCTCCCAGCATCATCATCATAGGCAGTCCCTCGGAATCGAGGAAGACTTGCTTCCACTCCCAAAGTGAGTTCTCTGGTGGCTGAACAGTCCAATACGAGAGCCATTGACTCTGTCACAGGTGGGACAGATATTTGTCGAGGGAAGGGGTGGGTGGGGCTGGTTTGCCGCGCGCTCCTTCCGCTGTCTGCGCCTGACCTCTTCACGCTCTTTACGTTGAGACTTGAAGAACTCATTGCCCTCCCTGATGCACTTTCTCCACCAAGGGCGGTCTTCAGCCAGGGTCTCCCAGGTGTCAGTGGTGATGTCGCACTTTACCAGGGAGACTTTGAGGGTGTCCTTGTAACGCTTCCGCTGCCCATCTTTGGCTTGTTTACCGTGAAGGAGCTCCGCAGAGAGCATTTGCTTTGGGAGTCACATCCCACAAACAGCAATGTGATAATGGCCAAATAATCTGTTTTTAATGTTGAGTGAAGGATAAATATTGGCCAGGACAGCAAGGAAAACTTCCCTGCTCTTCTTCAAATAATTGTCATGGGATCTTTTATATCCACCCGAGAGGGCAGATGGGGCTACATTTTAATATGAAAGACGGCACATCTGACAGTGCAGCACTCCCTCAGCACTGCACTGGAGTGTCAGCCTAGATCTTTGTGCTCAAGTCCTTGCGGCGGGACTTGAACCCATTACCAGGTGAGAGTACCACCACTGAGCTATGGCTTGACACCAGGGACCCACCCTCCATGGCTTTTTTCTGCTCTGCCTCCAGAACTTGAATGTTTCTCTTGATTTTCAGCAACCTAAACTGGACACAGTACTCAAGGTGTGATCTGACTAGAGCACTGTACAGTTTGGGGCAAGTTCCTCGGACTTGTATTCTACTGTTTTGCTTATGTAGTACAACATTCTATTGGCCTTGTTGATTGCTACTCTGCATTGTGTTTAATGTTACCCTGTTTAACATTGTGTTTATTAAGGCTCCTCAGTCTCTTTGTCTTTCCATTATTGTTAGTTATTTCAACACCATTCATGGAGTACCTGCTGCTTATTTTTCCATCCTATGTTTAGTACCTTGCACTTGTCTATATTAAATTTCACCTGTCCGCATGCTTATTTTGTCCAACTCCCTGCAATTTCTAAACTGTTTCCTCAAATTCCACTTTCCCTCTCAGTTTGGTATCATCAGGAAATTTGACCACATTGCAATGAGTTGGCCAATCTCTGAAGAGAAGAAGAAAGATGAGTGCAAACTAAGGGCTCAGACCACAACCAGAATCTGATGAAGGGTCTCTGAGCCAAATGTCAATCTGCATCCCCTCTAATTCACCCCACTAAGTTTAATTGTACAGGACAAATCAGCACGTACAAGGGATCAAAACTTTGTTGTGTGACTCGGCACCACACGGAATGTGCACCAACCCACTGTGCCACTGGGGAAGTGGTGATTAATATTTTGGAGAATTGTTTTATTTTTTAATTGACAATGCTGGTGCAGAATTGCAATGTTCAGCGCCAGTCCTGCGAGTACTCCACCCCTTAAAATACCATTTACAGACATTTCAGATTTGTAAAGTAGCAAAATTAAGTTAAAGACGTCGGAGGGAAGATTTCAGCCTTCTTTATCTCTCTGATTTTCTCTCCCTCCTCTTCTGAAGGCATCAATTCTCTCTCTAAGGTAAGATCCCATGGGCACATCACCGTTTAGTATCTCATCTGGGAATGGTAGCATGATGGTTATGTTACTGGGCTAGTAATCCAGAGGCTTGGAGACATGAGTTCAAATCCACCTCTGGCAGCTGGGAGATTTAAATTCAGTTAAGTAAATAAATCTGGAATAAAAAGTGACCATGAAACTACTGGATTGTTGTAAAAACCCATTTGGTTCACTAATGTCCTTTCGGGAAGGAAAATGTGCTTTCCTCACCTGGTCTGTGACTCTAGACCTACAGCAATGTAGTTGACTTTTAACTGCCCTCTGAAATGGCCTAGCAAGCCACTCAGTTGTACTGAACCACTATGATATTGCCACACAGACTGCAGTGATTCATGTGGCTCAAGGGCAATTAGGGACAGGCTATAAATGCTGGCCTTGCCAGCGATGCCCACATCCTGTGAATTAATTTAAAAAAAATCCAAGTCTTTAAAAGTTGTGAATGGGGTCAATTGGTAGACATAGGGAAGATGTTTCCACTTATGGGGAGTCCAAAACTGGGGGTAGGGGGTCATAAATATAAGATAGTCATCAATAAATTCAGTAAGGAATTCAGGAAAAACCTCTGCACAGAGAGTGGTTAGAAAGTGGAACTTGCTACCACAAGGAGTATATGCGGTGAATAGCATAGATGCATGTTGCATTTAAGGGGAAGTTAGATAAGTACATGAAGGAGAAAGGATTGGAAGGCTATCCTTATAGGGTTAGATGATGTGTGGGGGGTGCTGTGGAGAGGATGCTAATACAAGGCATAAGCACTGGCATATAAGAACTGAGTGCTACCCACACAGCTGTGGCTCAGTGGGTATCACGTTCACCAGGGACTTGAGCACATAAATCTAGGCTGACACTCCAGTGCAGTGCTGAGGGAGCTCTGCACTGTGGGAGGTGCCGTCTTTCAGATGAGACGTTAAACTGAGGCCCCATCTCCCCTCTCAGGTGGACGCAAACGATCCCGTGGCACTATTTCGGAGACGAGCAGGGGAGTTATCCCCGGTGTCTTGGCCAATATTTATCCCTCAAACAACATAACAAAAAAACAGATTATCTGGTCATTATCACATTGATGTTTGTGGGAGCTTGCTGTGTGCAAATTGGCTGCCGCGTTTCCCACATTACAACAGTGACAACGCTCCAAAAGTACTTCATTGGCTGTAAAGCGCTGTGAGACATCTGGTGGTTGTGAAAGGCACTATATAAATACAAGTCTTTCTTGATGGACCAGTTGGGCCGAATGACCTGTTTCTGTGCTGTGAATTCTATGTAACAGTAGGTATTGTTCATGTGCTGAGTGCCAGGGGGCCATCTGACTGTCGCAGACTTACAGCTGAGCCTCAGCCGACCCTTGCCCGACATCTGCAGGCATGCGTGCCCAGTCGGCATCACTGCATCGTGTTCAAGAGCACTACACTGTCCCAGCTGGGAGCGGAGAACGCGGCACAGGCTCAGGACTGAACCAAGATCTTTCTGGCCCAGAAGCAGGGATGCTTTCCCTCTGAACCAATTCCCGGCTTATCTTAGTTCCCTGGCTTCAGCGTCCAGTGTTTTGAGTTTTAATTTAATACGAAGGTTGATTCCAGTATCGCTGACGTCAGCTCTTTTGAAACAGTTGCAATGTTGAGAAAAATAGTGACCTAGATTGTAAATGTACTGGATTACAGAGAGAAAGGATCTACGCAAAAGTAATGATTGTCACGGGAATATGTGAAAGGTGACGGGCCTGTGGATTTAGTTACTTTCATTATGATTGGACAAACAGTTTCTTCTTATGCAGGAATCTAGGTGAAAGGTTAAGTCATGGTAATGCAGGATGCCGTCATGTTTATCTCTGCCCCTCAGCTGCCTGACTTCCCGTCAGCAGTTCAAATCTAAGCTGATACCCTTTTATATGATTTTAGATAGAGAATGCAATACAAATTAAAATCGGCTTTGGTTAACTATATCTTTAAGAGTTCTTTCGACTTTGTGACTGGGAATTACATGAAACAGCCATGAGATATCGAGAACTTCTATGAAAGAAAGACTTGCATTTATATAGCGCCTTTCACAACCACCGGAAGTCTCAAAGCACTTTACAGCCAATTAAGTACTTTTGGAGTGCAGTCACTGTTGTAATGTAGGAAATTCGGCAGCCAATTAGCGCACAAGTAAGCTCACGCATACAGCAATGTGATAATGGCCAGATAATCTGTTTTTTTGTTATGTTGTTTGAGGGATAACTATTGGCCAAGTCACCGGGGATAACTCTCCTGCTCTTCTTTGAAATAGTGCCACGGGATCTTTTATGTCCACTTGTGAGAGCAGACGGGGCCTCAGTTTAACATCTCATCCGAAAGACGGTACCTCTGACAGTGTAGAGCTTCCTCAGCACTGCACTGGAGTGCCAGCCTAGATTTTTTTGTGCTCAAGTCCCTGGAGTGTGACTTGAACCCACAACTTCTGACTCAGAGGCGAGAGGGCTACCCACTGAGCCGCAGCTGACGTGATGTCTATAAGTTTTTGAAATATGTCATTTAACCACTGAAGTCCTGGGGAATATTGACTGTTCCTGTGAGAGATGGGGGGAGTGGATTCTCCTTGATCCTGTCCAAACCTGAGTGGGACCACGGCAGAGAATGGCAGAAAACTTGAGAGATGGCCTACTGTCCGACCAGGATTTCCCTCCCCCTGCCCCTGCTGGGACCACTACTGGCCACTCCTTTCCCTCCCTGCCACATACAGGTGGTAGAAACATAGAAACATAGAAAATATGTTTTCTATTCGGCCCTTCTAGCCTGCACCGCCATTCAATGAGTTCATGGCTGAACATGCAACTTCAGTACCCCATTCCTGCTTTCTCGCCATACCCCTTGATCCCCCTAGTAGTAAGGACTTCATCTAACTCCTTGGTGGTAAGGGCAAGGGGCTTGGGTCCCCAGCAAGCTTTCCGCATTTTTTCCCTAGTTACCGCCACTTCCAAGGATCTCCATCTGGAAGGTGGAAGTGGGCCCTGGGAAGTGGAGGTAAAGGCCCGAGTTCCCCCAGTGGAGGGACAGGGCCACCCTCTGAAAATCTACCTGCTCAAGGCCCCATTTTCAGCTGAGGCCTGCAGTGGGAGCATCCTGCTGACCTTCAGGGTGGTTCTGACTCTTTAAGGTCCTCCTCCACCTTTTTGCATCCCAGCTGCAGCACTGCCAGAGTATCCTTGCTCACACTGATGGGTTCCCTCTCGACAGTGCAAATCCCGCTGGTCACCCACTGTGCTTATGCAATGAGCCTCAACCCAAGGAAAGGGCTGGATGGAAGTCCAATCCTACTGGAACTCCACCCCAAAGAGGAGAATTCTCCCTGAGCTATATGTAAACAAGCAGATTGAGATGTAAATTAACCAGGATATAGAAGCTTGGTTCTAAAGAGATAATTGAATTAATTATCATCACTTTAGGCAGTCCCTCGGAATCGAGGAGGACTTGCTTCCACTCCCAAAGTGAGTTCTTTGATGGCTGAACAGTCCGATACGAGAGCCACAGGTGTTACAGGTGGGACAGACATTCGTCGAGGGAAGGGGTGGGTGGGGCTGGTTTGCCGCGCGCTCCTTCCGCTGCCTGCGCTTGGCCTCTTCACGCTCTTTGCGTTGCGACTCGAAGAGCTCAACGCCCTCCCGGATGTACTTTCTCCACCTCGGGCGGTCTTCGGCCAGGGTCACCCAGAATGCGTTGTTCACATCTCATCCATTTATGTGTTATAAATGGGGAGTTTGTTTAATTTTCAAAGGAGGCTTTGATGTAATAAAATGGCATATACTGTCATCAGTTCTGAGTTCTAGGGTTCCCTGTTTTACACTCGTCGATGTGAGAGCCTTCATGAAATCATTGACCATGTAATGGTTCATCACAAACTCAGCCATAAGCTAATGAAAAAACAAGTCACTAATAAGATTTTGGACTATTGTTTGAAAACAGTTTATGCCATTGTATTTCATATATTACACTACTAGATTCTTATGTTTTTCTGCTTCTGTGTAATTATCTTACTTGAAAATAAATTTAATTTTCAGTTTTAGCCTGAATACAAAACTACAGTGACTTTCCTGCTCAGAGCCCGGTTAAAATGTAATACCATTGAAATTATAGAACTCTGATTTATATACATTGATAAGGTTTCTGTCTGCTATTGTCTGATGCCTCAGCCATGGGAAGTTAAAACAGTGGCCAGCACGATTACAGCAGGAACATTGCAATAAGTCAAAATATTAAAGACCAACCGCCCCATTCCCGCCTGGCGGGCTGGGTTAAAATCAACTCCAAATATCCTGCCCTTTTTTGTTAACTCATTGCTGTTTGTGGGAGCTTGCTGTGTGAAAATGCACTGCCGTGTTTCCTACAATATAAGTACTGTGAGGAGCTTTGGGATGTTCTGATGTTGTGAAAAGTGCTATATAAATGCAAGTCCTTCCTTTCCTGCACCTGTCTTCAGAAACACAGGGGGCAGGACTTGGGCAATAGAACAAAATGGACAGAATTGCATAGGGTACCTGTTATATGCCCGGCCCGATATTCAGTTGCATTGGCTTCAGGCGGGCAATGTGCAAGTGCTACCATTGAGGATGAATTTCTACTCTACAGACTGTGCTCCCAAGATACTGCTACGCTCTGTTCACACCCACATGCATCATCATCATCATAGGCAGTCCCTCGAAATCGAGGAAGACTTGCTTCCACTCTAAAAATGAGTTCTTAGGTAGCTGAACAGTCCAATATGGGAATCACAGTCTCTGTCACAGGTGGGACAGACAGTCGTTGAGGGAAAGGGTGGGTGGGACTGGTTTACCGCATGCACCTTCCGCTGGCTGCGCTTGGTTTCTGCATGCTCTCGGCAACGAGTCTCGAGGTGCTCAGCTCCTCCCGGATACACTTCCTCTACTTAGGGCGGTCTTTGGCCAGCGGTTCCCAGGTGTCGGTGGGGATGTTGCATTTTATCAAGGAGGCTTTGAAACGTTTCCTCTGCCCACCTTGGGCTCGCTTGCTGTGTAGGAGTGCCGAGTAGAGCACTTGCTTTGGGAATCTTGTGTCAGGCATGCAAACAATGTGCCCCGCCCAGCGGAGCTGGCTGAGTGTGGTCAGTGCTTCGATGCACATTGCAATCAGACAGAGAACAGCACTCCCAACGTCCATCAGGTATTATTGCCATTGGTTTTAGAGTTTGCCAAACCCAAAACTGAACAGGGCAGGAGGGACGAAGGGAGCAGGGTTGAGTTACTCTGCTGAGGATGAAAATTGATTGAAAACCTTCATAACCGTAAAGTAGCATCCCCATATTGCAAGACTGAAATATATGAGAAAATAGAGCTTCCATTTGAAAAATTTGACTATTGGTGAACAGATATCACGAGAGCAAAGGAGAACTAGAAGTACACCGAAGGTCTGGTAACAACTGTAAAGAGAAAATACAGGTTAATGTTCCAATGAACAGTCTAACAACAACAACTTAATCTATATATCACTTCACAGGAGCGTACTCAAACAAAATTTGACACTGAGGAAATATTAGGAGAGGCTTGGTCAAAGGGGTAGGTCTTAAGGAACATCTTAAAGGGAAAGAGTAAGGTAGAGAGATGGAGAGGTTTAGAGAGGGAAATCCAGTGCTTAGGGCCTAGGCAGCTGAAGGCATGGCTGCCAATGGTGGAACGAAGAAAATCTGGGATGCACTTGCTTTGGGAGTCTTGTGTCAGGCATGTGAACAATGTGGCCCGCCCAGCGGAGCTGGTTGAGTGTGGTCAGTGCTTTGATGCACATTGCAATCAGACAGAAAACTGCACTCCCAACGTGGGTCAGTTCTTATTGCCATTAGTTTTAGCGTTGGCCAAACCCAAAACTGAACAGGGCAGGAGGCCAAAATTAGGGGAGCGCAGAGACCTCAGAGGATCGTAGGGCTGGAGGAGTTCACAGAGATAGGGAGGGGTGAGGACACGGGGGGAATTTGAAAACAAGGATAAGAATTTTAAAATCGAGGTGTTGCCGGACCGGGAGCCAATGTAGGTAGGCGAGCACAGGGGAGATGGGTGAACGGGAGTTGGTGCGAGTTAGGACACAGCAGACGATTTTTGGATGAGCTGAAGTTTATGGAGGGTGGAAGATGGGAGGCCGGCCAGGAGAGCTTTGCAATAGTCGAGTCTGGAGGTAACAAAGCCCAAACATGAACGTGCCTTTCCTCATTACAAATCAGCATCTTTTTGCTTTTATTTTAGATTCCTGGCCTTTGCGTTTTCTTTCTACTTAAATCACTCAATCTATGAAAAAAACAGATTGCTGAGTTCAAACCCGCCCAAACAACAGCACGAGCAGTACTCTACTTGATGTTGCAGTTGCAGATTCTTTACAGACAGGCTGAGCCAGTCCTTCTGCATAAAATATCAACTGCCTGTATGCCAGAAGGTATGTATTTTACTTTTCTGCAGTTTGCCTCTGGGAGATAGCAGGCAAGCCACCTCACACCGAGCAAACATTTGCATCAGACCTGCTATTCTTTAAAGCAATAAGAGAGGCAAAGTGTGGGGACCATGAGACATCTTCTGTTCTCTCTGTCAGTTCTGTTGCAGAATCCTAACGTCCTCAGCTCCCAGAGCAGGTCATCCCGGCGAGCAAACCTGTCTTTCAGAGCAGCAGGGAGTTTGGTTGGTGCTGGCTGGATCAGGAGATCGAATTGAGATGAATTTAGAAAATTAATGGGTGGGAATCATCTCGGAGCCACAAAATTCCCCTGTTGAACTTCTGGAAATTAAGAGGGTTAGTTGAGTAAGATTATAGAACAGAATGTTACTTCAGTCTCCAAGGTAATGTTACACATCGAAGTGGGTGGGACCAATACACATTCAGCAGCTTCACTCTGTAGCTATTAATTTGCATTTCAGAGGCTCGGTTTTAAAAAAACCAATTTGATAGTTTTGAGATTGTTTCCATAACCGCTACAGAATTTGTTGCATGATAATTCCTCCAACGTCATTAATCTATGTGAATTCAATGTTTTTTCCCCCAATTTTTGGGTTAAAAATCAGGAAAGACTGAACAAGGCAGGGATTCTTATTTTTTACATGAAAAATGTTTTATTTTTCATATAAGCCCTAACTGCTTTGTAAACGCAGAACTGTACAGATTCCTGACAAAGTATTTTCCAATACAATATCTTATGCACAGCTTAGAACAAAATATATGATGTATAACATTTCTGCTTCCTTTCTCCTTTTTATCCTCAAAATTGTACAAGGTTTCGAAACGAAAGCTCTCTTCCAAGAACAATTGTGTGTGTTCAGACTGTGAGCCTCAATCTCTGGAAAAGAGAACTCTGAGGGGTGACCTGATAGCGGTCTTTAAGATTATGAGGGCGTTCGATAGGGTAGACATAGAGAAGATGTTTCGACTTGTAGGGGAGACCATAACTAGGGGCCTAAAACATAAGATAGCCACTAATAAATGCAACAAGGGGTTCAGGAGAAACTTCTTTACCCAGAGTGTGGTGAGAATGTGGAACTTGCTATCACGTGGTTGAGGTGAACAGCGTTGCTGTATTTAAGGGAAAGCTCGGTAAGTACACGAGGGAGCAAGGAAAGGTATATGTTGATAGCGTGAGATGATGTAAGGTGGGAGGCTCGTGTGGAGCATACACACCGGCACGACCAGTTGGGCCGAATGGCCTGTCTCTGAGCTGTACATTCTATTTGTTTCAGCCTCCTTCCTCATCACCGCACACACAAGGGGCTACATCAACATTTCCCAACTTCATTGTGCTATCTGAACTGTCGCAATGTAGCTGTAAGTTTTGGCCATTAGGTGCCTCTGTGGAGCGGCTTCCCTCCCAACTTTGTCACCACCTTGTAGATAAAAGAAACTCAAATCTATCAACTGACCTCGTGTCTGAAACAGGAAGACTTCCATTCTCCAGCTCTCACGTTCCTCGCTCACAGAAGAACAGTTGAAACAAACTCGGACATTTCTCAAGGTTTTGGAAGGGAGTTGGCAAGGTATAGTTGGTGAAAATCAGCCTCTGATGATGAAGTAGGAGGGGGAGGTTTGGCAGGAACAAACAGTAATCAGAATTTAAAGGAATGGGGGGGGGGTGGTGGTGGTGGGGTGGTGCGGTGGTGCAGAATGAACGCCCAGAAAGTGTGGAGAGGATACAAAAGGACTTGAAAACAGGGACAGCAATGCTGAGTTGACTTGCTGGGGCACAGAGAGACAATGCTTGGTGTCATATTTGACCCTGAAATGAGCTTTCGACCACATATCCGCAGCATAACTAAGACCGCCTATTTCCACCTCCGTAACATCGCTCGTTTCTGCCCTTGCCTCAGCTCATCCGCTGCTGAAGCCCTCATCCATGCCTTTGTTACCTCTAGACTTGACTATTCCAATGCACTCCTGGCTGGCCTCCCAAATGCTACCTTACATAAACTAGACGTGATCCAAAACTTGGCAGCCCGTGTCCTAACTCGCGTCAAGTCCCGCTCACCCATCGCCCCTGTGCTCGCTGACCTGCATTGATACCTCGATTTCTCATCCTTATTCTCAAATCCCTCCAAGGCCTCGCCCCTCCCTATCTCTGTAATCTCTTCCAGCCCTATAACCCCACCCCTGAGATGTCTGCACTCCTCTAATTCTGCCCTCTTGAGCATCCCTGGTTATAATCACTCAACCATTGGTGGTCGTGCCTTCTGTTGCCTAGGCCCCAAGCTTTGGAACTCCCTCCCTAAACCTCTCCACCTCCCTACCTCTCTTTCCTCCCTCAATCTCCTTAAAACCTATCTCTTTGACCAAGCTTTTGGTCACCTGCGCTAATTTCTACTTATGTGGCTTGGTGTCAAATTTTTCATCTCATATTACACCTGTGAAGTGCCTTGGGATGTTTCACTACGTTAAAGGCGCTATATAAATACAAGTTGTTGTTTTGTGTGGAAGAGGACATGTGTGACAAGACTTCTGAATTAGTGGAATTTGTGAAGAGTAGAAATCGCAAAGGCATCAAGGACATTTGTCAGGTAGGATCTGACTCTTAAATACATATTGGTCGCTTCTTTATTAAGTTACTTCCATGCAGATGCTCCTCTGGCCTGGCCTTAGGTTAGCGTCCTGATTTGATGCTAAACTAATGGTCTATGGTTGCCTAGGTTAGAATTGACTCCCTTTTTAATATGGTTATTATGTTTACTATCAGGTCTGAGGAACCTCACTGGTGCCCTCTGATCTCTTTATGACAATAGCCGGCGCTACAATTATGAAAATAAATTTATTCTTGGGATATGGGTGTTGCTGGCAAGGCCACGTTTATTGCTCATTCCTAGTTGCCTTGAGAAGGTGGTGGTGAGCCATCTCCTTGAACTGCTGCAGTCCTTGTGGTGAAGGTACTTTCACAACGTAGGGCAATAGCGGGACATTTGATAATGAATGAATGACGATATATGTCCAAGTCAAAATGGCTTTTAACTTGTAGCTGATGATGTTCTCATGATGTTGCTATTCTTGTCCTGTTCTTCCTATCTCCTTCAGAATTCTAGGATAGGATGTCCAAACATTTTGACTTTTGTGGGCTGCTTGGGAGTATGCCATGAAGTTTCTGGGTAAGTTTATCAAGGTAACTTTAACAGTGAAATTGGGCGTGCAGGCCCACTCACCCAATTTGTTGGATGAATGATTTTACAATGCGTGATTTGGGTCCTTTCCTTTAAGAGACAATGTTACAGCATGCACAGACCTCATAAAAATATTTCCATAAGGGCAAGAAGACTCCGGGCTAAATTTTGTAAGACTCTACAAAAGAGCCATTCTCATAAAAGACTGGGTGCATCTGGGATGTAGTCAGTCAGGTCTGCTTAGTAGGCCTACTTCATACTGGTGTGTGTATAACATTAGGCTGCATAACAAAACTCTTGGGCTGCAAAATTCCCCTCTTAGCGCCGGCATTTAAGGCCGGTATCGGCAGAAAAATGGTGGCCAACTCGCTTCCAGCCACTTCCGGTGCAGGCCGCGGTGGTTGCCATTTTGGGCAGGGTGGTAGCATGCCCATTGCCTGCGTGCAGCAGAAGAATGAAAATAAAGAATGCCCCTTTCCTTAAGCCAGTTACCACCGCAAATTGGCTGCCGACTTTTCGTAGACTGGCCGCTGATAGCCCAATTGCCCTTCCGAGTTTTCCCAGTGGTGACCCGATCGCCCCCTTACTGCTCCGCTGCTGCCATCACTGTGCGCACTGCCGATCTGCTCCCCCGACTGCAACATTCCCCTCCAAAAATATACGGCCCGCCCGGCAGTGCCAAAACAAGCTTTTTCCCGATGGTCCAGTGAGACTGTAGCCTTCTGCAATGGTGGTGCGACTTCCCTTAAAGGGGAGGACCCACTGCCGTTGCCGCCATGTTTTTTTTTTGTCGGTCGACTGCCATGTTGGCATGAAAATTATGCCCCCTCTTGGGTGCTAGGCCATAGGCCCGGCCGAAACCCTCCCTGGTGGCCCAGTGGGCCAAAGCTTTAAAATCACGAATGCTCTCCCCTTTAAGTGAAGGGGAGAGCCATGATGACGCAGCGCTTTGATGACGTCATTGCGGCAGTCACTCCATTCCGCACCTAACTTCCGCCCCTCAGTTGCTGCCACCACCACATTGCCGCCCCTCAAGTGTTGTCACTGCCCCTATTAAGACTGACTCCCGGATCTAAGCAAAAAAACCCACAAAGTGCCAAATGTCACTCAAGAGGCGACCTGAACCGCAGCTGCGGTAAAAACCATCGAAACGGTGGGGCAGGGGGCAATTTCTATCCCTTGGATTTATATAGCGCCTTTCATGACCACTGGATGTCTCAAAGCGCTTTACAGCCAATGAAGTACTTTTGGAGTGTAGTCTCAGAGACACGGCACTCTGCCCCTGAGTTGGCTGTGGTGCGAACGAGACTGTCATCCATCTCCTTTGGGACTGCCCCTTTGCAAGGCAGGTCTGGAAGGAGATGCAGTGGTTGCTTTCGAGATTCATCCCAAAAAGCTCTGTAACACTAGTGTGGCTAGTGAGATGGGAAATGATAAGAGAGAGAGGGCTGGCTGGAGGTGCAAGGTAAGTTGGTGTGAGTAAGGATGTGAAGGGGTAGGCTAGGGAACGCAGAGTGATGGGGATGTGATGAGTGGCACATCAGGATGAGGTTGGGTGTGGCTTTGCAGTAATGTTTTATGATCAACTGAAATCATTGAAAGGTTTGCGCCACTGCAACCAGGTCCTCCTGCTGACGTCCCTGCTTGTGCCCTCCTGTGCAATGTGCAACCAGACTGCGTTGGTGTCCTGGGCAGGTCTCTTGTGCAGTTCTTGTCAGTGTTTGCAGCACCTCAATGCTGCAGAACACTGACAGCGCAACTGTCAAAATGAATGTGGACATGGACCCTTTAAGGAAACTGGCTGATGACGCTTCATGAAATTACATCATCAGACCTGCTTCCTTTTAATTGGCTGGGAAACTTGCAGGGCAAGCCCCATCAACGGAGGATTCATCTCACAGATTGGGATGGAGCCGGGAGCGGGGTCGCAGGTTGCCACCTATCTTGTCCGCACTGCCCCTACTTCGGCGAAATCGCGGCCTATATCACTATTTAAAGCTGAACTTACTGGCACTTACTTAGAAAAAAAGAATTCCCTGCATCTCTGACTGTTTCCAATGGCAACTTGCTGCAGACTGTCTTTTGACACCAAGAGAAAGGAAAAAGACCCAAACGTGAAATCTTTGCCCCTCCTTCAGCTCTCTGTGTTGAGAGTCAACTCATTGAGCCACAAATCTGAACCATCACTATCTCGCTTGGTATATGGACTGGGCAACACATTACCTGTTTAGCTAGGACTCTTGATGTATTAAATGAATGAAACTATCTCCAGGATGTGTTGAAATGTGGTAATGACCTCCCCCTGCCGCCCGCTGTTGTCTCAAACTGATATGGTACAACAGTTATGATAGTTAGTTCCCTTCAGAAGGGCCCATTAAACTCCCAGCCGTCCTTTGTTTCAGTGGCTCCACGCTTTTTGGTATCAAGTCAGTAAAATTTGTTGGCACTTTGGGGGAATTGACCCGTTGAATCCTGAACCTGACAATATCAGAAACATACCATAACTTCAACCAAAAATCCTTTACAGACAAATTTGGTTAAAAAAAACCCTAAACTTGGCACTGATCCTTTACATTCTACACCCTGCTCTTTTTTAATCTAACTGAATATGAATATTATTCCAAATTATGATTTAAAAAAATACCTTTTTTTCTGGTACAATAGCTGTAACTGTATCTGTACCAGAATTAAACAGAGCTGTGCTTGTTGCTGTTCGCTGAAATATCATACTTTATGAATTCATGTGAAGTAAGACAGCAGCTTATTTATTTAAATGTCCAACATTTTGATAACAAGAGTGCAGCTAACAGGAGGCTTTTGTACAGGTTCTGTTTTTAGTTATTACACAGTTTAGTGGCTACACAGAAAGAGGTTGGGGCGTCTGCCAAGTGTAATTGTAGGGCTCATTTGAGAAGGATAGAATTGAAAAGCAGAAAAGGTATGCTAAACCTGTATAGCATTTTGTTCAGAACTCACTTTGCACTGTGCACTGTGCACAGTTCTGGTATTCATATTATGAAAAGGATATAGAGGCACTGAAGAAGGTGCGAAAAGATTTACAAGGAGGATACCAGAATTAAGCTGTTATAGTTATCAGGAAAAATTGAACAGATTATGAAGGAGTTCGATAGGGTAGATGTAGAAAAGATATTTTCACTTGTGGAGGAGACCAAAACTCGGCGCCATAAATATAAGCTAGTCACTAATAAATCCAATAGGGAATTCAGGAGAAACATCTTTACCCAGAGAGTGGTGAGAATGTAAAACTTGCTATCACAAGGAATACTTGAGGCGAATAGCAGAGATGCATTTAAGAGGAAGCTAATAGGTACACGCGGGAGAAAGGAATAGATGGATATACTGATAGGGTCAGATGCAGTAGGGTGAGGGGATGCTCATATGCAACATAAAAACCAGCGTGGACCAGTTGGGTCAAATGGCCTGTTTCAGTTCTGTAAACTCTATGTAATTCCATGTAAAATCCTGAAACAATACCATGCTACACTTTCCTGACTGTTCACTGACTATTGTGAATCTGCCCTTGGTTTCCCCAGTTTCTGAAACCATTATCAATGTGTTCACTGTCTTATATGGATAATGAATGGAGCAATATATAAAATAGACTGCAAGCAACATCTTGCATCCACTGATAAAAAGATTGAGCTTGTGGGTGATGCTAATAATACGTGAAACCAATCCTATGTGAAACCATAATACCGTGCAGGCAGCAACAGGTGAGCTAAAGACTAAACACAGCTAGTGAGGAGAAGCCAGTGTAGGTGGAGCCAGTGCCAGGTGAAGCCAGTGCCAGGTGAAGCCAGTGTAGATGAAGCCAGTGCCAGATGAAGCCAGTGCCAGGTGAAGCCAGTGTAGGCAAAGCCAGTGCTAGGTGAAGCCAGTGTAGATGAAGCCAGTGTAGGTGAAGCCAGTGCCAGGAGAAGCCAGTGTAGATGAAGCCAGTGCCAGATGAAGCCAGTGCCAGATGAAGCCAGTGCCAGGTGAAGCCAGTATAGGTGAAGCCAGTGCTAGGTGAAGCCAGTGTAGCTGAAGCCAGTGCCAGGTGAAGCCAGTGTAGGTGAAGCCAGTGTAGGTGAAGCCAGTGTAGATGAAGCCAGTGTAGGTGAAGCCAGTGTAGGTGAAGCCAGTGCCAGGTGAAGCCAGTTTAGCTGAAGCCGGTGGCAGGTGAAGCCAGTGCCATGTGAAGCTAGTGTAGATGAAGTCGGTGCCAGGTGAAGCCAGTGTAGGTGAAGCCAGTGCCAGGTGAAGCCAGTGTAGGTGAAGCCAGTGCCAGATGAAACCAGTGTAGGCAAAGCCAGTGCTAGGTGAAGCCAGTGTAGATGAAGCCAGTGTAGGTGAAGCCAGTGCCAGGTGAAGCCAGTGTAGGCGAAGCCAGTGCAGGTGAAGCCAGTGCCATGTGAAACCAGTGCCAGGTGAAGCCAGTGTAGGTGAAGCCAGTTGTATGTGAAGTCAGTGTCAGGTGAAGCCAGTGTAGGTGAAGCCAGTGTAGGTGAAGCCAGTGCCAGGTGAAGCCAGTGTAGATGAAGCCAGTGTAGGTGAAGCCAGTGCCAGGTGAAGCCAATGTAGGTGAAGCCAGTGTAGGTGAAGCCAGTGGTAGGTGAAGCCAGTGTGGGTGAAGCCAGTGTAGGTGAAGCAAATGTAGGTGAAGCCAGTACTAGGTGAAGCCAGTGTAGGTGAAGCCAGTGTAGGTGAAGTCAGTGCCAGGTGAAACCAGTGTAGGTGAAGCCAGTGTAGGTGACGCCAATTTGTGTGAAGCCAGTGTAGGTGAAGCCAATTTATGTGAAGCAGTGCCAGGTGAAGGCAGTGTAGGTGAAGCCAGTGTAGGTGAATCCAGTTACAGGTGAAGCCAGTGCCAGGTGAAGCCAGTGCCAGGTGAAGCCAGAGCCATGTGAAGCCAGTGTAGATGATGCCGGTGCCAGGTGAAGCCAGTGTAGGTGAAGCCAGTGACAGGTGAAGCCAGTGTAGGTGAAGCCAGTGCCAGGGGAAGCCAGTGCCAGGTGAAGTCAGTGTAGGTGAAGCCAGTGCCAGATGAAGCCAGTGTAGGTGAAGCCAGTGTAGGTGAAGCCAATTTATGTGAAGCAGTGCCAAGTGAAGGCAGTGTAGGTGAAACCAGTGTAGGTGAAGCCAGATCCAGATGAAGCCAGTGCCAGGTGAAGCCAGTTTAGCTGAAGCCGGTGGCAGGTGAAGCCAGTGCCATGTGAAGCTAGTGAAGATGAAGTCGGTGCCAGGTGAAGCCAGTGTAGGTGAAGCCGGTGCCAGGTGAAGCCAGTGTAGGTGAAGCCAGTGCCAGATGAAACCAGTGTAGGTGAAGCCAGTGCCAGGTGAAGCCAGTATAGGTGGAGCCAGTGCCAGGTGAAGCCAGTGCCAGGTGAAGCCAGTGTAGATGAAGCCAGTGCCAGATGAAGCCAGTGCCAGGTGAAGCCAGCGTATGCAAAGCCAGTGCTAGGTGAAGCCAGTGTGGATGAAGCCAGTGTAGGTGAAGCCAGTGGCAGGTGAAGCCAGTGCCAGATGATGCCAGTGCCAGGTGAAGCCAGTGCCAGGTGAAGCCAGTATAGGTGAAGCCAGTGCTAGGTGAAGCCAGTGTAGATGAAGCCAGTGCAGATGAAGCCAGTGCCAGGTGAAGCCAGTGTAGGTGAAGCCAGTGTAGGTGGAGCCAGTGCCAGACGAAGCCAGTGGCAGGTGAAGCCAGTGTAGATGAAGCCAGTGCCAGACGAAGCCAGTGCCAGTTGAAGCCAGTGTAGACAAAGCCAGTGCTAGGTGAAGCCAGTGTAGATGAAGCCAGTGTAGGTGAAGCCAGTGCCAGATGATGCCAGTGTAAATGCAGCCAGTGCCAGATGAGGACAGTGCCAGGTGAAGCCAGTGTAGGTGAAGCCAGTGCTAGGTGAAGCCAGTGTAGATGAAGCCAGTGTAGGTGAAGTCAGTGTAGGTGAAACCAGTACCAAGTGAAGCCAGTGTAGGCGAAGCCAGTGCAGGTGAAGCCAGTGCCAGGTGAAGCCAGTGCCAGGTGAAGCCAGTGTAGATGAAGCCAGTTGTATGTGAAGCCAGTGTCAGGTGAAGCCAGTGTAGTTGAAGCCAGTGTAGATGAAGCCAGTGTAGATGAAGTCAGTGCCAGGTGAAACCAGTGTAGGTGAAGCCAATTTGTGTGAAGCCAGTGAAGGTGAAGCCAATTTATGGGAAGCAGTGCCAGGTGAAGGCAGTGTAGGTGAAGCCAGTGTATGTGAAGCCAGTTCCAGGTGAAGCCAGTGCCAGGTGAATGCAGTGTAGGTGAAGCCAGTGTAGGTGAAGCCAGTTCCAGGTGAAGCCAGTGCCAGATAAAGCCAGTGCCAGGTGAAGCCAGTGCAGATGAAGCCAGTGATAGCTGAAGCCAGTGTAGATGAAGCCAGTGTAGGTGAAGTCAGTGCCAGATGATGCCAGTGTAGATGCAGCCAGTGCCAGATGAAGCCAGTGCCAGGTGAAGCCAGTGTATGCGAAGCCAGTGCAGGTGAAGCCAGTGCTATGTGAAACCAGTGCCAGGTGAAGCCAGTATAGGTGAAGCCAGTTGTATGTGAAGTCAGTGTCAGGTGAAGCCAGTGTAGGTGAAGCCAGTGTAGGTGAAGCCAGTGCCAGGTGAAGCCAGTGTAGATGAAGTCAGTGTAGGTGAAGCCAGTGACAGGTGAAGCCAATGTAGGCGAAGCCAGTGTAGGTGAAGCCAGTGTAGATGAAGTCAGTGTGGGTGAAGCCAGTGTAGGTGAAGCCAGTGTAGGTGAAGCCAATGTAGGTGAAGCCAGTACTAGGAGAAGCCAGTGTAGGTGAAGCCAGTGCCGTATGTAGCCAGTGTAGGTGAAGCCAGTGTAGCTGAAGCCAGTGTGGGTGAAGCCAGTGTAGGTGAAGTCAGTGCCAGGTGAAACCAGTGTAGGTGAAGCCAATTTGTGTGAAGCCAGTGTAGGTGAAGCCAATTTATGTGAAGCAGTGCCAGGTGAAGGCAGTGTAGGTGAAGCCAGTGTATGTGAAGCCAGTGCCAGATGAAGCCAGTGTAGGTGAAGCCAGTGTAGGTGAAGTCAGTGCCAGGTAAAGGCAGTGTAGCTGAAGCCAGTGTAGGCAAAGCCAATGTGTGTGAAGCCAGTGTAGGTGAAGCCAATTTATGTGAAGCAGTGCCAGGTGAAGACAGTGTAGGTGAAACCAGTGTAGGTGAAGCCAGTTCCAGGTGAAGCCAGTGCCAGGTGAAGCCAGTTTAGCTGAAGCCGGTGGCAGGTGAAGCCAGTGCCATGTGAAGCCAGTATAGATGAAGCCGGTGCAGAGGTGAAGCCAGTGTAGGTGAAGCCAGTACCAGGTGAAGCCAGTGTAGGTGAAGCCAGTGCCAGATGAAACCAGTGTAGGTGAAGCCAGTGCCAGGTGAAGCCAGTATAGGTGGAGCCAGTGCCAGATGAAGCCAGTGTAGATGAAGCCAGTGCCAGATGAAGCCAGTGCCAGGTGAAGCCAGTGTAGGCAAAGTCAGTGCTAGGTGAAGCCAGTGTAGATGAAGCCAGTGTAGGTGAAGCCAGTGCCAGGTGAAGCCAGTGCCAGATGAAGCCAATGCCAGGTGAAGCCAGTGCCAGGTGAAGCCAGTATAGGTGAAGCCAGTGCTAGGTGAAGCCAGTGTAAATGAAGCCAGTGCAGATGAAGCCAGTGCCAGGTGAAGCCAGTGTTGGTGAAGCCAGTGTAGGTGAAGCCAATGTAGGTGAAGTCAGTGCCAGATGAAGCCAGTGTAGGTGGAGCCAGTGCCAGGTTAAGCCAGTGGCAGGTGAAGCCAGTGCTAGGTGAAGCCAGTGTAGGTGAAGCCAGTTCCAGGTGAAGTCAGTGCCAGGTGAAGCCAGTGTAGGCGAAGCCAGTGCAGGTGAAGCCAGTGCTATGTGAAACCAGTGCCAGGTGAAGCCAGTATAGGTGAAGCCAGTTGTATGTGAAGCCAGTGTAGGTGAAGCCAGTGTATGTGAAGCCAGTGCCAGGTGAAGCCAGTGTAGATGAAGCCAGTGTAGGTGAAGCCATTGCCAGGTGAAGCCAATGTAGGTGAAGCCAGTGTAGGTGAAGCCAGTGGTAGGTGAAGCCAGTGTAGATGAAGCCAGTGTGGGTGAAGCCAGTGTAGGTGAAGCCAATGTAGGTGAAGCCAGTACTAGGTGAAGCCAGTGTAGGTGAAGCCAGTGCTGTATGTAGCCCGTGTAGGTGAAGCCAGTGTAGCTGAAGTCGGTGCCAGGTGAAGCCAGTGTAGGTGAAGCCGGTGCCAGGTGAAGCCAGTGCCAGGTGAAGCCAGTGCCAGATGAAGCCAGTGCCAGATGAAGCCAGTGCCAGATGAAGCCAGTATAGGTGAAGCCAGTGCTAGGTGAAGCCAGTGTAGATGAAGCCAGTGCAGATGAAGCCAGTGCCAGGTGAAGCCAGTGTTGGTGAAGCCAGTGTAGGTGAAGCCAATGTAGGTGAAGCCAGTGCCAGGTGAAGCCAGTGTAGGTGGAGCCAGTGCAAGACGAAGCCAGTGCCAGGTGAAGCCAGTGTAGACAAAGCCAGTGCTAGATGAAGCCAGTGTAGATGAAGCCAGTGTAGGTGACGCCAGTGCCAGATGATGCCAGTGGAAATGTAGCCAGTGCCAGATGAAGACAGTGCCAGGTGAAGCCAGTGTAGGTGAAGCCAGTGCTAGGTGAAGCCCGTGAAGATGAAGCCAGTGTAGGTGAAGCCAATTTATGTGAAGCAGTGCCAGGTGAAGGCAGTGTAGGTGAAGCCAGTTCCAGGTGAAGCCAGTGCCAGGTGAAGCCAGTGCCAGATGAAGCCAGTGCCAGGTGAAGCCAGAGCCATGTGAAGCCAGTGTATATAATGCCGGTGCCAGGTGAAGCCAGTGTAGGTGAAGCCAGTGACAGGTGAAGCCAGTGTAGGCGAAGCCAGTGCAGGTGAAGCCAGTGCCAGGTGAAGCCAGTGTAGGTGAAGCCAGTTGTATGTGAAGTCAGTGTCAGGTGAAGCCAGTGGTAGGAGAAGCCAGTGTAGATGAAGCCAGTGTGGGTGAAGCCAGTGCCAGGTGAAGGCAGTGTAGGTGAAGCCAGTACTAGGTGAAGCCAGTGTAGGTGAAGCCAGTGCCATATGTAGCCAGTGTAGGTGAAGCCAGTGTAGCTGAAGCCAATGTGGGTGAAGCCAGTGTAGGTGAAGTCAGTGCCAGGTGAAACCAGTGTAGGTGAAGCCAGTGTACGTGAAGCCAATTTGTGTGTAGCCAGTGTAGGTGAAGCCAATTTATGTGAAGCAGTGCCAGGTGAAGGCAGTGTAGGTGAAGCCAGTTCCAGGTGAAGCCAGTGCCAGATGAAGCCAGTGCCAGATGAAGCCAATGCCAGGTGAAGCCAGAGCCATGTGAAGCCAGTGTATATAATGCCGGTGCCAGGTGAAGCCAGTGTAGGTGAAGCCAGTGACAGGTGAAGCCAGTGTAGGTGAAGCCAGTGCCAGGTGAAGCCAGTGCCAGGTGAAGCCAGTGTATGTGAAGCCAGTGCCAGATGAAACCAGTGTAGGCAAAGCCAGTGCTAGGTGAAGCCAGTGTAGATGAAGCCAGTGTAGGCGAAGCCAGTGCCAGGTGAAGCCAGTGCCAGATGAAGCCAGTGCCAGATGAAGCCAGTGCCAGGTGAAGCCAGTGCTAGGTGAAGCCAGTGTAGACGAAGCCAGTGCAGATGAAGCCAGTGCCAGGTGAAGCCAGTGTTGGTGAAGCCAGTGTAGGTGAAGCCAATGTAGGTGAAGCCAGTGCCAGGTGAAGCCAGTGTAGGTGGAGCCAGTGACAGGTGAAGCCAGTGTAGATGAAGCCAGTGCCAGACGAAGCCAGTACCAGGTGAAGCCAGTGTAGACAAAGCCAGTGCTAGGTGAAGCCAGTGTAGATGAAGCCAGTGTAGGCGAAGCCAGTGCCAGATGATGCCAGTGTAAATGCAGCCAGTGCCATATGAAGACAGTGCCAGGTGAAGCCAGTGTAGGTGAAGTCAGTGCTAGGTGAAGCCCGTGTAGATGAAGCCAGTGTAGGTGAAGCCAATTTGTGTGAAGCCAGTGTAGGTGAAGCCAATTTATGTGAAGCAGTGCCAGGTGAAGGCAGTGTAGGTGAAGCCAGTGTAGGTGAAGCCAGTGCCAGATGAAGCCAGTGTAGGTGAAGTCAGTGTAGGTGAAACCAGTACCAGGTGAAGCCAGTGTAGGCGAAGCCAGTGCAGGTGAAGCCAGTGCCAGGTGAAGCCAGTGCCAGGTGAAGCCAGTGTAGATGCAGCCAGTGCCAGATGAATCCAGTGCCAGGTGAAGCCAGTGCAGGCGAAGCCAGTGCAGGTGAAGCCAGTGCTATGTGAAACCAGTGCCAGGTGAAGCCAGTGTAGGTGAAGCCAGTTGTATGTGAAGTCAGTGTCAGGTGAAGCAAGTGTAGGTGAAGCCAGTGTAGGTGAAGCCAGTGCCAGGTGAAGCCAGTGTAGATGAAGCCAGTGTAGGTGAAGCCAGTGCCAGGTGAAGCCAATGTAGATGAAGCCAGTGTAGGTGAAGCCAGTGGTAGGAGAAGCCAGTGTAGATGAAGCCAGTGTGGGTGAAGCCAGTGTAGATGAAGCCAGTGCCATATGTAGCCAGTGTAGGTGAAGCCAGTGTAGCTGAAGCCAGTGTGGGTGAAGCCAGTGTAGGTGAAGTCAGTGCCAGGTGAAACCAGTGTAGCTGAAGCCAGTGTAGGTGAAGCCAATTTGTGTGAATTCAGTGTAGGTGAAGCCAATTTATGTGAAGCAGTGCCAGGCGAAGGCAGTGTAGGTGAAGCCAGTTCCAGGTGAAGCCAGTGCCAGGTGAAGCCAGTGCCAGATGAAGCCAGTGCCAGGTGAAGCCAGTGTAGGTGAAGCCAGTTGTATGTGAAGTCAGTGTCAGGTGAAGCCAGTGGTAGGAGAAGCCAGTGTAGATGAAGCCAGTGTGGGTGAAGCCAGTGTAGATGAAGCCAGTGCCAGGTGAAGGCAGTGTAGGTGAAGCCAGTACTAGGTGAAGCCAGTGTAGGTGAAGCCAGTGCCATATGTAGCCAGTGTAGGTGAAGCCAGTGTAGCTGAAGCCAGTGTGGGTGAAGCCAGTGTAGGTGAAGTCAGTGCCAGGTGAAACCAGTGTAGGTGAAGCCAGTGTATGTGAAGCCAATTTGTGTGAAGCCAGTGTAGGTGAAGCCAATTTATGTGAAGCAGTGCCAGGTGAAGGCAGTGTAGGTGAAGCCAGTTCCAGGTGAAGCCAGTGCCAGGTGAAGCCAGTGCCAGATGAAGCCAATGCCAGGTGAAGCCAGAGCCATGTGAAGCCAGTGTATATAATGCCGGTGCCAGGTGAAGCCAGTGTAGGTGAAGCCAGTGACAGGTGAAGCCAGTTTAGGTGAAGCCAGTGCCAGGTGAAGCCAGTGCCAGGTGAAGCCAGTGTAGGTGAAGCCAGTGCCAGATGAAACCAGTGTAGGTGAAGCCAGTGTAGGTGAAGTCAGTGCCAGGTAAATGCAGTGTAGGTGAAGCCAGTGTAGGTGAAGCCAGTGTAGGCGAAGCCATTGTGTGTGAAGCCAGTGTAGGTGAAGCCAATTTATGTGAAGCAGTGCCAGGTGAAGGCAGTGTAGGTGAAACCAGTGTAGGTGAAGCCAGTTCCAGGTGAAGCCAGTGCCAGGCGAAGCCAGTTTAGCTGAAGCCGGTGGCAGGTGAAGACAGTGCCATGTGAAGCTAGTGTAGATGAAGTCGGTGCCAGGTGAAGCCAGTGTAGGTGAAGCCGGTGCCAGGTGAAGCCAGTGTAGGTGAAGCCAGTGCCAGATGAAACCAGTGTAGACAAAGCCAGTGCTAGGTGAAGCCAGTGTAGATGAAGCCAGTGTAGGCGAAGCCAGTGCCAGGTGAAGCCAGTGCCAGATGAAGCCAGTGCCAGGTGAAGCCAGTGCTAGGTGAAGCCAGTGCTAGGTGACGCCAGTGTAGACGAAGCCAGTGCAGATGAAGCCAGTGCCAGGTGAAGCCAGTGTTGGTGAAGCCAGTGTAGGTGAAGCCAGTGCCAGGTGAAGCCAGTGTAGGTGGAGCCAGTGACAGGCGAAGCCAGTGTAGATGAAGCCAGTGTTCAGACGAAGCCAGTACCAGGTGAAGCCAGTGTAGACAAAGCCAGTGCTAGGTGAAGCCAGTGTAGATGAAGCCAGTGTAGGCGAAGCCAGTGCCAGGTGAAGCCAGTGCCAGAGGAAGCCAGTGCCAGAGGAAGCCAGTGCCAGATGAAGCCAGTGCCAGGTGAAGCCAGTGCTAGGTGACGCCAGTGTAGATGAAGCCAGTGCAGATGAAGCCAGTGCCAGGTGAAGCCAGTGTTGGTGAAGCCAGTGTAGGTGAAGCCAGTGCCAGGTAAAGGCAGTGCCAGGTGAAGGCAGTGTAGGTGAAGCCAGTTTAGCTGAAGCCGATGTGTGTGAAGCCAGTGTAGGTGAAGCCAATGTAGGTGAAGCCGGTGCCAGGTGAAGCCAGTGTAGGTGAAGCCGGTGCCAGGTGAAGCCAGTGTAGGTGAAGCCAGTGCCAGGTGAAGCCAGTGCCAGGTGAAGCCAGTGTAGGTGAAGCCAGTGTAGGTGAAGCCGGTGCCAGGTGAAGCCAGTGTAGGTGAAGCCAGTGCCAGATGAAACCAGTGTAGGTGAAGCCAGTGCCAGGTGAAGCCAGTATAGGTGGAGCCAGTGCCAGGTGAAGCCAGTGCCAGGTGAAGCCAGTGTAGGTGAAGCCAGTGCCAGATGAAGCCAGTGCCAGGTGAAGCCAGTGTAGGCAAAGCCAGTGCTAGGTGAAGCCAGTGTAGATGAAGCCAGTGTAGGTGAAGCCAGTGCCAGGCGATGCCAGTGTCAGATGAAGCCAATGCCAGGTGAAGCCAGTGCCAGGTGAAGCCAGTGCCAGGTGAAGCCAGTATAGGTGAAGCCAGTGCTAGGTGAAGCCAGTGCAGATGAGGCCAGTGCAGATGAAGCCAGTGCCAGGTGAAGCCAGTGTTGGTGAAGCCAGTGCCAGATGGAGCCAGTGTAGGTGGAGCCAGTGCCAGGTGAAGCCAGTGGCAGATGAAGCCAGTGTAGATGAAGCCAGTGCCAGGTGAAGCCAGTGTAGGTGAAGACAGTGTAGGTGAAGCCAGTGCCAGGTGAAGCCAGTGTAGACAAAGCCAGTGCTAGGTGAAGCCAGTGTAGATGAAGCCAGTGTAGGTGAAGCCAGTGCCAGATGATGCCAGTGTAAATGCAGCCAGTGCCATATGAAGACAGTGCCAGGTGAAGCCAGTGTAGGTGAAGCCAGTGCTAGGTGAAGCCAGTGTAGGTGAAGCCAGTGTAGGTGAAGTCAGTGTAGGTGAAACCAGTACCAGGTGAAGCCAGTGTAGGCGAAGCCAGTGCAGGTGAAGCCAGTGCCAGGTGAAGCCAGTGTCAGGTGAAGCCAGTGCCAGGTGAAGCCAAAGCCATGTGAAGCCAGTGTAGATGATGCCGGTGCCAGGTGAAGCCAGTGTAGGTGAAGCCAGTGCCAGATGAAGCCAGTGTAGGTGAAGCCAGTGTAGGTGAAGTCAGTGCCAGGTAAAGGCAGTGTAGGTGAAGCCAGTGTAGGCGAAACCATTGTGTGTGAAGCCAGTGTAGGTGAAGCCAATTTATGTGAAGCAGTGCCAGGTGAAGGCAGTGTAGGTGAAACCAGTGTAGGTGAAGCCAGTTCCAGGTGAAGCCAGTGCCAGGTGAAGCCAGTTTAGCTGAAGCCGGTGGCAGGTGAAGCCAGTGCCATGTGAAGCTAGTGTAGATGAAGTTGGTGCCAGGTGAAGCCAGTGTTGGTGAAGCCGGTGCCAGGTGAAGCCAGTGTAGGTGAAGCCAGTGCCAGATGAAACCAGTGTAGGCAAAGCCAGTGCTAGGTGAAGCCAGTGTAGATGAAGCCAGTGTAGGTGAAGCCAGTGCCAGGTGAAGCCAGTGCCAGATGAAGCCAGTGCCAGATGAAGCCAGTATAGGTGAAGCCAGTGTAGATGAAGCCAGTGCAGATGAAGCCAGTGCCAGGTGAAGCCAGTGTAGGTGGAGCCAGTGCCAGGTGAAGCCAGTGGCAGGCGAAGCCAGTGTAGATTAAGCCAGTGCCAGACGAAGCCAGTGCCAGGTGAAGCCAGTGTAGACAAAGCCAGTGCTAGGTTAAGCCAGTGTAGATGAAGCCAGTGCCAGATGATGCCAGTGTAAATGCAGCCAGTGCCAGATGAAGACAGTGCCAGGTGAAGCCAGTGTAGGTGAAGCCAGTGCTAGGTGAAGCCCGTGTAGATGAAGCCAGTGTAGGTGAAGCCAGTGTAGCTGAAGCCAGTGTAGGTGAAGTTAGTGCCAGGTGAAACCAGTGTAAGTGAAGCCAATTTGTGTGAAGCCAGTGTAGGTGAAGCCAATTTATGTGAAGCAGTGCCAGGTGAAGGCAGTGTAGGTGAAGCCAGTGTAGGTGAAGCCAGTGCCAGATGAAGCCAGTGTAGGTGAAGCCAGTGTAGGTGAAGTCAGTGCCAGGTAAAGGCAGTGTAGGTGAAGCCAGTGTAGGGGAAGCCAATGTGTGTGAAGCCAGTGTAGGTGAAGCCAATTTATGTGAAGCAGTGCCAGGTGAATGCAGTGTAGGTGAAGCCAGTTTAGCTGAAGCCGGTGGCAGGTGAAGCCAGTGCCATGTGAAGCCAGTGTAGATGAAGCCGGTGCCAGGTGAAGCCAGTGTAGGTGAAGCCGGTGCCAGGTGAAGCCGGTGCCAGGTGAAGCCAGTGTAGGTGAAGCCAGTGCCAGATGAAACCAGTGTAGGTGAAGCCAGTGCCAGGTGAAGCCAGTATAGGTGGAGCCAGTGCCAGATGAAGCCAGTGCCAGGTGAAGCCAGTATAGATGAAGCCAGTGCCAGATGAAGCCAGTGCCAGGTGAAGCCAGTGTAGGCAAAGCCAGTGCTAGGTGAAGCCAGTGTAGACGAAGCCAGTGTAGGTGAAGCCAGTGCCAGGTGAAGCCAGTGCCAGATGAAGCCAATGCCAGGTGACGCCAGTGCCAGGTGAAGCCAGTATAGGTGAAGCCAGTGCTAGGTGAAGCCAGTGTAGATGAGGCCAGTGCAGATGAAGCCAGTGCCAGGTGAAGCCAGTGTTGGTGAAGCCAGTGTAGGTGAAGCCAGTGTAGGTGAAGCCAATGTAGGTGAAGCCAGTGAAGATGAAGCCAGTGTATGTGGAGCCAGTGCCAGGTGAAGCCAGAGGCAGGTGAAGCCAGTGTAGATGAAGCCAGTGCCAGACGAAGCCAGTGCCAGGTGAAGCCAGTGTAGACAAAGCCAGTGCTAGGTGAAGCCAGTGTAGATGAAGCCAGTGTAGGTGAAGCCAGTGCCAGATGATGCCAGTGTAAATGCAGCCAGTGCCATATGAAGACAGTGCCAGGTGAAGCCAGTGTAGGTGAAGCCAATGCTAGGTGAAGCCAGTGTAGCTGAAGCCAGTGTAGGTGAAGTCAGTGTAGGTGAAACCAGTACCAGGTGAAGCCAGTGTAGGCGAAGCCAGTGCAGGTGAAGCCAGTGCCAGGTGAAGCCAGTGTCAGGTGAAGCCAGTGTAGATGCAGCCAGTGCCAGATGAAGCCAGTGCCAGGTGAAGCCAGTGTAGGCAAAGCCAGTACAGGTGAAGCCAGTGCTATGTGAAACCAGTGCCAGGTGAAGCCAGTGTAGGTGAAGCCAGTTGTATGTGAAGTCAGTGTCAAGTGAAGCCAGTGTAGGTGAAGCCAGTGTAGGTGAAGCCAGTGCCAGGTGAAGCCAGTGTAGATGAAGCCAGTGCCAGGTGAAGCCAATGTAGGTGAAGCCAGTGTAGGTTAAGCCAGTGGTAGGAAAAGCCAGTGTAAGATGAAGCCAGTGTGGGTGAAGCCAGTGTAGGTGAAGCCAGTGCCAGATGAAGGCAGTGTAGGTGAAGCCAGTACTAGGTGAAGCCAGTACTAGGTGAAGCCAGTGCCATATGTAGCCAGTGTAGGTGAAGCCAGTGTAGCTGAAGCCAGTGTGGGTGAAGCCAGTGTAGGTGAAGCCAGTGTAGGTGAAGTCAGTGCCAGGTAAAGGCAGTGTAGGTGAAGCCAATTTGTGTGAAGCCAGTGTAGGTGAAGCCAGTGTAGGTGAAGCCAGTGTAGGTGAAGTCAGTGCCAGGTAAAGGCAGTGTAGGTGAAGCCAGTGTAGGCGAAGTCATTGTGTGTGAAGCCAGTGTAGGTGAAGCCAATTTATGTGAAGCAGTGCCATGTGAAGGCAGTGTAGGTGAAACCAGTGTAGGTGAGCCAGTTCCAGGTGAAGCCAGTGCCAGGTGAAGCCAGTTTAGCTGAAGCCGGTGGCAGGTGAAGCTAGTGCCTTGTGAAGCCAGTGTCGGTGAAGCCGGTGCCAGGTGAAGCCAGTGTAGGTGAAGCCAGTGCCAGATGAAACCAGTGTAGGCAAAGCCAGTGCTAGGTGAAGCCAGTGTAGATGAAGCCAGTGTAGGTGAATCCAGTGCCAGGTGAATCCAGTGCCAGGTGAAGCCAGTGCCAGATGAAGCAAGTGCCAGATGAAGCCAGTGCCAGGTGAAGCCAGTGTAGATGAAGCCAGTGCAGATGAAGCCAGTGCCAGGTGAAGCCAGTGTTGGTGAAGCCAGTGTAGGTGAAGCCAGTGTAGATGAAGCCAGTGCCAGGTGAAGCCAGTGTAGGTGGAGCCAGTGCCAGGTGAAGCCAGTGTAGCGAAGCCAGTGCCAGACGAAGCCAGTGCCAGGTGAAGCCAGTGTAGACAAAGCCAGTGCTAGGTGAAGCCAGTGTAGATGAAGCCAGTGTAGGTGAAGCCAGTGCCAGATGATGCCAGTGTTAATGCAGCCAGTGCCAGATGAAGACAGTGCCAGGTGAAGCCAGTGTAGGTGAAGCCAGTGCTAGGTGAAGCCCGTGTAGATGAAGCCAGTGTAGGTGAAGTCAGTGTAGGTGAAACCAGTACCATGTGGAGCCAGTGTAGGCGAAGCAAGTGCAGGTGAAGCCAGTGCCAGGTGAAGCCAGTGCCAGGTGAAGCCAGTGTAGATGAAGCCAGTTGCATGTGAAGCCAGTGTCAGGTGAAGCCAGTGTAGTTGAAGCCAGTGTAGATGAAGCCAGTGTAGGTGAAGTCAGTGCCAGGTGAAACCAGTGTAGGTGAAGCCAATTTGTGTGAAGCCAGTGTAGGTGAAGCCAAGTTATGTGAAGCAGTGCCAGGTGAAGGCAGTGTAGGTAAAGCCAGTGTAGGTGAAGCCAGTTCCAGATGAAGCAAGTGCCAGGTGAAGCCAGTTTAGCTGAAGTCAGTGCCAGGTGAAGCCAGTGCCATGTGAATCCAGTGTAGATAATGCCGGTGCCAGGTGAAGCCAGTGTAGGTGAAGCCAGTGCCAGGTGAAACCAGTGTAGGTGAAGCCAGTGCCAGGTGAAGCCAGTGCCAGATGAAGCCAGTGTAGGTGAAGCCAGTGTAGGTGAAGTCAGTGCCAGGTAAAGGCAGTGTAGGTGAAGCCAGTGTAGGCGAATCCAATGTGTGTGAAGCCAGTGTAGGTGAAGCCAATTTATGTGAAGCGGTGCCAGGTGAAGGCAGTGTAGGTGAAACGAATGTAGGTGAAGCCAGTTCCAGATGAAGCCAGTGCCAGGTGAAGCCAGTTTAGCTGAAGCCGGTGGCAGGTGAAGCCAGTGCCAGGTGAAGCCAGTTTAGCTGAAGGCGGTGGCAGGTGAAGCCAGTGCCATGTGAAGCTAGTGTAGATGAAGTCGGTGCCAGGTGAAACCAGTGTAGGTGAAGCCGGTGCCAGGTGAAGCCAGTGTAGGTGAAGCCAGTGCCAGATGAAACCAGTGTAGGCAAAGCCAGTGCTAGGTGAAGCCAGTGTAGATGAAGCCAGTGTAGGTGAAGCCAGTGTAGATGAAGCGAGTGTAGGTGAAGCCAGTGCCACGTGAAGCCAATGCCAGTTGAGGCCAGTGCAGGTGAAGCCAGTGCCAGGTGAAGCCAGTGTAGATGAAGCCAGTGGCAGGTGAAGCCAGTGTAGGTGAAGACAGTGTAGGTGAAGCCAGTGCCAAGTGAAGCCAGTGTAGGTGAAGCCAGTGCCAGGTGAAGCCAGTATAGGTGAAGCCAGTGCTAGGTGAAGCCAGTGCCAGATGAAGCCAGTGCCAGTTGAAGCCAGTGTAGGTGAAGCCAGTGTAGGTGAAGCCAGTGTAGATGAAGCCAGTGCCAGGTGAAGCCAGTGTTGGTGAAGCCAGTGTAGATGAAACCAGTGTAGGTGAAGCCAATGTAGGTGAAGCCAGTGCCAGGTGAAGACAGTGTAGGTGGAGCTAGTGCCAGGTGAAGCCAGTGGCAGGTGAAGCCAGTGTAGGTGAAGTATGTGCTAGGTGAAGCCAGTGTAGATGAAGCCGTGTAGGTGGAGTCAGTGTAGGTGAAACCAGTACCAGGTGAAGCCAGTGTAGGCAAAGCCAGTGCAGGTGAAGCCAATGCCGGGTGAAGCCAGTGCCAGGTGAAGCCAGTGTAGGTGAAGCCAGTGTAGATGAAGCCAGTTCCAGATGAAGCAAGTGCCAGGTGAAGCCAGTTTAGCTGAAGTCAGTGCCAGGTGAAGCCAGTGCCATGTGAATCCAGTGTAGATAATGCCGGTGCCAGGTGAAGCCAGTGTAGGTGAAGCCAGTGCCAGGTGAAACCAGTGTAGGTGAAGCCAGTGCCAGGTGAAGCCAGTGCCAGATGAAGCCAGTGTAGGTGAAGCCAGTGTAGGTGAAGTCAGTGCCAGGTAAAGGCAGTGTAGGTGAAGCCAGTGTAGGCGAATCCAATGTGTGTGAAGCCAGTGTAGGTGAAGCCAATTTATGTGAAGCGGTGCCAGGTGAAGGCAGTGTAGGTGAAACGAATGTAGGTGAAGCCAGTTCCAGATGAAGCCAGTGCCAGGTGAAGCCAGTTTAGCTGAAGCCGGTGGCAGGTGAAGCCAGTGCCAGGTGAAGCCAGTTTAGCTGAAGGCGGTGGCAGGTGAAGCCAGTGCCATGTGAAGCTAGTGTAGATGAAGTCGGTGCCAGGTGAAACCAGTGTAGGTGAAGCCGGTGCCAGGTGAAGCCAGTGTAGGTGAAGCCAGTGCCAGATGAAACCAGTGTAGGCAAAGCCAGTGCTAGGTGAAGCCAGTGTAGATGAAGCCAGTGTAGGTGAAGCCAGTGTAGATGAAGCGAGTGTAGGTGAAGCCAGTGCCACGTGAAGCCAATGCCAGTTGAGGCCAGTGCAGGTGAAGCCAGTGCCAGGTGAAGCCAGTGTAGATGAAGCCAGTGGCAGGTGAAGCCAGTGTAGGTGAAGACAGTGTAGGTGAAGCCAGTGCCAAGTGAAGCCAGTGTAGGTGAAGCCAGTGCCAGGTGAAGCCAGTATAGGTGAAGCCAGTGCTAGGTGAAGCCAGTGCCAGATGAAGCCAGTGCCAGTTGAAGCCAGTGTAGGTGAAGCCAGTGTAGGTGAAGCCAGTGTAGATGAAGCCAGTGCCAGGTGAAGCCAGTGTTGGTGAAGCCAGTGTAGATGAAACCAGTGTAGGTGAAGCCAATGTAGGTGAAGCCAGTGCCAGGTGAAGACAGTGTAGGTGGAGCTAGTGCCAGGTGAAGCCAGTGGCAGGTGAAGCCAGTGTAGGTGAAGTATGTGCTAGGTGAAGCCAGTGTAGATGAAGCCGTGTAGGTGGAGTCAGTGTAGGTGAAACCAGTACCAGGTGAAGCCAGTGTAGGCAAAGCCAGTGCAGGTGAAGCCAATGCCGGGTGAAGCCAGTGCCAGGTGAAGCCAGTGTAGATGAAGCCAGTTGTATGCGAAGCCAGTGTCAGGTGAAGCCAGTGTAGGTGAAGCCAGTGTAGATGAAGCCAGTGTAGGTGAAGTCAGTGCCAGGTGAAACCAGTGTAGGTGAAGCCAATTTGTGTGAAGCCAGTGTAGGTGAAGCCAAGTTATGTGAAGCAGTGCCAGGTGAAGGCAGTGTAGGTAAAGCCAGTGTAGGTGAAGCCAGTTCCAGGTGAAGCAAGTGCCAGGTGAAGCCAGTTTAGCTGAAGTCAGTGCCAGGTGAAGCCAGTGCCATGTGAATCCAGTGTAGATAATGCCGGTGCCAGGTGAAGCCAGTGTAGGTGAAGCCAGTGCCAGGTGAAACCAGTGTAGGTGAAGCCAGTGCCAGGTGAAGCCAGTGCCAGATGAAGCCAGTGTAGGTGAAGACAGTGTAGGTGAAGTCAGTGCCAGGTAAAGGCAGTGTAGGTGAAGCCAGTGTAGGCGAATCCAATGTGTGTGAAGCCAGTGTAGGTGAAGCCAATTTATGTGAAGCGGTGCCAGGTGAAGGCAGTGTAGGTGAAACGAATGTAGGTGAAGCCAGTTCCAGGTGAAGCCAGTGCCAGGTGAAGCCAGTTTAGCTGAAGCCGGTGGCAGGTGAAGCCAGTGCCAGGTGAAGCCAGTTTAGCTGAAGGCGGTGGCAGGTGAAGCCAGTGCCATGTGAAGCTAGTGTAGATGAAGTCGGTGCCAGGTGAAACCAGTGTAGGTGAAGCCGGTGCCAGGTGAAGCCAGTGTAGGTGAAGCCAGTGCCAGATGAAACCAGTGTAGGCAAAGCCAGTGCTAGGTGAAGCCAGTGTAGATGAAGCCAGTGTAGGTGAAGCCAGTGTAGATGAAGCGAGTGTAGGTGAAGCCAGTGCCACGTGAAGCCAATGCCAGTTGAGGCCAGTGCAGGTGAAGCCAGTGCCAGGTGAAGCCAGTGTAGATGAAGCCAGTGGCAGGTGAAGCCAGTGTAGGTGAAGACAGTGTAGGTGAAGCCAGTGCCAGGTGAAGCCAGTTTAGCTGAAGGCGGTGGCAGGTGAAGCCAGTGCCATGTGAAGCTAGTGTAGATGAAGTCGGTGCCAGGTGAAACCAGTGTAGGTGAAGCCGGTGCCAGGTGAAGCCAGTGTAGGTGAAGCCAGTGCCAGATGAAACCAGTGTAGGCAAAGCCAGTGCTAGGTGAAGCCAGTGTAGATGAAGCCAGTGTAGGTGAAGCCAGTGTAGATGAAGCGAGTGTAGGTGAAGCCAGTGCCACGTGAAGCCAATGCCAGTTGAGGCCAGTGCAGGTGAAGCCAGTGCCAGGTGAAGCCAGTGTAGATGAAGCCAGTGGCAGGTGAAGCCAGTGTAGGTGAAGACAGTGTAGGTGAAGCCAGTGCCAAGTGAAGCCAGTGTAGGTGAAGCCAGTGCCAGGTGAAGCCAGTATAGGTGAAGCCAGTGCTAGGTGAAGCCAGTGCCAGATGAAGCCAGTGCCAGTTGAAGCCAGTGTAGGTGAAGCCAGTGTAGGTGAAGCCAGTGTAGATGAAGCCAGTGCCAGGTGAAGCCAGTGTTGGTGAAGCCAGTGTAGATGAAACCAGTGTAGGTGAAGCCAATGTAGGTGAAGCCAGTGCCAGGTGAAGACAGTGTAGGTGGAGCTAGTGCCAGGTGAAGCCAGTGGCAGGTGAAGCCAGTGTAGGTGAAGTATGTGCTAGGTGAAGCCAGTGTAGATGAAGCCGTGTAGGTGGAGTCAGTGTAGGTGAAACCAGTACCAGGTGAAGCCAGTGTAGGCAAAGCCAGTGCAGGTGAAGCCAATGCCGGGTGAAGCCAGTGCCAGGTGAAGCCAGTGTAGATGAAGCCAGTTGTATGCGAAGCCAGTGTCAGGTGAAGCCAGTGTAGGTGAAGCCAGTGTAGATGAAGCCAGTGTAGGTGAAGTCAGTGCCAGGTGAAACCAGTGTAGGTGAAGCCAATTTGTGTGAAGCCAGTGTAGGTGAAGCCAAGTTATGTGAAGCAGTGCCAGGTGAAGGCAGTGTAGGTAAAGCCAGTGTAGGTGAAGCCAGTTCCAGGTGAAGCAAGTGCCAGGTGAAGCCAGTTTAGCTGAAGTCAGTGCCAGGTGAAGCCAGTGCCATGTGAATCCAGTGTAGATAATGCCGGTGCCAGGTGAAGCCAGTGTAGGTGAAGCCAGTGCCAGGTGAAACCAGTGTAGGTGAAGCCAGTGCCAGGTGAAGCCAGTGCCAGATGAAGCCAGTGTAGGTGAAGACAGTGTAGGTGAAGTCAGTGCCAGGTAAAGGCAGTGTAGGTGAAGCCAGTGTAGGCGAATCCAATGTGTGTGAAGCCAGTGTAGGTGAAGCCAATTTATGTGAAGCGGTGCCAGGTGAAGGCAGTGTAGGTGAAACGAATGTAGGTGAAGCCAGTTCCAGGTGAAGCCAGTGCCAGGTGAAGCCAGTTTAGCTGAAGCCGGTGGCAGGTGAAGCCAGTGCCAGGTGAAGCCAGTTTAGCTGAAGGCGGTGGCAGGTGAAGCCAGTGCCATGTGAAGCTAGTGTAGATGAAGTCGGTGCCAGGTGAAACCAGTGTAGGTGAAGCCGGTGCCAGGTGAAGCCAGTGTAGGTGAAGCCAGTGCCAGATGAAACCAGTGTAGGCAAAGCCAGTGCTAGGTGAAGCCAGTGTAGATGAAGCCAGTGTAGGTGAAGCCAGTGTAGATGAAGCGAGTGTAGGTGAAGCCAGTGCCACGTGAAGCCAATGCCAGTTGAGGCCAGTGCAGGTGAAGCCAGTGCCAGGTGAAGCCAGTGTAGATGAAGCCAGTGGCAGGTGAAGCCAGTGTAGGTGAAGACAGTGTAGGTGAAGCCAGTGCCAGGTGAAGCCAGTGTAGGTGAAGCCAGTGCCAGGTGAAGCCAGTATAGGTGAAGCCAGTGCTAGGTGAAGCCAGTGCCAGATGAAGCCAGTGCCAGTTGAAGCCAGTGTAGGTGAAGCCAGTGTAGGTGAAGCCAGTGTAGATGAAGCCAGTGCCAGGTGAAGCCAGTGTTGGTGAAGCCAGTGTAGATGAAACCAGTGTAGGTGAAGCCAATGTAGGTGAAGCCAGTGCCAGGTGAACACAGTGTAGGTGGAGCTAGTGCCAGGTGAAGCCAGTGGCAGGTGAAGCCAGTGTAGGTGAAGTATGTGCTAGGTGAAGCCAGTGTAGATGAAGCCGTGTAGGTGGAGTCAGTGTAGGTGAAACCAGTACCAGGTGAAGCCAGTGTAGGCAAAGCCAGTGCAGGTGAAGCCAATGCCGGGTGAAGCCAGTGCCAGGTGAAGCCAGTGTAGATGAAGCCAGTTGCATGCGAAGCCAGTGTCAGGTGAAGCCAGTGTAGGTGAAGCCAGTGTAGATGAACCCAGTGTAGGGGAAGCCAGTGCCACGTGAAGCCAGTGCAGGTGAAGCCAATGCCGGGTGAAGCCAGTTTAGCTGAAGTCAGTGCCAGGTGAAGCCAGTGCCATGTGAATCCAGTGTAGATAATGCCGGTGCCAGGTGAAGCCAGTGTAGGTGAAGCCAGTGCCAGGTGAAGCCAGTGCCAGGTGAAGCCAGTGCCAGGTGAAGCCAGTGCCAGATGAAGCCAGTGTAGGTGAAGCCAGTGTAGGTGAAGTCAGTGCCAGGTAAAGGCAGTGTAGGTGAAGCCAGTGTAGGCGAATCCTATGTGTGTGAAGCCAGTGTAGGTGAAGCCAATTTATGTGAAGCGGTGCCAGGTGAAGGCAGTGTAGGTGAAACGAGTGTAGGTGAAGCTAGTTCCAGGTGAAGCATGTGCCAGGTGAAGCCAGTTTAGCTGAAGCCGGTGGCAGGTGAAGCCAGTGCCAGGTGAAGCCAGTTTAGCTGAAGCCGGTGGCAGGTGAAGCCAGTGCCATGTGAAGCTAGTGTAGATGAAGTCGGTGCCGGGTGAAGCCAGTGTAGGTGAAGCCGGTGCCAGGTGAAGCCAGTGTAGGTGAAGCCAGTGCCAGTTGAGGCCAGTGCAGGTGAAGCCAGTGCCAGGTGAAGCCAGTGTAGATGAAGCCAGTGCCAGGTGAAGCCAGTGTAGGTGAAGACAGTGTAGGTGAAGCCAGTGCCAGGTGAAGCCAGTGTAGGTGAAGCCAGTGCCAGGTGAAGCCAGTATAGGTGAAGCCAGTGCTAGGTGAAGCCAGTGCCAGGTGAAGCCAGTGTTGGTGAAGCCAATGTAGATGAAGCCAGTGTAGGTGAAGCCAATGTAGGTGAAGCCAGTGCCAGGTGAAGACAGTGTAGGTGGAGCTAGTGCCAGGTGAAGCCAGTGGCAGGTGAAGCCAGTGTAGGTGAAGCATGTGCTAGGTGAAGCCAGTGTAGGTGAAGCCGTGTAGGTGGAGTCAGTGTAGGTGAAACCAGTACCAGGTGAAGCCAGTGTAGGCAAAGCCAGTGCAGGTGAAGCCAATGCCGGGTGAAGCCAGTGCCAGGTGAAGCCAGTGTAGATGAAGCCAGTTGTATGCGAAGCCAGTGTCAGGTGAAGCCAGTGTAGGTGAAGCCAGTGTAGATGAAGCCAGTGTAGGGGAAGCCAGTGCCACGGGAAGCCAGTGCAGGTGAAGCCAATGCCGGGTGAAGCCAGTGCCAGGTGAAGCTAGTGTAGATGAAGCCAGTTGTATGTGAAGCCAGTGTCAGGTGAAGCCAGTGTAGGTGAAGCCAGTGTAGATTAAGCCAGTGTAGGTGAAGCCAGTGCCATGTGTAGCCAGTGCCAGTTGAGGCCAGTGCAGGTGAAGCCAGTGCCAGGTGAAGCCAGTGCCAGGTGAAGCCAGTGTAGGCGAAGCCAGTGCCAGGTGAAGCCACTGTAGGTGAAGCCAGTGCCAGATGAAGCCAGTGCCAGGTGAAGCCAGTATAGGTGAAGCCAGTGCTAGGTGAAGCCAGTGTAGATGAAGCCAGTGCCAGATGAAGCCAGTGCCAGTTGAAGCCAATGTAGGTGAAGCCAGTGTAGGTGAAGCCAGTGTAGACGAAGCCAATGTAGGTGAAGCCAGTGCCAGATGATGCCAGTGTAGGTGGAGCCAGTGCCAGGTGAAGCCAATGGCAGATGAAGCCAGTGTAGATGAAGCCAGTGCCAGATGAAGCCAGTGCCAGGTGAAGTCAGTGTAGACAAACCAGTGCTAGGCGAAGCCAGTGTAGATGAAGCCAGTGTAGGTGAAGCCAGTGCCAGGTGATGCCAGTGTAATGCAGCCAGTGCCAGATGAAGCCAGTGCCAGGTGAAACCAGTGTAGGCGAAGCCAGTGCTAGGTGAAGCCAGTGCCAGGTGAAGCCAGTGCCAGGTGAAGTCAGTGTAGATGAAGCCAGTTCTTTGTGAAGCCAGTGTCATGAGAAGCCAGTGTAGATGCAGCCAGTGCCAGATGAAGCCAGTACCAGGTGAAGCCAGTGCCAGGTGAAGCCAGTGTAGATGAAGCCAGTTCTTTGTGAAGCCAGTGTCAGGTGAAGCCAGTGTAGATCAAGCCAGTGTAGGTGAAGCCAGTGCCAGGTGAAGCCAGTGCCAGTTGAGGCCGGTGCAGGTGAAGCCAGTGCCAGGTGAAGCCAGTGCCAGGTGAAGCCAGTGTAGATGAAGCCAGTGCCAGATGAAGCCAGTGCCAGGTGAAGTCAGTGTAGTTGAAGCCAGTGTAGATGAAGCCAGTGTAGTTGAAGTCAGTGCCAGGTGAAACCAGTGTAGGTGAAGCCAATTTGTGTGAAGCCAGTGCAGGTGAAGCCAGTGCTAGGTGAAGCCAGTGCCAGGTGAAGCCAGTGCCAGGTGAAGTCAGTGTAGATGAAGCCAGTGTCAGGTGAAGCCAGTGTAGATGCAGCCAGTGCCAGATGATGCCAGTGTCAGGTGAAGCCAGTGTAGGCAAAGCCAGTACCAGGTGAAGCCAGTGCCAGGTGAAGCCAGTGTAGATGAAGCCAGTTATTTGTGAAGCCAGTGTCAGGTGAAGCCAGTGTAGGTGAAGCCAGTATAGATCAAGCCAGTGTAGGTGAAACCAGTGCCAGGTGAAGCCAGTGCCAGTTGAGGCCAGTGCAGGTGATGCCAGTGCCAGGTGAAGCCAGTGCCAGGTGAAGCCAGTGTAGATGAAGCCAGTTGTAAGTGAAGCCAGTGTCAGGTGAAGCCAGTGTAGTTGAAGCCAATTTGTGTGAAGCCAGTGTAGTCGAAGCCAATTTATGTGAAGCAGTGTCAGGTGAAGGCAGTGTAGGTGAAGCCAGTATAGGTGAAGCCAGTGCCAGATGAAGCCAGTTTAGCTGAAGCCAGTGCCAGGTGAAGCCAGTGCCATATGAGTCCAGTGTAGATAATGCCGGTGCCAGGTGAAGCCAGTGTAGGTGAAGCCAGCGCCAGGTGAAGCCAGTGTAGGTGAAGCCAGTGCCAGGTGAAGCCAGTGCCAGGTGAAGCCAGTGCCAGATGAAGCCAGTGTAGGTGAAGTCAGTGCCAGGTAAAGGCAGTGTAGGTGAAGCCAGTGTAGACGAAGCCAATGTGTGTGAAGCCAGTGTAGGTGAAGCCAATTTATGTGAAGCGGTGCCAGGTGAAGGCAGTTTAGCTGAAGCCGGTGGAAGGTGACGCCAGTGCCATGTGAAGCCAATGTGTGTGAAGCCAGTGTAGGTGAAGCCAGTTCCAGGTGAAGCCAGTGCCAGGTGAAGCCAGTTTAGCTGAAGCCGGTGGCAGGTGACGCCAGTGCCATGTGAAGCCAGTGTAGATGAAGCCGGTGCCAGGTCAAGCCAGTGTAGGTGAAGCCGGTGCCAGGTGAAGCCAGTGCTAGGTGAAGCCGGTGCCAGGTGAAGCCAGTGTAGGTGAAGCCGGTGCCAGGTGAAGCCAGTGCCAGGTGAAGCAAGTACAGGTGGAGCCAGTGCCAGGTGAAGCCAGTGCCAGGTGAAGCCAGTGTAGATGAAGCCAGTGCCAGATGAAGCCAGTGCCAGATGAAGCCAGTGTAGGCAAAGCCAGTACCAGGTGAAGCCAGTGCCAGGTGAAGCCAGTGTAGATGAAGCCAGTTCTTTGTGAAGCCAGTGTCAGGTGAAGCCAGTGTAGATGCAGACAGTGCCAGATGAAGCCAGTGCTAGGTGAAGCCAGTGCCAGGTGAAGCCAGTACCAGGTGAAGTCAGTGTAGATGAAGCCAGTTCTTTGTGAAGCTAGTGTCAGGTGAAGCCAGTGTAGATGCAGCCAGTGCCAGATGAAGCCAGTGCCAGGTGAAGCCAGTGTAGGTGAAGCCAGTACCAGGTGAAGCCAGTGCCAGGTGAAGCCAGTGTAGATGAAGCCAGTTCTTTGTGAAGCCAGTGTCAGGTGAAACTAGTGTAGGTGAAGCCAGTGTAGATCAAGCCAGTGTAGGTGAAGCCAGTGCCAGGTGAAGCCAGTGCCAGTTGAGGCCAGTGCAGGTGAAGCCGGTGCCAGGTGAAGCCAGTACTAGGTGAAGCCGGTGCCAGGTGAAGCCAGTGTAGGTGAAGCCGGTGCCAGGTGAAGCCAGTGCTAGGTGAAGCCTGTGTAGGTGAAGCCAGTGCCAGGTGAAGCAAGTACAGGTGGAGCCAGTGCCAGGTGAAGCCAGTGCCAGGTGAAGCCAGTGTAGATGAAGCCAGTGCCAGATGAAGCCAGTGCCAGATGAAGCCAGTGTAGGCAAAGCCAGTACCAGGTGAAGCCAGTGCCAGGTGAAGCCAGTGTAGATTAAGCCAGTTCTTTGTGAAGCCAGTGTCAGGTGAAGCCAGTGTAGATGCAGACAGTGCCAGATGAAGCCAGTGCTAGGTGAAGCCAGTGCCAGGTGAAGCCAGTACCAGGTGAAGTCAGTGTAGATGAAGCCAGTTCTTTGTGAAGCTAGTGTCAGGTGAAGCCAGTGTAGATGCAGCCAGTGCCAGATGAAGCCAGTGCCAGGTGAAGCCAGTGTAGGTGAAGCCAGTACCAGGTGAAGCCAGTGCCAGGTGAAGCCAGTGTAGATGAAGCCAGTTCTTTGTGAAGCCAGTGTCAGGTGAAACCAGTGTAGGTGAAGCCAGTGTAGATCAAGCCAGTGTAGGTGAAGCCAGTGCCAGGTGAAGCCAGTGCCAGTTGAGGCCAGTGCAGATGAAGCCAGTGCCAGGTGAAGCCAGTGTAGGTGAAGCCAATTTGTGCGAAGCCAGTGTAGGTGAAGCCAGTGCTAGGTGAAGCCAGTGCCAGGTGAAGCCAGTGCCAGGTGAAGTCAGTGTAGATGAAGCCAGTTCTTTGTGAAGCTAGTGTCAGGTGAAGCCAGTGTAGATGCAGACAGTGCCAGATGAAGCCAGTGCTAGGTGAAGCCAGTGCCAGGTGAAGCCAGTACCAGGTGAAGTCAGTGTAGATGAAGCCAGTTCTTTGTGAAGCTAGTGTCAGGTGAAGCCAGTGTAGATGCAGCCAGTGCCAGATGAAGCCAGTGCCAGGTGAAGCCAGTGTAGGTGAAGCCAGTACCAGGTGAAACCAGTGGCAGGTGAAGCCAGTGTAGATGAAGCCAGTTCTTTGTGAAGCCAGTGTCAGGTGAAGCCAGTGTAGGTGAAGCCAGTGTAGATCAAGCCAGTGTAGGTGAAGCCAGTGCCAGGTGAAGCCAGTGCCAGTTGAGGCCAGTGCAGGTGAAGCCAGTGCCAGGTGAAGCCAGTGCCAGGTGAAGCCAGTGTAGATGAAGCCAGTTGTATGTGAATCCAGTGTCAGGTGAAGCCAGTGTATTTGAAGCCAGTGTAGATGAAGCCAGTGTGGGTGAAGTCAGTGCCAGGTGAAACCAGTGTAGGTGAAGCCAATTTGTGTGAAGCCAGTGTAGGTGAAGCCAATTTATGTGAAGCAGTGCCAGGCGAAGGCAGTGTAGGTGAAGCCAGTTCCAGGTGAAGCCAGTGCCAGGTGAAGCCAGTGCCAGATGAAGCCAGTGCCAGGTGAAGCCAGTGTAGGTGAAGCCAGTTGTATGTGAAGTCAGTGTCAGGTGAAGCCAGTGGTAGGAGAAGCCAGTGTAGATGAAGCCAGTGTGGGTGAAGCCAGTGTAGATGAAGCCAGTGCCAGGTGAAGGCAGTGTAGGTGAAGCCAGTACTAGGTGAAGCCAGTGTAGGTGAAGCCAGTGCCATATGTAGCCAGTGTAGGTGAAGCCAGTGTAGCTGAAGCCAGTGTGGGTGAAGCCAGTGTAGGTGAAGTCAGTGCCAGGTGAAACCAGTGTAGGTGAAGCCAGTGTATGTGAAGCCAATTTGTGTGAAGCCAGTGTAGGTGAAGCCAATTTATGTGAAGCAGTGCCAGGTGAAGGCAGTGTAGGTGAAGCCAGTTCCAGGTGAAGCCAGTGCCAGGTGAAGCCAATGCCAGATGAAGCCAATGCCAGGTGAAGCCAGAGCCATGTGAAGCCAGTGTATATAATGCCGGTGCCAGGTGAAGTCAGTGTAGATGAAGCCAGTGTCAGGTGAAGCCAGTGTAGATGCAGCCAGTGCCAGATGATGCCAGTGTCAGGTGAAGCCAGTGTAGGCAAAGCCAGTACCAGGTGAAGCCAGTGCCAGGTGAAGCCAGTGTAGATGAAGCCAGTTATTTGTGAAGCCAGTGTCAGGTGAAGCCAGTGTAGGTGAAGCCAGTATAGATCAAGCCAGTGTAGGTGAAACCAGTGCCAGGTGAAGCCAGTGCCAGTTGAGGCCAGTGCAGGTGATGCCAGTGCCAGGTGAAGCCAGTGCCAGGTGAAGCCAGTGTAGATGAAGCCAGTTGTAAGTGAAGCCAGTGTCAGGTGAAGCCAGTGTAGTTGAAGCCAATTTGTGTGAAGCCAGTGTAGTCGAAGCCAATTTATGTGAAGCAGTGTCAGGTGAAGGCAGTGTAGGTGAAGCCAGTATAGGTGAAGCCAGTGCCAGATGAAGCCAGTTTAGCTGAAGCCAGTGCCAGGTGAAGCCAGTGCCATATGAGTCCAGTGTAGATAATGCCGGTGCCAGGTGAAGCCAGTGTAGGTGAAGCCAGCGCCAGGTGAAGCCAGTGTAGGTGAAGCCAGTGCCAGGTGAAGCCAGTGCCAGGTGAAGCCAGTGCCAGATGAAGCCAGTGTAGGTGAAGTCAGTGCCAGGTAAAGGCAGTGTAGGTGAAGCCAGTGTAGACGAAGCCAATGTGTGTGAAGCCAGTGTAGGTGAAGCCAATTTATGTGAAGCGGTGCCAGGTGAAGGCAGTTTAGCTGAAGCCGGTGGAAGGTGACGCCAGTGCCATGTGAAGCCAATGTGTGTGAAGCCAGTGTAGGTGAAGCCAGTTCCAGGTGAAGCCAGTGCCAGGTGAAGCCAGTTTAGCTGAAGCCGGTGGCAGGTGACGCCAGTGCCATGTGAAGCCAGTGTAGATGAAGCCGGTGCCAGGTCAAGCCAGTGTAGGTGAAGCCGGTGCCAGGTGAAGCCAGTGCTAGGTGAAGCCGGTGCCAGGTGAAGCCAGTGTAGGTGAAGCCGGTGCCAGGTGAAGCCAGTGCCAGGTGAAGCAAGTACAGGTGGAGCCAGTGCCAGGTGAAGCCAGTGCCAGGTGAAGCCAGTGTAGATGAAGCCAGTGCCAGATGAAGCCAGTGCCAGATGAAGCCAGTGTAGGCAAAGCCAGTACCAGGTGAAGCCAGTGCCAGGTGAAGCCAGTGTAGATGAAGCCAGTTCTTTGTGAAGCCAGTGTCAGGTGAAGCCAGTGTAGATGCAGACAGTGCCAGATGAAGCCAGTGCTAGGTGAAGCCAGTGCCAGGTGAAGCCAGTACCAGGTGAAGTCAGTGTAGATGAAGCCAGTTCTTTGTGAAGCTAGTGTCAGGTGAAGCCAGTGTAGATGCAGCCAGTGCCAGATGAAGCCAGTGCCAGGTGAAGCCAGTGTAGGTGAAGCCAGTACCAGGTGAAGCCAGTGCCAGGTGAAGCCAGTGTAGATGAAGCCAGTTCTTTGTGAAGCCAGTGTCAGGTGAAACTAGTGTAGGTGAAGCCAGTGTAGATCAAGCCAGTGTAGGTGAAGCCAGTGCCAGGTGAAGCCAGTGCCAGTTGAGGCCAGTGCAGGTGAAGCCGGTGCCAGGTGAAGCCAGTACTAGGTGAAGCCGGTGCCAGGTGAAGCCAGTGTAGGTGAAGCCGGTGCCAGGTGAAGCCAGTGCTAGGTGAAGCCTGTGTAGGTGAAGCCAGTGCCAGGTGAAGCAAGTACAGGTGGAGCCAGTGCCAGGTGAAGCCAGTGCCAGGTGAAGCCAGTGTAGATGAAGCCAGTGCCAGATGAAGCCAGTGCCAGATGAAGCCAGTGTAGGCAAAGCCAGTACCAGGTGAAGCCAGTGCCAGGTGAAGCCAGTGTAGATTAAGCCAGTTCTTTGTGAAGCCAGTGTCAGGTGAAGCCAGTGTAGATGCAGACAGTGCCAGATGAAGCCAGTGCTAGGTGAAGCCAGTGCCAGGTGAAGCCAGTACCAGGTGAAGTCAGTGTAGATGAAGCCAGTTCTTTGTGAAGCTAGTGTCAGGTGAAGCCAGTGTAGATGCAGCCAGTGCCAGATGAAGCCAGTGCCAGGTGAAGCCAGTGTAGGTGAAGCCAGTACCAGGTGAAGCCAGTGCCAGGTGAAGCCAGTGTAGATGAAGCCAGTTCTTTGTGAAGCCAGTGTCAGGTGAAACCAGTGTAGGTGAAGCCAGTGTAGATCAAGCCAGTGTAGGTGAAGCCAGTGCCAGGTGAAGCCAGTGCCAGTTGAGGCCAGTGCAGATGAAGCCAGTGCCAGGTGAAGCCAGTGTAGGTGAAGCCAATTTGTGCGAAGCCAGTGTAGGTGAAGCCAGTGCTAGGTGAAGCCAGTGCCAGGTGAAGCCAGTGCCAGGTGAAGTCAGTGTAGATGAAGCCAGTTCTTTGTGAAGCTAGTGTCAGGTGAAGCCAGTGTAGATGCAGACAGTGCCAGATGAAGCCAGTGCTAGGTGAAGCCAGTGCCAGGTGAAGCCAGTACCAGGTGAAGTCAGTGTAGATGAAGCCAGTTCTTTGTGAAGCTAGTGTCAGGTGAAGCCAGTGTAGATGCAGCCAGTGCCAGATGAAGCCAGTGCCAGGTGAAGCCAGTGTAGGTGAAGCCAGTACCAGGTGAAACCAGTGGCAGGTGAAGCCAGTGTAGATGAAGCCAGTTCTTTGTGAAGCCAGTGTCAGGTGAAGCCAGTGTAGGTGAAGCCAGTGTAGATCAAGCCAGTGTAGGTGAAGCCAGTGCCAGGTGAAGCCAGTGCCAGTTGAGGCCAGTGCAGGTGAAGCCAGTGCCAGGTGAAGCCAGTGCCAGGTGAAGCCAGTGTAGATGAAGCCAGTTGTATGTGAATCCAGTGTCAGGTGAAGCCAGTGTATTTGAAGCCAGTGTAGATGAAGCCAGTGTGGGTGAAGTCAGTGCCAGGTGAAACCAGTGTAGGTGAAGCCAATTTGTGTGAAGCCAGTGTAGGTGAAGCCAATTTATGTGAAGCAGTGCCAGGCGAAGGCAGTGTAGGTGAAGCCAGTTCCAGGTGAAGCCAGTGCCAGGTGAAGCCAGTGCCAGATGAAGCCAGTGCCAGGTGAAGCCAGTGTAGGTGAAGCCAGTTGTATGTGAAGTCAGTGTCAGGTGAAGCCAGTGGTAGGAGAAGCCAGTGTAGATGAAGCCAGTGTGGGTGAAGCCAGTGTAGATGAAGCCAGTGCCAGGTGAAGGCAGTGTAGGTGAAGCCAGTACTAGGTGAAGCCAGTGTAGGTGAAGCCAGTGCCATATGTAGCCAGTGTAGGTGAAGCCAGTGTAGCTGAAGCCAGTGTGGGTGAAGCCAGTGTAGGTGAAGTCAGTGCCAGGTGAAACCAGTGTAGGTGAAGCCAGTGTATGTGAAGCCAATTTGTGTGAAGCCAGTGTAGGTGAAGCCAATTTATGTGAAGCAGTGCCAGGTGAAGGCAGTGTAGGTGAAGCCAGTCCCAGGTGAAGCCAGTGCCAGGTGAAGCCAGTGCCAGATGAAGCCAATGCCAGGTGAAGCCAGAGCCATGTGAAGCCAGTGTATATAATGCCGGTGCCAGGTGAAGCCAGTGTAGGTGAAGCCAGTGACAGGTGAAGCCAGTTTAGGTGAAGCCAGTGCCAGGTGAAGCCAGTGCCAGGTGAAGCCAGTGTAGGTGAAGCCAGTGCCAGATGAAACCAGTGTAGGTGAAGCCAGTGTAGGTGAAGTCAGTGCCAGGTAAATGCAGTGTAGGTGAAGCCAGTGTAGGTGAAGCCAGTGTAGGCGAAGCCATTGTGTGTGAAGCCAGTGTAGGTGAAGCCAATTTATGTGAAGCAGTGCCAGGTGAAGGCAGTGTAGGTGAAACCAGTGTAGGTGAAGCCAGTTCCAGGTGAAGCCAGTGCCAGGCGAAGCCAGTTTAGCTGAAGCCGGTGGCAGGTGAAGACAGTGCCATGTGAAGCTAGTGTAGATGAAGTCGGTGCCAGGTGAAGCCAGTGTAGGTGAAGCCGGTGCCAGGTGAAGCCAGTGTAGGTGAAGCCAGTGCCAGATGAAACCAGTGTAGACAAAGCCAGTGCTAGGTGAAGCCAGTGTAGATGAAGCCAGTGTAGACGAAGCCAGTGCCAGGTGAAGCCAGTGCCAGATGAAGCCAGTGCCAGGTGAAGCCAGTGCTAGGTGAAGCCAGTGCTAGGTGACGCCAGTGTAGACGAAGCCAGTGCAGATGAAGCCAGTGCCAGGTGAAGCCAGTGTTGGTGAAGCCAGTGTAGGTGAAGCCAGTGCCAGGTGAAGCCAGTGTAGGTGGAGCCAGTGACAGGTGAAGCCAGTGTAGATGAAGCCAGTGTTCAGACGAAGCCAGTACCAGGTGAAGCCAGTGTAGACAAAGCCAGTGCTAGGTGAAGCCAGTGTAGATGAAGCCAGTGTAGGCGAAGCCAGTGCCAGAGGAAGCCAGTGCCAGAGGAAGCCAGTGCCAGATGAAGCCAGTGCCAGGTGAAGCCAGTGCTAGGTGACGCCAGTGTAGATGAAGCCAGTGCAGATGAAGCCAGTGCCAGGTGAAGCCAGTGTTGGTGAAGCCAGTGTAGGTGAAGCCAGTGCCAGGTGAAGCCAGTGTAGGTGGAGCCAGTGACAGGTGAAGCCAGTGTAGATGAAGCCAGTGCCAGACGAAGCCAGTGCCAGGTGAAGCCAGTGTAGACAAAGCCAGTGCTAGGTGAAGCCAGTGTAGATGAAGCCAGTGTAGGCGAAGCCAGTGCCAGATGATGCCAGTGTAAATGCAGCCAGTGCCATATGAAGACAGTGCCAGGTGAAGCCAGTGTAGGTGAAGTCAGTGCTAGGTGAAGCCCGTGTAGATGAAGCCAGTGTAGGTGAAGCCAGTGTAGGTGAAGCCAGTGTGGGTGAAGCCAGTGTAGGTGAAGTCAGTGCCAGGTGAAACCAGTGTAGGTGAAGCCAATTTGTGTGAAGCCAGTGTAGGTGAAGCCAATTTGTGTGAAGCCAGTGTAGGTGAAGCCAATTTATGTGAAGCAGTGACAGGTGAAGGCAGTGTAGGTGAAGCCATTGTAGGTGAAGCCAGTGCCAGATGAAGCCAGTGTAGGTGAAGTCAGTGCCAGGTAAAGGCAGTGCCAGGTGAAGGCAGTGTAGGTGAAGCCAGTTTAGCTGAAGCCGATGTGTGTGAAGCCAGTGTAGGTGAAGCCAATGTAGATGAAGCCGGTGCCAGGTGAAGCCAGTGTAGGTGAAGCCGGTGCCAGGTGAAGCCAGTGTAGGTGAAGCCAGTGCCAGGTGAAGCCAGTGCCAGGTGAAGCCAGTGTAGGTGAAGCCAGTGTAGGTGAAGCCGGTGCCAGGTGAAGCCAGTGTAGGTGAAGCCAGTGCCAGATGAAACCAGTGTAGGTGAAGCCAGTGCCAGGTGAAGCCAGTATAGGTGGAGCCAGTGCCAGGTGAAGCCAGTGCCAGGTGAAGCCAGTGTAGGTGAAGCCAGTGCCAGATGAAGCCAGTGCCAGGTGAAGCCAGTGTAGGCAAAGCCAGTGCTAGGTGAAGCCAGTGTAGATGAAGCCAGTGTAGGTGAAGCCAGTGCCAGGCGATGCCAGTGTCAGATGAAGCCAATGCCAGGTGAAGCCAGTGCCAGGTGAAGCCAGTGCCAGGTGAAGCCAGTATAGGTGAAGCCAGTGCTAGGTGAAGCCAGTGTAGATGAGGCCAGTGCAGATGAAGCCAGTGCCAGGTGAAGCCAGTGTTGGTGAAGCCAGTGCCAGATGGAGCCAGTGTAGGTGGAGCCAGTGCCAGGTGAAGCCAGTGGCAGATGAAGCCAGTGTAGATGAAGCCAGTGCCAGGTGAAGCCAGTGTAGGTGAAGACAGTGTAGGTGAAGCCAGTGCCAGGTGAAGCCAGTGTAGACAAAGCCAGTGCTAGGTGAAGCCAGTGTAGATGAAGCCAGTGTAGGTGAAGCCAGTGCCAGATGATGCCAGTGTAAATGCAGCCAGTGCCATATGAAGACAGTGCCAGGTGAAGCCAGTGTAGGTGAAGCCAGTGCTAGGTGAAGCCAGTGTAGGTGAAGCCAGTGTAGGTGAAGTCAGTGTAGGTGAAACCAGTACCAGGTGAAGCCAGTATAGGCGAAGCCAGTGCAGGTGAAGCCAGTGCCAGGTGAAGCCAGTGTCAGGTGAAGCCAGTGCCAGGTGAAGCCAAAGCCATGTGAAGCCAGTGTAGATGATGCCGGTGCCAGGTGAAGCCAGTGTAGGTGAAGCCAGTGCCAGATGAAGCCAGTGTAGGTGAAGCCAGTGTAGGTGAAGTCAGTGCCAGGTAAAGGCAGTGTAGGTGAAGCCAGTGTAGGCGAAACCATTGTGTGTGAAGCCAGTGTAGGTGAAGCCAATTTATGTGAAGCAGTGCCAGGTGAAGGCAGTGTAGGTGAAACCAGTGTAGGTGAAGCCAGTTCCAGGTGAAGCCAGTGCCAGGTGAAGCCAGTTTAGCTGAAGCCGGTGGCAGGTGAAGCCAGTGCCATGTGAAGCTAGTGTAGATGAAGTTGGTGCCAGGTGAAGCCAGTGTTGGTGAAGCCGGTGCCAGGTGAAGCCAGTGTAGGTGAAGCCAGTGCCAGATGAAACCAGTGTAGGCAAAGCCAGTGCTAGGTGAAGCCAGTGTAGATGAAGCCAGTGTAGGTGAAGCCAGTGCCAGGTGAAGCCAGTGCCAGATGAAGCCAGTGCCAGATGAAGCCAGTATAGGTGAAGCCAGTGTAGATGAAGCCAGTGCAGATGAAGCCAGTGCCAGGTGAAGCCAGTGTAGGTGGAGCCAGTGCCAGGTGAAGCCAGTGGCAGGCGAAGCCAGTGTAGATTAAGCCAGTGCCAGACGAAGCCAGTGCCAGGTGAAGCCAGTGTAGACAAAGCCAGTGCTAGGTGAAGCCAGTGTAGATGAAGCCAGTGCCAGATGATGCCAGTGTAAATGCAGCCAGTGCCAGATGAAGACAGTGCCAGGTGAAGCCAGTGTAGGTGAAGCCAGTGCTAGGTGAAGCCCGTGTAGATGAAGCCAGTGTAGGTGAAGCCAGTGTAGCTGAAGCCAGTGTAGGTGAAGTTAGTGCCAGGTGAAACCAGTGTAAGTGAAGCCAATTTGTGTGAAGCCAGTGTAGGTGAAGCCAATTTATGTGAAGCAGTGCCAGGTGAAGGCAGTGTAGGTGAAGCCAGTGTAGGTGAAGCCAGTGCCAGATGAAGCCAGTGTAGGTGAAGCCAGTGTAGGTGAAGTCAGTGCCAGGTAAAGGCAGTGTAGGTGAAGCCAGTGCAGGGGAAGCCAATGTGTGTGAAGCCAGTGTAGGTGAAGCCAATTTATGTGAAGCAGTGCCAGGTGAATGCAGTGTAGGCGAAGCCAGTTTAGCTGAAGCCGGTGGCAGGTGAAGCCAGTGCCATGTGAAGCCAGTGTAGATGAAGCCGGTGCCAGGTGAAGCCAGTGTAGGTGAAGCCGGTGCCAGGTGAAGCCGGTGCCAGGTGAAGCCAGTGTAGGTGAAGCCAGTGCCAGATGAAACCAGTGTAGGTGAAGCCAGTGCCAGGTGAAGCCAGTATAGGTGGAGCCAGTGCCAGATGAAGCCAGTGCCAGGTGAAGCCAGTATAGATGAAGCCAGTGCCAGATGAAGCCAGTGCCAGGTGAAGCCAGTGTAGGCAAAGCCAGTGCTAGGTGAAGCCAGTGTAGACGAAGCCAGTGTAGGTGAAGCCAGTGCCAGGTGAAGCCAGTGCCAGATGAAGCCAATGCCAGGTGACGCCAGTGCCAGGTGAAGCCAGTATAGGTGAAGCCAGTGCTAGGTGAAGCCAGTGTAGATGAGGCCAGTGCAGATGAAGCCAGTGCCAGGTGAAGCCAGTGTTGGTGAAGCCAGTGTAGGTGAAGCCAGTGTAGGTGAAGCCAATGTAGGTGAAGCCAGTGCAGATGAAGCCAGTGTATGTGGAGCCAGTGCCAGGTGAAGCCAGAGGCAGGTGAAGCCAGTGTAGATGAAGCCAGTGCCAGACGAAGCCAGTGCCAGGTGAAGCCAGTGTAGACAAAGCCAGTGCTAGGTGAAGCCAGTGTAGATGAAGCCAGTGTAGGTGAAGCCAGTGCCAGATGATGCCAGTGTAAATGCAGCCAGTGCCATATGAAGACAGTGCCAGGTGAAGCCAGTGTAGGTGAAGCCAATGCTAGGTGAAGCCAGTGTAGCTGAAGCCAGTGTAGGTGAAGTCAGTGTAGGTGAAACCAGTACCAGGTGAAGCCAGTGTAGGCGAAGCCAGTGCAGGTGAAGCCAGTGCCAGGTGAAGCCAGTGTCAGGTGAAGCCAGTGTAGATGCAGCCAGTGCCAGATGAAGCCAGTGCCAGGTGAAGCCAGTGTAGGCGAAGCCAGTACAGGTGAAGCCAGTGCTATGTGAAACCAGTGCCAGGTGAAGCCAGTGTAGGTGAAGCCAGTTGTATGTGAAGTCAGTGTCAAGTGAAGCCAGTGTAGGTGAAGCCAGTGTAGGTGAAGCCAGTGCCAGGTGAAGCCAGTGTAGATGAAGCCAGTGTAGGTGAAGCCAGTGCCAGGTGAAGCCAATGTAGGTGAAGCCAGTGTAGGTTAAGCCAGTGGTAGGAAAAGCCAGTGTAAGATGAAGCCAGTGTGGGTGAAGCCAGTGTAGGTGAAGCCAGTGCCAGATGAAGGCAGTGTAGGTGAAGCCAGTACTAGGTGAAGCCAGTACTAGGTGAAGCCAGTGCCATATGTAGCCAGTGTAGGTGAAGCCAGTGTAGCTGAAGCCAGTGTGGGTGAAGCCAGTGTAGGTGAAGCCAGTGTAGGTGAAGTCAGTGCCAGGTAAAGGCAGTGTAGGTGAAGCCAATTTGTGTGAAGCCAGTGTAGGTGAAGCCAGTGTAGGTGAAGCCAGTGTAGGTGAAGTCAGTGCCAGGTAAAGGCAGTGTAGGTGAAGCCAGTGTAGGCGAAGTCATTGTGTGTGAAGCCAGTGTAGGTGAAGCCAATTTATGTGAAGCAGTGCCATGTGAAGGCAGTGTAGGTGAAACCAGTGTAGGTGAGCCAGTTCCAGGTGAAGCCAGTGCCAGGTGAAGCCAGTTTAGCTGAAGCCGGTGGCAGGTGAAGCTAGTGCCTTGTGAAGCCAGTGTCGGTGAAGCCGGTGCCAGGTGAAGCCAGTGTAGGTGAAGCCAGTGCCAGATGAAACCAGTGTAGGCAAAGCCAGTGCTAGGTGAAGCCAGTGTAGATGAAGCCAGTGTAGGTGAATCCAGTGCCAGGTGAATCCAGTGCCAGGTGAAGCCAGTGCCAGATGAAGCAAGTGCCAGATGAAGCCAGTGCCAGGTGAAGCCAGTGTAGATGAAGCCAGTGCAGATGAAGCCAGTGCCAGGTGAAGCCAGTGTTGGTGAAGCCAGTGTAGGTGAAGCCAGTGTAGATGAAGCCAGTGCCAGGTGAAGCCAGTGTAGGTGGAGCCAGTGCCAGGTGAAGCCAGTGTAGCGAAGCCAGTGCCAGACGAAGCCAGTGCCAGGTGAAGCCAGTGTAGACAAAGCCAGTGCTAGGTGAAGCCAGTGTAGATGAAGCCAGTGTAGGTGAAGCCAGTGCCAGATGATGCCAGTGTTAATGCAGCCAGTGCCAGATGAAGACAGTGCCAGGTGAAGCCAGTGTAGGTGAAGCCAGTGCTAGGTGAAGCCCGTGTAGATGAAGCCAGTGTAGGTGAAGTCAGTGTAGGTGAAACCAGTACCATGTGGAGCCAGTGCAGGTGAAGCCAGTGCCAGGTGAAGCCAGTGCCAGGTGAAGCCAGTGCCAGGTGAAGCCAGTGTAGATGAAGCCAGTTGCATGTGAAGCCAGTGTCAGGTGAAGCCAGTGTAGTTGAAGCCAGTGTAGATGAAGCCAGTGTAGGTGAAGTCAGTGCCAGGTGAAACCAGTGTAGGTGAAGCCAATTTGTGTGAAGCCAGTGTAGGTGAAGCCAAGTTATGTGAAGCAGTGCCAGGTGAAGGCAGTGTAGGTAAAGCCAGTGTAGGTGAAGCCAGTTCCAGATGAAGCAAGTGCCAGGTGAAGCCAGTTTAGCTGAAGTCAGTGCCAGGTGAAGCCAGTGCCATGTGAATCCAGTGTAGATAATGCCGGTGCCAGGTGAAGCCAGTGTAGGTGAAGCCAGTGCCAGGTGAAACCAGTGTAGGTGAAGCCAGTGCCAGGTGAAGCCAGTGCCAGATGAAGCCAGTGTAGGTGAAGCCAGTGTAGGTGAAGTCAGTGCCAGGTAAAGGCAGTGTAGGTGAAGCCAGTGTAGGCGAATCCAATGTGTGTGAAGCCAGTGTAGGTGAAGCCAATTTATGTGAAGCGGTGCCAGGTGAAGGCAGTGTAGGTGAAACGAATGTAGGTGAAGCCAGTTCCAGATGAAGCCAGTGCCAGGTGAAGCCAGTTTAGCTGAAGCCGGTGGCAGGTGAAGCCAGTGCCAGGTGAAGCCAGTTTAGCTGAAGGCGGTGGCAGGTGAAGCCAGTGCCATGTGAAGCTAGTGTAGATGAAGTCGGTGCCAGGTGAAACCAGTGTAGGTGAAGCCGGTGCCAGGTGAAGCCAGTGTAGGTGAAGCCAGTGCCAGATGAAACCAGTGTAGGCAAAGCCAGTGCTAGGTGAAGCCAGTGTAGATGAAGCCAGTGTAGGTGAAGCCAGTGTAGATGAAGCGAGTGTAGGTGAAGCCAGTGCCACGTGAAGCCAATGCCAGTTGAGGCCAGTGCAGGTGAAGCCAGTGCCAGGTGAAGCCAGTGTAGATGAAGCCAGTGGCAGGTGAAGCCAGTGTAGGTGAAGACAGTGTAGGTGAAGCCAGTGCCAAGTGAAGCCAGTGTAGGTGAAGCCAGTGCCAGGTGAAGCCAGTATAGGTGAAGCCAGTGCTAGGTGAAGCCAGTGCCAGATGAAGCCAGTGCCAGTTGAAGCCAGTGTAGGTGAAGCCAGTGTAGGTGAAGCCAGTGTAGATGAAGCCAGTGCCAGGTGAAGCCAGTGTTGGTGAAGCCAGTGTAGATGAAACCAGTGTAGGTGAAGCCAATGTAGGTGAAGCCAGTGCCAGGTGAAGACAGTGTAGGTGGAGCTAGTGCCAGGTGAAGCCAGTGGCAGGTGAAGCCAGTGTAGGTGAAGTATGTGCTAGGTGAAGCCAGTGTAGATGAAGCCGTGTAGGTGGAGTCAGTGTAGGTGAAACCAGTACCAGGTGAAGCCAGTGTAGGCAAAGCCAGTGCAGGTGAAGCCAATGCCGGGTGAAGCCAGTGCCAGGTGAAGCCAGTGTAGATGAAGCCAGTTGTATGCGAAGCCAGTGTCAGGTGAAGCCAGTGTAGGTGAAGCCAGTGTAGATGAAGCCAGTGTAGGTGAAGTCAGTGCCAGGTGAAACCAGTGTAGGTGAAGCCAATTTGTGTGAAGCCAGTGTAGGTGAAGCCAAGTTATGTGAAGCAGTGCCAGGTGAAGGCAGTGTAGGTAAAGCCAGTGTAGGTGAAGCCAGTTCCAGGTGAAGCAAGTGCCAGGTGAAGCCAGTTTAGCTGAAGTCAGTGCCAGGTGAAGCCAGTGCCATGTGAATCCAGTGTAGATAATGCCGGTGCCAGGTGAAGCCAGTGTAGGTGAAGCCAGTGCCAGGTGAAACCAGTGTAGGTGAAGCCAGTGCCAGGTGAAGCCAGTGCCAGATGAAGCCAGTGTAGGTGAAGACAGTGTAGGTGAAGTCAGTGCCAGGTAAAGGCAGTGTAGGTGAAGCCAGTGTAGGCGAATCCAATGTGTGTGAAGCCAGTGTAGGTGAAGCCAATTTATGTGAAGCGGTGCCAGGTGAAGGCAGTGTAGGTGAAACGAATGTAGGTGAAGCCAGTTCCAGGTGAAGCCAGTGCCAGGTGAAGCCAGTTTAGCTGAAGCCGGTGGCAGGTGAAGCCAGTGCCAGGTGAAGCCAGTTTAGCTGAAGGCGGTGGCAGGTGAAGCCAGTGCCATGTGAAGCTAGTGTAGATGAAGTCGGTGCCAGGTGAAACCAGTGTAGGTGAAGCCGGTGCCAGGTGAAGCCAGTGTAGGTGAAGCCAGTGCCAGATGAAACCAGTGTAGGCAAAGCCAGTGCTAGGTGAAGCCAGTGTAGATGAAGCCAGTGTAGGTGAAGCCAGTGTAGATGAAGCGAGTGTAGGTGAAGCCAGTGCCACGTGAAGCCAATGCCAGTTGAGGCCAGTGCAGGTGAAGCCAGTGCCAGGTGAAGCCAGTGTAGATGAAGCCAGTGGCAGGTGAAGCCAGTGTAGGTGAAGACAGTGTAGGTGAAGCCAGTGCCAGGTGAAGCCAGTGTAGGTGAAGCCAGTGCCAGGTGAAGCCAGTATAGGTGAAGCCAGTGCTAGGTGAAGCCAGTGCCAGATGAAGCCAGTGCCAGTTGAAGCCAGTGTAGGTGAAGCCAGTGTAGGTGAAGCCAGTGTAGATGAAGCCAGTGCCAGGTGAAGCCAGTGTTGGTGAAGCCAGTGTAGATGAAACCAGTGTAGGTGAAGCCAATGTAGGTGAAGCCAGTGCCAGGTGAACACAGTGTAGGTGGAGCTAGTGCCAGGTGAAGCCAGTGGCAGGTGAAGCCAGTGTAGGTGAAGTATGTGCTAGGTGAAGCCAGTGTAGATGAAGCCGTGTAGGTGGAGTCAGTGTAGGTGAAACCAGTACCAGGTGAAGCCAGTGTAGGCAAAGCCAGTGCAGGTGAAGCCAATGCCGGGTGAAGCCAGTGCCAGGTGAAGCCAGTGTAGATGAAGCCAGTTGCATGCGAAGCCAGTGTCAGGTGAAGCCAGTGTAGGTGAAGCCAGTGTAGATGAACCCAGTGTAGGGGAAGCCAGTGCCACGTGAAGCCAGTGCAGGTGAAGCCAATGCCGGGTGAAGCCAGTTTAGCTGAAGTCAGTGCCAGGTGAAGCCAGTGCCATGTGAATCCAGTGTAGATAATGCCGGTGCCAGGTGAAGCCAGTGTAGGTGAAGCCAGTGCCAGGTGAAGCCAGTGCCAGGTGAAGCCAGTGCCAGGTGAAGCCAGTGCCAGATGAAGCCAGTGTAGGTGAAGCCAGTGTAGGTGAAGTCAGTGCCAGGTAAAGGCAGTGTAGGTGAAGCCAGTGTAGGCGAATCCTATGTGTGTGAAGCCAGTGTAGGTGAAGCCAATTTATGTGAAGCGGTGCCAGGTGAAGGCAGTGTAGGTGAAACGAGTGTAGGTGAAGCTAGTTCCAGGTGAAGCCAGTGCCAGGTGAAGCCAGTTTAGCTGAAGCCGGTGGCAGGTGAAGCCAGTGCCAGGTGAAGCCAGTTTAGCTGAAGCCGGTGGCAGGTGAAGCCAGTGCCATGTGAAGCTAGTGTAGATGAAGTCGGTGCCGGGTGAAGCCAGTGTAGGTGAAGCCGGTGCCAGGTGAAGCCAGTGTAGGTGAAGCCAGTGCCAGTTGAGGCCAGTGCAGGTGAAGCCAGTGCCAGGTGAAGCCAGTGTAGATGAAGCCAGTGCCAGGTGAAGCCAGTGTAGGTGAAGACAGTGTAGGTGAGGCCAGTGCCAGGTGAAGCCAGTGTAGGTGAAGCCAGTGCCAGGTGAAGCCAGTATAGGTGAAGCCAGTGCTAGGTGAAGCCAGTGCCAGGTGAAGCCAGTGTTGGTGAAGCCAGTGTAGATGAAGCCAGTGTAGGTGAAGCCAATGTAGGTGAAGCCAGTGCCAGGTGAAGACAGTGTAGGTGGAGCTAGTGCCAGGTGAAGCCAGTGGCAGGTGAAGCCAGTGTAGGTGAAGCATGTGCTAGGTGAAGCCAGTGTAGATGAAGCCGTGTAGGTGGAGTCAGTGTAGGTGAAACCAGTACCAGGTGAAGCCAGTGTAGGCAAAGCCAGTGCAGGTGAAGCCAATGCCGGGTGAAGCCAGTGCCAGGTGAAGCCAGTGTAGATGAAGCCAGTTGTATGCGAAGCCAGTGTCAGGTGAAGCCAGTGTAGGTGAAGCCAGTGTAGATGAAGCCAGTGTAGGGGAAGCCAGTGCCACGTGAAGCCAGTGCAGGTGAAGCCAATGCCGGGTGAAGCCAGTGCCAGGTGAAGCTAGTGTAGATGAAGCCAGTTGTATGTGAAGCCAGTGTCAGGTGAAGCCAGTGTAGGTGAAGCCAGTGTAGATTAAGCCAGTGTAGGTGAAGCCAGTGCCATGTGTAGCCAGTGCCAGTTGAGGCCAGTGCAGGTGAAGCCAGTGCCAGGTGAAGCCAGTGCCAGGTGAAGCCAGTGTAGGCGAAGCCAGTGCCAGGTGAAGCCACTGTAGGTGAAGCCAGTGCCAGATGAAGCCAGTGCCAGGTGAAGCCAGTATAGGTGAAGCCAGTGCTAGGTGAAGCCAGTGTAGATGAAGCCAGTGCCAGATGAAGCCAGTGCCAGTTGAAGCCAATGTAGGTGAAGCCAGTGTAGGTGAAGCCAGTGTAGATGAAGCCAATGTAGGTGAAGCCAGTGCCAGATGATGCCAGTGTAGGTGGAGCCAGTGCCAGGTGAAGCCAATGGCAGATGAAGCCAGTGTAGATGAAGCCAGTGCCAGACGAAGCCAGTGCCAGGTGAAGTCAGTGTAGACAAACCAGTGCTAGGCGAAGCCAGTGTAGATGAAGCCAGTGTAGGTGAAGCCAGTGCCAGGTGATGCCAGTGTAATGCAGCCAGTGCCAGATGAAGCCAGTGCCAGGTGAAACCAGTGTAGGCGAAGCCAGTGCTAGGTGAAGCCAGTGCCAGGTGAAGCCAGTGCCAGGTGAAGTCAGTGTAGATGAAGCCAGTTCTTTGTGAAGCCAGTGTCATGAGAAGCCAGTGTAGATGCAGCCAGTGCCAGATGAAGCCAGTACCAGGTGAAGCCAGTGCCAGGTGAAGCCAGTGTAGATGAAGCCAGTTCTTTGTGAAGCCAGTGTCAGGTGAAGCCAGTGTAGATCAAGCCAGTGTAGGTGAAGCCAGTGCCAGGTGAAGCCAGTGCCAGTTGAGGCCGGTGCAGGTGAAGCCAGTGCCAGGTGAAGCCAGTGCCAGGTGAAGCCAGTGTAGATGAAGCCAGTGCCAGATGAAGCCAGTGCCAGGTGAAGTCAGTGTAGTTGAAGCCAGTGTAGATGAAGCCAGTGTAGTTGAAGTCAGTGCCAGGTGAAACCAGTGTAGGTGAAGCCAATTTGTGTGAAGCCAGTGCAGGTGAAGCCAGTGCTAGGTGAAGCCAGTGCCAGGTGAAGCCAGTGCCAGGTGAAGTCAGTGTAGATGAAGCCAGTGTCAGGTGAAGCCAGTGTAGATGCAGCCAGTGCCAGATGATGCCAGTGCCAGGTGAAGCCAGTGTAGGCAAAGCCAGTACCAGGTGAAGCCAGTGCCAGGTGAAGCCAGTGTAGATGAAGCCAGTTATTTGTGAAGCCAGTGTCAGGTGAAGCCAGTGTAGGTGAAGCCAGTATAGATCAAGCCAGTGTAGGTGAAACCAGTGCCAGGTGAAGCCAGTGCCAGTTGAGGCCAGTGCAGGTGATGCCAGTGCCAGGTGAAGCCAGTGCCAGGTGAAGCCAGTGTAGATGAAGCCAGTTGTAAGTGAAGCCAGTGTCAGGTGAAGCCAGTGTAGTTGAAGCCAATTTGTGTGAAGCCAGTGTAGTCGAAGCCAATTTATGTGAAGCAGTGTCAGGTGAAGGCAGTGTAGGTGAAGCCAGTATAGGTGAAGCCAGTGCCAGATGAAGCCAGTTTAGCTGAAGCCAGTGCCAGGTGAAGCCAGTGCCATATGAGTCCAGTGTAGATAATGCCGGTGCCAGGTGAAGCCAGTGTAGGTGAAGCCAGCGCCAGGTGAAGCCAGTGTAGGTGAAGCCAGTGCCAGGTGAAGCCAGTGCCAGGTGAAGCCAGTGCCAGATGAAGCCAGTGTAGGTGAAGTCAGTGCCAGGTAAAGGCAGTGTAGGTGAAGCCAGTGTAGACGAAGCCAATGTGTGTGAAGCCAGTGTAGGTGAAGCCAATTTATGTGAAGCGGTGCCAGGTGAAGGCAGTTTAGCTGAAGCCGGTGGAAGGTGACGCCAGTGCCATGTGAAGCCAATGTGTGTGAAGCCAGTGTAGGTGAAGCCAGTTCCAGGTGAAGCCAGTGCCAGGTGAAGCCAGTTTAGCTGAAGCCGGTGGCAGGTGACGCCAGTGCCATGTGAAGCCAGTGTAGATGAAGCCGGTGCCAGGTCAAGCCAGTGTAGGTGAAGCCGGTGCCAGGTGAAGCCAGTGCTAGGTGAAGCCGGTGCCAGGTGAAGCCAGTGTAGGTGAAGCCGGTGCCAGGTGAAGCCAGTGCCCGGTGAAGCAAGTACAGGTGGAGCCAGTGCCAGGTGAAGCCAGTGCCAGGTGAAGCCAGTGTAGATGAAGCCAGTGCCAGATGAAGCCAGTGCCAGATGAAGCCAGTGTAGGCAAAGCCAGTACCAGGTGAAGCCAGTGCCAGGTGAAGCCAGTGTAGATGAAGCCAGTTCTTTGTGAAGCCAGTGTCAGGTGAAGCCAGTGTAGATGCAGACAGTGCCAGATGAAGCCAGTGCTAGGTGAAGCCAGTGCCAGGTGAAGCCAGTACCAGGTGAAGTCAGTGTAGATGAAGCCAGTTCTTTGTGAAGCTAGTGTCAGGTGAAGCCAGTGTAGATGCAGCCAGTGCCAGATGAAGCCAGTGCCAGGTGAAGCCAGTGTAGGTGAAGCCAGTACCAGGTGAAGCCAGTGCCAGGTGAAGCCAGTGTAGATGAAGCCAGTTCTTTGTGAAGCCAGTGTCAGGTGAAACTAGTGTAGGTGAAGCCAGTGTAGATCAAGCCAGTGTAGGTGAAGCCAGTGCCAGGTGAAGCCAGTGCCAGTTGAGGCCAGTGCAGGTGAAGCCGGTGCCAGGTGAAGCCAGTACTAGGTGAAGCCGGTGCCAGGTGAAGCCAGTGTAGGTGAAGCCGGTGCCAGGTGAAGCCAGTGCTAGGTGAAGCCTGTGTAGGTGAAGCCAGTGCCAGGTGAAGCAAGTACAGGTGGAGCCAGTGCCAGGTGAAGCCAGTGCCAGGTGAAGCCAGTGTAGATGAAGCCAGTGCCAGATGAAGCCAATGCCAGATGAAGCCAGTGTAGGCAAAGCCAGTACCAGGTGAAGCCAGTGCCAGGTGAAGCCAGTGTAGATTAAGCCAGTTCTTTGTGAAGCCAGTGTCAGGTGAAGCCAGTGTAGATGCAGACAGTGCCAGATGAAGCCAGTGCTAGGTGAAGCCAGTGCCAGGTGAAGCCAGTACCAGGTGAAGTCAGTGTAGATGAAGCCAGTTCTTTGTGAAGCTAGTGTCAGGTGAAGCCAGTGTAGATGCAGCCAGTGCCAGATGAAGCCAGTGCCAGGTGAAGCCAGTGTAGGTGAAGCCAGTACCAGGTGAAGCCAGTGCCAGGTGAAGCCAGTGTAGATGAAGCCAGTTCTTTGTGAAGCCAGTGTCAGGTGAAACTAGTGTAGGTGAAGCCAGTGTAGATCAAGCCAGTGTAGGTGAAGCCAGTGCCAGGTGAAGCCAGTGCCAGTTGAGGCCAGTGCAGGTGAAGCCGGTGCCAGGTGAAGCCAGTACTAGGTGAAGCCGGTGCCAGGTGAAGCCAGTGTAGGTGAAGCCGGTGCCAGGTGAAGCCAGTGCTAGGTGAAGCCTGTGTAGGTGAAGCCAGTGCCAGGTGAAGCAAGTACAGGTGGAGCCAGTGCCAGGTGAAGCCAGTGCCAGGTGAAGCCAGTGTAGATGAAGCCAGTGCCAGATGAAGCCAATGCCAGATGAAGCCAGTGTAGGCAAAGCCAGTACCAGGTGAAGCCAGTGCCAGGTGAAGCCAGTGTAGATTAAGCCAGTTCTTTGTGAAGCCAGTGTCAGGTGAAGCCAGTGTAGATGCAGACAGTGCCAGATGAAGCCAGTGCTAGGTGAAGCCAGTGCCAGGTGAAGCCAGTACCAGGTGAAGTCAGTGTAGATGAAGCCAGTTCTTTGTGAAGCTAGTGTCAGGTGAAGCCAGTGTAGATGCAGCCAGTGCCAGATGAAGCCAGTGCCAGGTGAAGCCAGTGTAGGTGAAGCCAGTACCAGGTGAAGCCAGTGCCAGGTGAAGCCAGTGTAGATGAAGCCAGTTCTTTGTGAAGCCAGTGTCAGGTGAAACCAGTGTAGGTGAAGCCAGTGTAGATCAAGCCAGTGTAGATGAAGCCAGTGCCAGGTGAAGCCAGTGCCAGTTGAGGCCAGTGCAGATGAAGCCAGTGCCAGGTGAAGCCAGTGTAGGTGAAGCCAATTTGTGCGAAGCCAGTGTAGGTGAAGCCAGTGCTAGGTGAAGCCAGTGCCAGGTGAAGCCAGTGCCAGGTGAAGTCAGTGTAGATGAAGCCAGTTCTTTGTGAAGCTAGTGTCAGGTGAAGCCAGTGTAGATGCAGACAGTGCCAGATGAAGCCAGTGCTAGGTGAAGCCAGTGCCAGGTGAAGCCAGTACCAGGTGAAGTCAGTGTAGATGAAGCCAGTTCTTTGTGAAGCTAGTGTCAGGTGAAGCCAGTGTAGATGCAGCCAGTGCCAGATGAAGCCAGTGCCAGGTGAAGCCAGTGTAGGTGAAGCCAGTACCAGGTGAAACCAGTGGCAGGTGAAGCCAGTGTAGATGAAGCCAGTTCTTTGTGAAGCCAGTGTCAGGTGAAGCCAGTGTAGGTGAAGCCAGTGTAGATCAAGCCAGTGTAGGTGAAGCCAGTGCCAGGTGAAGCCAGTGCCAGTTGAGACCAGTGCAGGTGAAGCCAGTGCCAGGTGAAGCCAGTGCCAGGTGAAGCCAGTGTAGATGAAGCCAGTTGTATGTGAATCCAGTGTCAGGTGAAGCCAGTGTATTTGAAGCCAGTGTAGATGAAGCCAGTGTGGGTGAAGTCAGTGCCAGGTGAAACCAGTGTAGGTGAAGCCAATTTGTGTGAAGCCAGTGTAGGTGAAGCCAAGTTATGTGAAGCAGTGCCAGGTGAAGGCAGTGTAGGTGAAGCCAGTGTAGGTGAAGCCAGTTCCAGGTGAAGCCAGTGCCAGGTGAAGCCAGTTTAGCTGAAGCCAGTGCCAGGTGAAGCCAGTGCCATGTGAATCCAGTGTAGATAATGCCGGTGCCAGGTGAAGCCAGTGTAGGTGAAGCCAGTGCCAGGTGAAGCCAGTGTAGGTGAAGCCAGTGCCAGGTGAAGCCAGTGCCAGATGAGGCCAGTGTAGGTGAAGCCAGTGTAGGTGAAGTCAGTGCCAGTTAAAGGCAGTGTAGGTGAAGTCAGTGTAGGCGAAGCCAATGTGTGTGAAGCCAGTGTAGGTGAAGCCAATTTATGTGAAGCTGTGCCAGGTGAAGGCAGTGTAGGTGAAACCAGTGTAGGTGAAGCCAGTTCCAGGTGAAGCCAGTGCCAGGTGAAGCCAGTTTAGCTGAAGCCGGTGGCAGGTGAAGCCAGTGCCATGTGAAGCCAGTGTAGATGAAGCCGGTGCCAGGTCAAGCCAGTGTAGGTGAAGCCGGTGCCAGGTGAAGCCAGTGTAGGTGAAGCCGGTGCCAGGTGAAGCCAGTGTAGGTGAAGCCGGTGCCAGGTGAAGCAAGTGCTAGGTGAAGGCTGTGTAGATGAAGCCAGTGCCAGATGAAGCCAGTGCCAGGTTAAGCCAGTGTAGGCAAAGCCAGTGCTAGGTGAAGCCAGTGTAGATGAAGCCAGTGTAGGTGAAGCCAGTGCCAGGTTAAGCCAGTGACAGATGAAGCCAGTATAGGTGAAGCCAGTGTAGGTGAAGCCAATGTAGGTGAAGCCAGTGCCAGGTGAAGCCAGTGTAGGTGGAGCTAGTGCCAGGTGAAGCCAGTGGCAGGTGAAGCCAGTGTAGATTAAGCCAGTTGTATGTGAAGCCAGTGTCAGGTGAAGCCAGTGTAGATGAAGCCAGTGTAGGTGAAGCCAGTGCCACGTGAAGCCAGTGCCAGTTGAGGCCAGTGCAGGTGAAGCCAGTGCCAGGTGAAGCCAGTGTAGATGAAGCCAGTGCCAGGTGAAGCCAGTGTAGGTGAAGACAGTGTAGGTGAAGACAGTGCCAGGTGAAGCCAGTGTAGGTGAAGCCACTGTAGGTGAAGCCAGTGCCAGGTGAAGCCAGTGCCAGGTGAAGCCAGTATAGGTGAAGCCAGTGCTAGGTGAAGCCAGTCTAGATGAAGCGAGTGCCAGATGAAGCCAGTGCCAGTTGAAGCCAGAGTAGGTGAAGCCAGTTTAGATGAAGCCAGTGCCAGGTGAAGCCAGTGTTGGTGAAGCCAGTGTAGATGAAGCCAGTGTAGGTGAAGCCAATGTAGGTTAAGCCAGTGCCAGGTGATGCCAGTGTAGGTGGAGCTAGTGCCAGGTGAAGCCAGTGGCAGGTGAAGCCAGTGTAGATGAAGCCAGTGCCAGACGAAGCCAGTGCTAGGTGAAGCCGTGTAGGTGGAGTCAGTGTAGGTGAAACCAGTACCAGGTGAAGCCAGTGTAGGCAAAGCCAGTGCAGGTGAAGCCAATTCGGGTGAAGCCAGTGCCAGGTGAAGCCAGTGTAGATGAAGCCAGTTGTATGTGAAGCCAGTGTCAGGTGAAGCCAGTGTAGGCGAAGCCAGTGTAGATGAAGCCAGTGTAGGGGAAGCCAGTGCCACGTGAAGCCAGTGCAGGTAAAGCCAATGCCGGGTGAAGCCAGTGACAGGTGAAGCCAGTGTAGATGAAGCCAGTTGTATGTGAAGCCAGTGTCAGGTAAAGCCAGTGTAGGTGAAGCCAGTGTAGATTAAGCCAGTGCCAGGTGAAGCCAGTGTAGGCGAAGACAGTGTAGGTGAAGCCAGTGCCACGTGATGCCAGTGCCAGTTGAGGCCAGTGCAGGTGAAGCCAGTGCCAGGTGAAGCCAGTGTAGATGAAGCCAGTGCCAGGTGAAGCCAGTGTAGGCGAAGACAGTGTAGGTGAAGACAGTGCCAGGTGAAGCCACTGTAGTTGAAGCCAGTGCCAGACGAAGCCAGTGCCAGGTGAAGTCAGCGTAGACAAATCCAGTGCTAGATGAAGCCAGTGTAGATGAAGCCAGTGCAGATGAAGCCAGTGCCAGGTGATGCCAGTATAATGCAGCCAGTGCCAGATGAAGCCAGTGCCAGGTGAGCCAGTGTAGGTGAAGCCAGTGCTAGGTGAAGCCAGTAACAGGTGAAGCCAGTGCCAGGTGAAGCCAGCATAGGTGAAGCCAGTGCTAGGTGAAGCCAGTGTAGACGAGGCCAGTGCCAGACGAGGCCAGTGCCAGGTGAAGTCAGCGTAGACAAAGCCAGTGCTAGGTGAAGCCAGTGCCAGGTGAAGTCAGTGTAGATGAAGCCAGTTCTTTGTGAAGCCAGTGTCAGGTGAAGCCAGTGTAGATGCAGCCAGTGCCAGATGAAGTCAGTGCCAGGTGAAGCCAGTGTAGATGAAGCCAGTTCTTTGTGAAGCCAGTGTCAGGTGAAGCCAGTGTAGGTGAAGCCAGCATAGATGAAGCCAGTACCAGATGAAGCCAGTGCCAGTTGAAGCCAATGTAGGTGAAGCCAGTGTAGGTGAAGCCAGTGTAGATGAAGCCAGTGTAGATGAAGCCAATGTAGGTGAAGCCAGTGCCAGATGATGCCAGTATAGGTGGAGCCAGTGCCAGGTGAAACCAATGGCAGATGAAGCCAGTGTAGATGAAGCCAGTGCCCGGGTGAAGCCAGTGTAGGTGAAGACAGTGTAGGTGAAGCCAGTGCCAGGTGAAGCCAGTGTAGGTGAAGCCAGTATAAGTGAAGCCAGTGCCAGGTGAAGCCAGTGGAAGGTGAAGCCAGTGTAGGTGAAGCTGGTGCCAGATGAACCAGTGTAGGTGAAGCCAGTGGTAGGTGAAGCCAGTGTAGATGAAGCCAGCGTGGGTGAAGCCAGTGCCAGATGATGCCAGTGTAGATGCAACCGGTGCCAGACGAAGCCAGTGCCAGGTGAAGTCAGTGTAGACAAAGCCAGTGCTAGATGAAGCCAGTGTAGATGAAGCCAGTGTAGGTGTAGCCAGTGCCAGGTGATGCCAGTGTAATTCAGCCAGTGCCAGATGAAGCCAGTGCTAGGTGAAGCCATTGCCAGGTGAAGCCAGCGCCAGGTGAAGTCAGTGTAGATAAAGCCAGTTCTTTGTGAAGCCAGTGCCAGGTGATGCCAGTGCAATGCAGCCAGTGCCAGATGAAGCCAGTGCTAGGTGAAGCCAGTGCCAGGTGAAGCCAGTGCCAGGCGAAGTCAGTGTAGATAAAGCCAGTTCTTTGTGAAGCCAGTGTCAGGTGAAGCCAGTGTAGATGCAGCCAGTGCCAGATGAAGCCAGTGCCAGGTGAAGCCAGTGTAGGTGAAGCCAGTACCAGGTGAAGCCAGTGCCAGGTGAAGCCAGTGTAGATGAAGCCAGTTCTTTGTGAAGCCAGTGTCAGGTGAAACCAGTGTAGGTGAAGCCAGTGTAGAACAAGCCAGTGTAGGTGAAGCCAGTGCCAGGTGAAGCCAGTGTAGGTGGAGCTAGTGCCAGGTGAAGCCAGTGCCAGGTGAAGCCAGTTCCAGGTGAAGCCAGTGCCAGGTGAAGCCAGTTTAGCTGAAGCCAGTGCCAGGTGAAGCCAGTGCCATGTGAATCCAGTGTAGATAATGCCGGTGCCAGGTGAAGCCAGTGTAGGTGAAGCCAGTGCCAGGTGAAGCCAGTGTAGGTGAAGCCAGTGCCAGGTGAAGCCAGTGCCAGATGAGGCCAGTGTAGGTGAAGCCAGTGTAGGTGAAGTCAGTGCCAGTTAAAGGCAGTGTAGGTGAAGTCAGTGTAGGCGAAGCCAATGTGTGTGAAGCCAGTGTAGGTGAAGCCAATTTATGTGAAGCTGTGCCAGGTGAAGGCAGTGTAGGTGAAACCAGTGTAGGTGAAGCCAGTTCCAGGTGAAGCCAGTGCCAGGTGAAGCCAGTTTAGCTGAAGCCGGTGGCAGGTGAAGCCAGTGCCATGTGAAGCCAGTGTATATGAAGCCGGTGCCAGGTCAAGCCAGTGTAGGTGAAGCCGGTGCCAGGTGAAGCCAGTGTAGGTGAAGCCGGTGCCAGGTGAAGCCAGTGTAGGTGAAGCCGGTGCCAGGTGAAGCAAGTGCTAGGTGAAGGCTGTGTAGATGAAGCCAGTGCCAGATGAAGCCAGTGCCAGGTTAAGCCAGTGTAGGCAAAGCCAGTGCTAGGTGAAGCCAGTGTAGATGAAGCCAGTGTAGGTGAAGCCAGTGCCAGGTTAAGCCAGTGACAGATGAAGCCAGTATAGGTGAAGCCAGTGTAGGTGAAGCCAATGTAGGTGAAGCCAGTGCCAGGTGAAGCCAGTGTAGGTGGAGCTAGTGCCAGGTGAAGCCAGTGGCAGGTGAAGCCAGTGTAGATTAAGCCAGTTGTATGTGAAGCCAGTGTCAGGTGAAGCCAGTGTAGATGAAGCCAGTGTAGGTGAAGCCAGTGCCACGTGAAGCCAGTGCCAGTTGAGGCCAGTGCAGGTGAAGCCAGTGCCAGGTGAAGCCAGTGTAGATGAAGCCAGTGCCAGGTGAAGCCAGTGTAGGTGAAGACAGTGTAGGTGAAGACAGTGCCAGGTGAAGCCAGTGTAGGTGAAGCCACTGTAGGTGAAGCCAGTGCCAGGTGAAGCCAGTGCCAGGTGAAGCCAGTATAGGTGAAGCCAGTGCTAGGTGAAGCCAGTCTAGATGAAGCGAGTGCCAGATGAAGCCAGTGCCAGTTGAAGCCAGAGTAGGTGAAGCCAGTTTAGATGAAGCCAGTGCCAGGTGAAGCCAGTGTTGGTGAAGCCAGTGTAGATGAAGCCAGTGTAGGTGAAGCCAATGTAGGTTAAGCCAGTGCCAGGTGAAGCCAGTGTAGGTGGAGCTAGTGCCAGGTGAAGCCAGTGGCAGGTGAAGCCAGTGTAGATGAAGCCAGTGCCAGACGAAGCCAGTGCTAGGTGAAGCCGTGTAGGTGGAGTCAGTGTAGGTGAAACCAGTACCAGGTGAAGCCAGTGTAGGCAAAGCCAGTGCAGGTGAAGCCAATTCGGGTGAAGCCAGTGCCAGGTGAAGCCAGTGTAGATGAAGCCAGTTGTATGTGAAGCCAGTGTCAGGTGAAGCCAGTGTAGGCGAAGCCAGTGTAGATGAAGCCAGTGTAGGGGAAGCCAGTGCCACGTGAAGCCAGTGCAGATGAAGCCAATGCCGGGTGAAGCCAGTGCCAGGTGAAGCCAATGTAGATGAAGCCAGTTGTATGTGAAGCCAGTGTCAGGTGAAGCCAGTGTAGGTGAAGCCAGTGTAGATTAAGCCAGTGCCAGGTGAAGCCAGTGTAGGTGAAGACAGTGTAGGTGAAGCCAGTGCCACGTGAAGCCAGTGCCAGTTGAGGCCAGTGCAGGTGAAGCCAGTGCCAGGTGAAGCCAGTGTAGATGAAGCCAGTGCCAGGTGAAGCCAGTGTAGGCGAAGACAGTGTAGGTGAAGACAGTGCCAGGTGAAGCCACTGTAGTTGAAGCCAGTGCCAGACGAAGCCAGTGCCAGGTGAAGTCAGCGTAGACAAATCCAGTGCTAGGTGAAGCCAGTGTAGATGACGCCAGTGCAGATGAAGCCAGTGCCAGGTGATGCCAGTATAATGCAGCCAGTGCCAGATGAAGCCAGTGCCAGGTGAGCCAGTGTAGGTGAAGCCAGTGCTAGGTGAAGCCAGTAACAGGTGAAGCCAGTGCCAGGTGAAGCCAGCATAGGTGAAGCCAGTGCTAGGTGAAGCCAGTGTAGACGAGGCCAGTGCCAGACGAGGCCAGTGCCAGGTGAAGTCAGCGTAGACAAAGCCAGTGCTAGGTGAAGCCAGTGTCAGGTGAAGTCAGTGTAGATGAAGCCAGTTCTTTGTGAAGCCAGTGTCAGGTGAAGCCAGTGTAGATGCAGCCAGTGCCAGATGAAGTCAGTGCCAGGTGAAGCCAGTGTAGGTGAAGCCAGTACCAGGTGAAGCCAGTGCCAGGTGAAGCCAGTGTAGATGAAGCCAGTTCTTTGTGAAGCCAGTGTCAGGTGAAGCCAGTGTAGGTGAAGCCAGCATAGATGAAGCCAGTACCAGATGAAGCCAGTGCCAGTTGAAGCCAATGTAGGTGAAGCCAGTGTAGGTGAAGCCAGTGTAGATGAAGCCAGTGTAGATGAAGCCAATGTAGGTGAAGCCAGTGCCAGATGATGCCAGTATAGGTGGAGCCAGTGCCAGGTGAAACCAATGGCAGATGAAGCCAGAGTAGATGAAGCCAGTGCCCGGGTGAAGCCAGTGTAGGCGAAGACAGTGTAGGTGAAGCCAGTGCCAGGTGAAGCCAGTGTAGGTGAAGCCAGTATAAGTGAAGCCAGTGCCAGGTGAAGCCAGTGGAAGGTGAAGCCAGTGTAGGTGAAGCTGGTGCCAGATGAACCAGTGTAGGTGAAGCCAGTGGTAGGTGAAGCCAGTGTAGATGAAGCCAGCGTGGGTGAAGCCAGTGCCAGATGATGCCAGTGTAGATGCAACCGGTGCCAGACGAAGCCAGTGCCAGGTGAAGTCAGTGTAGACAAAGCCAGTGCTAGATGAAGCCAGTGTAGATGAAGCCAGTGTAGGTGTAGCCAGTGCCAGGTGATGCCAGTGTAATGCAGCCAGTGCCAGATGAAGCCAGTGCTAGGTGAAGCCAGTGCCAGGTGAAGCCAGTGCCAGGTGAAGTCAGTGTAGATAAAGCCAGTTCTTTGTGAAGCCAGTGCCAGGTGATGCCAGTGCAATGCAGCAAGTGCCAGATGAAGCCAGTGCTAGGTGAAGCCAGTGCCAGGTGAAGCCAGTGCCAGGTGAAGTCAGTGTAGATAAAGCCAGTTCTTTGTGAAGCCAGTGTCAGGTGAAGCCAGTGTAGATGCAGCCAGTGCCAGATGAAGCCAGTGCCAGGTGAAGCCAGTGTAGGTGAAGCCAGTACCAGGTGAAGCCAGTGCCAGGTGAAGCCAGTGTAGATGAAGCCAGTTCTTTGTGAAGCCAGTGTCAGGTGAAGCCAGTGTAGGTGAAGCCAGTGTAGATCAAGCCAGTGTAGGTGAAGCCAGTTCCAGGTGAAGCCAGTGCCAGTTGAGGCCAGTGCAGGTGAAGCCAGTGCCCGGGTGAAGCCAGTGTAGGCGAAGACAGTGTAGGTGAAGCCAGTGTAGGTGAAGCCAGTATAAGTGAAGCCAGTGCCAGGTGTAGCCAGTGGAAGGTGAAGCCAGTGGAAGGTGAAGCCAGTGTAGGTGAAGCTGGTGCCAGATGAACCAGTGTAGGTGAAGCCAGTGCCAGACGATGCCAGTGTAGATGCAACCGGTGCCAGATGAAGACAGTGCCAGGTGAAGCCAGTGTAGATGAAGCCAGTGCTAGGTGAAGTCAGTGCTAGGTGAAGCCGTGTAGGTGGAGTCAGTGTAGGTGAAACCAGTACCAGGTGAAGCCAGTGTAGGCAAAGCCAGTGCAGGTAAAGCCAATGCCGGGTGAAGCCAGTGCCAGATGAAGCCAGTGTAGATGAAGCCAGTTGTATGTGAAGCCAGTGTCAGGTGAAGCCAGTGTAGGTGAAACCAGTGTAGATGAAGCCAGTGTAGGGGAAGCCAGTGCCACGTGAAGCCAGTGCCACGTGAAGCCAATGCCGGGTGAAGCCAGTGCCAGGTGAAGCCAGTGTAGATGAAGCCAGTTGTATGTGAAGCCAGTGTCAGGTGAAGCCAGTGTAGGTGAAGCCAGTGTAGATGAAGCCAGTGTAGGTGAAGCCAGTGCCATTGAAGCCAGTGCCAGTTGAGGCCAGTGCAGGTGAAGCCAGTGCCAGGTGAAGCCAGTGTAGATGAAGCCAGTGCCAGGTGAAGCCAGTGTAGGTGAAGACAGTGTAGGTGAAGCCAGTGCCAGATGATGCCAGTGTAGGTGGAGCCAGTGCCAGGTGAAGCCAATGGCAGATGAAGCCAGTGTAGATGAAGCCTGTGCCAGACGAAGCCAGTGCCAGGTGAAGTCAGTGTAGACAAAGCCAGTGCTAGGTGAAGCCAGTGTAGATGAAGCCAGTGTAGGTGTAGCCAGTGCCAGGTGATGCCAGTGTAATGCAGCTAGTGCCAGATGAAGCCAGTGCCAGGTGAAGCCAGTGCAGGTGAAGCCAGTGCTAGGTGAAGCCAGTGCCAGGTAAAGCCAGTGCCAGGTGAAGTCAGTGTAGATGAAGCCAGTTCTTTGTGAAGCCAGTGTCAGGTGAAGCCAGTGTAGATGCAGCCAGTGCCAGATGAAGCCAGTGCCAGGTGAAGCCAGTGTAGGTGAAGCCAGTACCAGGTGAAGCCAGTGCCAGGCGAAGCCAGTGTAGATGAAGCCAGTTCTTTGTGAAGCCAGTGTCGGGTGAAGCCAGTGTAGGTGAAACCAGTGTAGATCAAGCCAGTGTAGGTGAAGCCAGTGCCAGGTGAAGCCAGTGCCAGTTGAGGCCAGTGCAGGTGAAGCCAGTGCCAGGTGAAGCCAGTGTAGATGAAGCCAGTGCCCG